>NC_086244.1:39951117-40272992 GCF_036321145.2 Pelmatolapia mariae | reverse complement strand
CATGCTGGTGCAATAAGCTGTATGTTTTACGTCCAATGGATGATGATCTGATTAGTCGACTAATCGCAAAAATAATCGGTGACTAGTCGACTATCAAAATAATCGTTTGTGGCAGCCCTACTTCACAGATACATGTACATAATGAAAATAGTAAACATTCATAGAAAATACAATGGGAGACTAGTCATAATAGAAAGCTAGAGAATACAAGTGCGTTTTCAAACTGGTTTTAAAAATGTCAAGTGTTGGCGAAGACCTAATGTTAAGGGGCAGACTGTTCCAGAGCTTGGGGGCAGCAACCGCAAAGCTTGGTCACCTTGGTTTTTCCGTCTGGTTCTGGGGATATCCAGGAGCAACTAATCTGCCGACCTAAGAGCTCTGCTTGAAATATTTTTAGTTAAAAGGTCCGAGACATAAGAAGGAGCTAATCCATTCAGAGATTTAAAAACAAACAACAAAATCTTGAATTAGATTCTATGACGTACCGGTAACCAGTGCAAACGTGCCAGAATTAGGGAAATATGTTCAAATTTGTGCCTGTTAGGAGTCGGGCCGCCGCATTCTGAACTAGCTGCAAACGAGAGAGTAGGACCTGGTTAATGCCAAAATAGAGACTATTGCAATAGTCAAGCCTAGATGAAATAAATGCAAGAATCACTCTCTCGAAATCGGCAGCTGACAACCTGGTCTTGGTTTTTGCAATGGCCCTCAACTGGAAAAAGCTGGTTTTAATAACAGAATTTATTTGTTTCTCAAATGAGAAAGAGCTATTGAGAAACGCTAAATTTTTAGCAAATGGAGTTCTGAACTTTTCCAGACCAAGATCAACATTAAGGGAAAAATGGGGGTCAGAGGGTCTGAATAGTATGATCTCAGTTTTTTGATCGTTTATATGCAAAAAATTTAACGCGAACCATGATTTAATATCATCAAGACAGTCAAGTAAAACTTTAAAAGGGGGGTGGATGTAGAAGATGAGCCATCGAACCTGACAGAAAAACTCCTATTAGTTAAGTAAGATCTGAACCATTTAAGTACAGTACCCTTAATGCCCACACAATTTTTCCAATCTTGATAGCAGAATCCCGTGGTCCACTGTATCAAATGCCGCACTCGAATCTAAAAGCACTAAAATGACGGGATTACCAGAATCGGTAGTCAATAAAAGATCATTAAGGACCTTTAGAAGCATAGTTTCAGTGCTTTGTAGCGCTTTAAAACCAGACTGAAACAGTTCTAAGATGGCATTAGTCTCCAGAAAGGCCTGGAGCTGAATAAAAGCAACTTTTTCTAAAATTTTAGACAGAAAAGAAAGTTTAGAGATTGGTCTAAAATTTGAAATAACGGTTGCATTAAGGTTAGTTTTTTACAGAAGTGGGTGGACAGTAGCATGTTTAAGATCAAGTGGAATGGTTCCAGTTAAAAGGGAGGTGTTGATAATAGTTAAACATGAGGGCCAATAGTGTCAAAGACTTCTTTAAAAAGACCAGAGGGGATAGTGTCAAGGTGACACATAGAGGGCTTAAGACAGGAGGCTACTTCGGCCAAAGAGTTCAGAGAAAGTTTCAGAGAAAGACTTGAAGTGATCAAACACAACTGAGGAAAACAGGGGAACAGAGGGATCATAGGGCGGAGGAGTGATATGACACCTAATAGTATCCACCTTATAAACAAAAAACCATAAGAAGTTTTCACAGGTACCAGGGGATCCTAGTAAGTGAGAGGTGGATGATAACAGAGTGAATAGTATTGAATAAGACACGAGGGCTGTAGCTGTTTGGTGATAATATCCGATAGGTACTTAGTTTTTGCTTTAGGCACAGCATCTTGATAAAGACACAGAGCATCTCTTAACATAGCGAAGGAAATCTGAAGTTTGTCTTTTTTCCATTTTCTTTCGGCCTTACTGCAGGTCCTTCTAATGGCCCGGGTGTCATTGTTTAGCCAGGGACCAGTTTTAGGTCTAGAGCATGTTCCCTCTAAGCTGCGCACGTGTGCAATTACGCACTGCGGGCACGGTCTCTGCGCACAGAAAATCTGCGTTGCACACACACAAAAGAAAATCTAACCTGAATTGAAAATAAAATTAAAACTTTAACAATTCTGTTTTGCAGTGTTAGTCAGTAAGTGACTGGCTGCTCCCGCATGGGATTAGAACGATGCCACCTTATCCCATAGTAGCCAATAATGCGATTCACATTCGTATATACGCAGCTAATCAACGTGGTTGACAGGCTATGACAGCGTCCTTATGTCCCGACACCGGTGTTTTAGCTAGCAAAGCGGCGTGGCTGATGTGGAGTGAAGCCACGTTAATGACAACGTGTACAACCATTGGAGATGTGAGCAGGACAGACGGAACAATTGACGGAAAAAGTGTGGACTTTATACCAGTTTTTAAATTGTGTTGATAGGCCACGTAAAGCCAGAGTTATGATAAAAATATCTGCAATGTTTGGTTTACTTCCTGAATACTATCGTTTATATTTACTGCGGGAAGAAATGGTAAAAACAGCGTTTTATGAGGAAAACGCTCGAAAGCGCTCTCTGCCTGTGAGCAAAAAGAAAACCAAAAAAAACCCCACCCTTTCCTATTCGTCGAAAAAAGTACCATGTTGACCAATCAAAAAATGATATGGCAACATGGCATTTAGTTGTTTAGGAAAGGGGGAAGTTTTAGGAGTGACGGTGGTGTTTTGAGATGTGAGAGATTTGCGACGTTTAGCGCAAATCTTGTGTAGTTAGTGTGTAGTGTAGTCAATAGTTTTGTTGTGTGTGTCAGAACAATGAGGCGACTGCTGAATGTTACAGGTGTTACAGGAGTGATACATCTCCTGTTGTCAGGCCTGCAGGTATTAGGCTGTTGTTCTCCTTTATCTCATAGTGGACAGAAATTAGTTTTTGGAGTGGCACAAATGATTTGTGTGGCATCAAATTTGATTCAGAACAGCTGATTGTTCTGTAAATAGTTTGAAATATTTATTTAAAAAAATGCCTTGGCTGCATTTTTAGGTAAACAGCTGCAAAAAACTTTGTTGTTTGCATAACTCAGTTACTTTTTTGAAGAAGTAACTATATAATTAATTGCCCAACATTGGTCATTATATACTGTATTTTGCAGACAGAGAGTTACAGGACTCTCTCCCAGACCACAGACTCACACTCATAATACAAGTCAGAGCTTTATTGGAGTTCCAGTTATTTTTACTTCCAATAGATTAACATACTACACAGGTCATGAACAAGATTTTTTTTTTATTTTCATTGCAAGTGGGCTAAAGCACTTAATTAAAAGTAGTCTAACATAAATGTAAATGCTGTAATTTGATTATTTTAATTAACCATGTAACTTGGATGGATTCGATGCTGGCGTGACCACAGTGCACACGTCTGCTGTTGCTCACAGTGGTCCAAGGGACCGCTCAGGGAGTTTGTGTGTTCGCTCAGACACATGAAAAATTAGAGGGAACATTGGTAGAGCGTTTAGTTTTTTTTAAAAGGAGCAACCATATCTAGGACGTTTGCACAGGTGACATTAAACATGGTGAGCAAATGATCAACATTTTGCTTAAGGGAGCAATTGTCCATGAAAGGGAGACCAGAATTATGGTAGGCAGCAGGTGCCTACCAGGTGCCGGCTGGGATGCATGACTTAGCAGGCGGGAGCTTTCCTCTCCTCAGGAATTCTCTCTGCAGGAGGGGGAGATATAGGAGAGGTGGAGGAAGATCTCAGCCTGGGCGTCTATTGTCTTGTGTAGTCTGGAAGATGAGTGGATGATGGGGTGGGTGCAGTTTTCTCTGTAGTGGGGTCGGGTGGGCTGTCCCGGGCTCTGTGGGGCCGGGCGGCGCTGCTGCACTGGGCCCTGGTCCGGATGGGCCTGGGCCCCCTTTCCCTGGCGGGTTGCAGAGCATGGGGGTGCCTATTGGGGTCAGCGGGGGAGCTGGCCCCAGGGAGGGGTCACTTGCCCCTCCCTTTCTTCCCTCCCCATCTCCAGCTGCCTCCCTCTTCCCGCTCCACCACAATCACCCACACATGCAGGGCCTTGGGGTAGGGGTGTGTCACCAGGGTGCAGAGGAGGCATCCCCCCCTCTGTCCCCTTCTGGCTGCCTCTGCCTCAATTTTATCTCACAACTTAGACATTCACATTACTCACACTCTCATAACACATACATATAGGATCTTGGGGGTGGGCTCACAACACGGACTCCAAATTACCATCAGGGTGTACACCTCACCCCTGGCGTCGTTGCCCACCTCTCAATTTTAAATACACGTAGACATTGAGGGCTATCAGGAGGGGCTATGCGCTTACCTGCTGCTCTCTGGCAGGTAGCTCCATGCCCTCCTGGGTTTTAATTGCACCTTAGAACACATATACATCAACACTACATATGAGCGGGTAGAGGGAGGTTTGGAGTCTTCTCACACCCCCGGTCTCTGCGGCCTGCTGGAGCGGGGGGGCTAGGAGGAGGAGTTGGCCGTCCGACTGGGGTCTGGTGTGTGGGGCCTCCCTGCTGCTGCGGAGTCGGGGCAGTCTGCTTCTCCCCACTGCAGGGAAAAGGGTAACACCACCTGGGTCTGGGTGCAGTTTCCCCCTCCAGGGGCAAGGGTACCTAGACCCGGTTCTTAGAGTACGCTTGGGGAGTGTGATTGTGTGTACAGCGTCTCTTTATGTCTGTCTCCACGTTGGTTGAGTGTGGAGTAATTGCCTATGAGAGCATGAGGGTGGGAATGGATGTTTGTATTTGAGTGTGCCTGTATGTCTGTGTCTATATGTCAGGTTGGGTATCAGACGCCACCTCTCTGGGGACATCTCAGGCCCTCCAAGGTTTGGAGGCCTATCTCCCCCCACCACTTCCCCTGCCGGTGGCAGACGCCCTCAGACATCGGTGCGTTGGTGGTTCCTTGTGTCCGGGGGTGGGCGTCCGGGTACACACCGGCTCACTCCTTGGTGGCTGCTTATCGGGGCCTGGAACCTGGGGCTCGCTCGGGCCACTTCGGGGGTGGGGTGCCCTCGGCCTGGGGCTCGGTCACTCAGGCACAGCTGGCTGCCGGCGGAGCTCACGGGCACGTCACTGCAACCACCCCTGGCTTCTGCTCCGCGGCTGCTGAGTGATCCCTCATCTGGGACTCTCCTCAGCTCTTTCTGGGACAGTGGCGCGGCTGCCCCTCTGTTGGTCTTCCTTGGTCTCTTGTGTTCTGGGGGCCTCTGGATGTCTGGAGTTTTGATCTCCTCCATACCTGCTTCATGCCCTGGAGGATGGGACTGTGGCCCCCCACACCCTCTAGCAGATCATTACATTAAGGAACCTTTTAAATACAAGCGCGCTCATGCTCACAGGTGTACACACAGGTGATCACACACACAAACTACACCCTTTTTGGCTCCTACCTCAAAGCACACTGTGCGCTGTCGATCTTACGTGCTGCACAATAATGTTTAATATTAAGTATTTAGTGTTATATTCCCATATATCATTGTGATGTTGTTTATTCTATTACTCTCGTTTTCTTCTGCTTGTTTTCTTTTTTCTTTCTCAACAGGTGATCCAGGTGATCGATATATGTATTTTTTGTCTGCTTATTTTGTTGGTTTTTGTTTTTTGCCCTTTATCCCCGTCCCTCTTCTCCGCTGTTTTTTTTTTTTTTTCCCCTCTTTCTTTTCCCCTGTCCCGTATCTAGCAAGTAAAAATAAAAAAAAAATAAAATAAACAATAAAAGGTAAATCAAATGGACCATTACGGCAAGGCTGGGATGGTCCATTTGGTAAAGTAAATCCGTTGGGCATCTTTCTTCGCCTTTAGACAATAATTCTGATGGCAAAAGAACCAAACGGGACAGGTTTAAAAAAAGAAAAAAAAAAAAAAAAAAGCAGGCGGAGATTCCCGGGAGTAGCGCCACCTCTACGGAGGCGAGGGGAGCAATGCTGTGGGAGATGGTCAGGGAAGGCAGGTAAAATTGGTTTAATTCATTTGTAGCAAGGTTACAGGGAGCGCCAGGAAACAAACCAGGTATGATCCGATGGTAGGCCTTCTAGGAAGCAGCAAGGACCAGCTGTTGGGGAGACAACTGCATAGCTTTTAAACCTAACCAATATGCCAGCCCGTTTACCCCGTCTCTTGCGGCGTTTTCTCTGAGGAGGAACCCACGTCAGTAGGTAGGTGAAGATCCTCAGCAGTTTGAAAAAGCTCGTCTTGGAGCTGCCAGGAGAAAGTATCCATACAGGATCGGATATGGAGGAGGGTAGAGCGATCATAAATGGTAAATGGCCTGTATTTATATAGCGCTTTACTAGTCCCTAAGGACCCCAAAGCACTTTACATATCCAGTCATTCACCCATTCACACACACATTCACACACTGGTGATGGCAAGCTACGTTGTAGCCACAGCCACCCTGGGGCGCACTGACAGAGGCGAGGCTGCCAGACACTGGCGCCACCGGTCCCTCTGACCACCACCAGTAGGCAACGGGTGAAGTGTCTTGCCCAAGGACACAACGACCGTCCAAGTCGGGGCTCGAACCGGCAACCTTCCGATTACAAGGCGAACTCCCAACTCTTGAGCCACGATCGCCCAGTATAACCATAAGTCAACAAGGAAGATGCCAACTGAGATAAAATTAACAAAATTAACATTTCACTAGCTGGGCCCACGTCCTCATTTTAGGTTTGACAGCATTTTAGTAGGTAGGGTAAAGGTGAATGCTTGGACATGAATTGAGCTGCGGTTTGGGGAAGGCCTCGAAGGGGACTGGCGGTGGCTCCCGGGCCTAGCAGATCCCCATGTACTAAATAGGAGTGAAGAAGTTAAAGAATTGAGAACAAGGAGGGAGGGAGGGTGGGGCACATAAACGAGAATGAACAGCAGTGATGGGAATAACGGCGTTACAAGTAACGGCGTTACTAACGGTGTTACTTTTTTCAGTAACGAGTAATCAAACTAATTACTATTTCTATCGTTACAACCCCGTTACCGTTACTAACAAGGTAAAATGCGGTGTGGTCGCGTTACTATTTTTTAACAAACAGACGGTTGAAGCTGTCTTCAGCTTACCGCATCTTATATCAGTTGCACGGAAGTAGCTGTTAGTAATCTGGGCACTACAGCTTTAAGCAGCTGCACGCGGTCCCATGGGCAGCAATCAATTTCTATCAGACGATCACTTTTTGGCACAACACCTGTAGCTAGGGGGCAAAACAATCATATGAGTGCTGCTGTTTGGCTGAGGAAGACCATAGTAGTCGTGCTAAGCCAATCACATGACCACTTCAAGATGATAAACCAACAAGGTGATATATACCAGTTTTTAAATTGTGTGGATAGGCCATGTAAAACCAGATGTGACAGGTGAGACCTGAGTCTGGGAACTGCCCCTGGTAGGCGGAGCTGGTTTTTGTCCCTTTCATAAGCTCAGGTGTAGGCAATTAGGTATTCTCTGGAGCAAACCTGAAGCTGCGAGTGCTTGGTCCAAGCCGTGCGTTTTGGCACTTTTAACTTCTTTTATGAAAGCTTGATGCAGGCCCCCTAGCCTTCTGTTAGAACGGTAGGTCATAGAAAATGTACCACTTGAGTTCTGGCTGTTTGGCAGATATTTAAAGTTATTTGCACCCTTGTAGGTGGGAAACATTGCGTTCCTGTGAGAAACGTGTAGTGGACTCCACCGCCACTGACCAACATTTATTAGGGTGTGACGCCAACTTGTGGACAGGTAACGAAAGCAATACAGTTGGAGGGATACTCCTGCAGCGTTTTACTGTCCAGTGTAAGTCATCTCCTGCTTTCATTTACGGAGTACTGAGCTGCTGCTTTGCCGAGTGGATTTCTGGCTGCGGGCAAAGGACCCAACACATCAGTGTATTTTAATTTGTTTTAATCTGGTGTAATTCGACAGATTGTGACGGCTGCGGCTGTCGATTTTGTTTGCTTCTTGTTTTATTTTTCTGTATCAGTAGGCACCGCAGATGATGTTTGTCTTTTAGTGTTTTACCTTTTTATCTATCTATCTATAGTGAAGGCGCTGCGTGGAAAACAAATCCTTTTTTTGTCTTGCCGCTTCTTGCATGCACCGCGGTGAGCCTGAGTGAAGACAGCGCTGAAGATTTACCTTTTATATAGTGTTTTGCCCAGTTGGGGTTCAGTGTGAGTTGCCGTCCCTTTTAACGTGTGTGATATGTTGATTTCTTTTTAACAGGTTCCCCGCAGCGCTTATCCTGTCTCACGGGCAATCATACAATTTTATCGTTTTTACCGTACTTAATAAAGTAAAGCTTTTAATTGTTTTTAGGTGCTGCTGTTACACTTTTACTTTTATTTTGTATTAAAATTAAACCCATTTTAACTGACTGTGTGCCTACGGCTCTGTCCTATTTTAAATAGGTACCTACCACGGGTCACACAGAGTAATGATAAACAATATATATGCGTGTTTTTTCCTCAATAGTTTCGTCACGTTTACTGTTTAAGGACAGCGCTAGCAAGCACTCTGTTCTTAACCAAAAAAAAAGAAAAAAGAAATCCCTCCAAAAAGGCCTTTCGTGTTGGTGGAAAAATGCACCATGTCGAGAGAGAGAGAGAGAGAGAGAGACAGCCAGCCAACAGAAAAAGAGAGAGAGCAAGTTTTGAGATGTGAGAGATTTGTGACGTTTAGCGTGTTTGGAGTGTGTAGTTAATGTGTTGTCTTGTGTAGTTAGTGTGTAGTGTTGTGGATAGTTTTGTGTTGTGTGTCAGAACAATGAGGCGACTGCTGTCTCCAGGTAGAAAACAGGAGTGACACACCTGCTGCTGTCAGACCTGCATGTATCAGGCTTGTGATGTTCTCCTTTATAGTGGACAGAAATTTTTGGAGTGGCACAAATAATTTGTGTGGCATCTTATTGAATGCAGAACAGCTGATTGTTATGTAAATAGTTTGAAATGGTTATTTTAAAAAAGGGGTAAAAGGTAAATGGCTGCAAATAACTTTGTTGTTTGCAAAACTTGTGCATATGATTTTAACATTGACAATTTATATTTGCATTTAAAGTTATGAAATATGATTCATTAAAAATGTTTGTGGTTGTTACAGTAAAAAATATAACTTTTTCTACTCTGATTTTATGTTTTTTGTCTGATTTTAGATCAATTGTGTTAGTACAATCAAAATGAAAACATAACTGTAAATTCAGACACGCGAGGTTGTGCTGAAAACAATGATACCAAACAAGGCAAAGTAAATCGTTTTTAAAGGTGAAATGTAGAGGTAAAATCAAAAGTTGTTAAAAATTGCCAATTATACCCTGGACCCCAGAGGGTTAAACTTTTTTTTTTTTAAGTAACGCAATAGTTACTTTTCAAGTAATCTTGTAACTCAGTTACTAACTTGGTTACTTTTTTGAAGAAATAACTAGTAACTATAATTAATTACTTTTTCAAAGTAACTTGCCCAACACTGGGGGGGGGTGTTAAATAACGTTTAACTATTAATTACAACTTTGCTAAATAAAGGGATCTGGTTTGCAGCAGTCACATGATGGCTATTATCCAATGCTCACCCTTGACAGCAGCCCATATGGAAAAGAAATAGAAAAAACTTATAAAAGACTTGCATCCTCTTTAGCTTGCTTCATATAGTGAATCATATAAGGCTTATATGATTTACTCATGAAAGTGGCCACTTTCTCATTACTTTCATATATTGTTTTAGTAAGTATCCAAAACATACAAGTTTCATTTATATAATTTTTCAAGGGATCTTATATCTGTTTTCAGTCTTGTATGCTTTTCATACAATTTCACAGAAGACAGATACAAACTTTATAAGATTTATATATATCTTTTCCATATGGGAGAGTGCACTGGTTACGAGCTGAGAACGAGCTCGCAAAGAGCATGTACATTTTTTTGCTACCTGCACGATGCTGAGCTGTAGGAGAAACACACAAATGAATTGGGAGGCACAGAATGATGCAACAAAAAACAGTAAGTATGCTTTTAAACCATTTAAAATTACAATTCATAGTTTTTGTATGTGAATTATGTAATGTTAAATTACTATTAAACAAATGACTGACTAAGTATTTTAGGCTTTAGTTTACTTCAGCCATATTCCATATAAATCAGGTATCATGGAAAAATAAAAATAGCTTCAAATACAGTCATGACAATAAAAGAATATGACTTTAAGGACTTAACAACATTACTTCAGTTATAGTACACCAACATCTCTTATACATTAACACTAAGGGAACACTGAATGACCTGGTGGTTTTTGTCCTTAGAACTACTCATCTAAGATTACCACAAAGTACAAGATCTCTCAGCAAAATTATGCAACATTTTAGGCACACTGTTGCCCCTATCAAATCAGTGAGCTGGGATTTTTTATTCTAAGCATGAACTACTGTTACAGCAACAGACATGGACTACTGGTGACCCACACAACAAGTCAATGTCCACTATGTGAAGGAGCCAACTACATATTTGTTTTACATCTATACTGTCCAGTCTCTCCTGGTGGACATGGCATACAGCAGCATTGTTTAATCTTATTTGAGTCATTGTTGACCTTAGCCATGTTAGACATATAATTCTAACAGCCTCTGTAAACTAATATCCTGGCTTGCTCGAGGCTGCCGTTTTCTCTGACAGTTTCAATCAAAATTAGAAATGCTACTCTGTTATACTGAGATAACTAATAGTGTGCTGCCTGTTGTGCAGTTAGTTTCCAAAACACGTTATTCATGGTTACATACAATTTTAGACTGATGTGGGCCAAAGCCTAGCATAGCCTGTAACGTTATTGTGACGGACACATTTAATGAGTGAACTTGACTTTAAGTGACTTACAGGTTTCTTTGAAAAATACTTTCTTATATCCAGGTTCTTCCTTTTTGCTGCCATCCTTCTCTCCTCCTTGCAGGTCCTCGCAGTGCAGGCTTGCCGCTGCTAAAACTAAACAGAGCTGCCTGAAAGGCACAGCCAATCACATTGGCCATATTTGTCACATGCGGTAATTTAACTGTTTCTGCACCGCTAGGTGAAAGAGACGTTGACAGATCGTTTTTTTTTTTTTTCTATCGGGTTTGTTTTTCTTTATTCGAAGAGATCAAATTATTGGTGGGGACAATTCAGTAATAGCTGGATATTGGTGGGGACATGTCCCTTCCGTCCATGCCAAATCTACGCCCTTGCTACAGTCTATATCACACAGGAGTATTGGATTATGTACACATTGGTAAGTTGTGTCGTAACAACTGATGAATTGAAACAAATGAGCGTGCTGTCTGTGCAACAGCACAACAAACATTACCTGTCCTTTTATTAACTCGTGCAAGTAGTGGTGGTCATTAGCTGCTAGCTAGCTGGGTAAGGGTGTCATGGGTCTGTAGCTCTGTCCACCGTTTTAGGGACACATTTCATTTTAAAGTACGTTACAGGGCTTTTGCCTGCCTTTCTGGAGAGCTTATTTTTCACTAAAAAGTTATATCTATGCATATCTAATATCTATATCCACATAATTATGGATTATTATAATTATGATGTTCAAAAAACACACACTGTATTTTAAAGAAAATACATTAGGAAACAGATTATATTAGATTTATTTTTCAAATATGACTAAAATGCTGATTTTTACAGCAGCAAAATTATTGTATCTACAGTTTAGACATTTAATAAGCTTTCTGCCTTGCGCATACTGGATAGTCAAACAAATTGTATCATAATAAATACATTATTTTATAATTATTACTCAATGTTTTCATTCCTATTACTTTATTATTATAGAACTAGGAATAAATAATAAGGGAAGGATTCTGGATCAACACCATGATGCATACTTGTGGCCATAGTGATATAGTATGATTCCATATTAGATTCTTGATGAATGTGGGTTGTTGTTATTTAGCCTGGTTTTATGTGCTCCTTTTTAACTTTGAGCACCCGTCCCTTCAAACATCTCTGCACGGCCCTGTCATTTCCATACTCTGGTCTTCCACAATAACTGCAATGCTATGTCCCATCAGTCAGAGGTTTGATCCTGGGACCTACACACCATGCCACCAGCTATGCACTGCTGCTGATGGATGACATCCAGAAGCAAGTTGTGGCCATGATAAACCAGCATGAGAAACATTCAGTGGCTTATGTAGATACAGAGGAACTGCAGACTTATGTAGGGATGCTCATCTGAAGTACTTTCAAAAGACTATGTCATTTAAAGGCAAAAAAGCCATTTGTGGGAAGGTAGCATGTTTTTCATTAGTATGAAAAAAAAAGAAAAAAGAATCTGACACTGTAGAGAAAAATAATGCACAAAAATCAGTGTGGCTGCAATCACTAACCCATCTCAGCTTCTAATAAAAATAATGATCACATACTCTTTGAGATGTATTTTATGGAGATTATTCTATTTTTTGTTGTTTTTTTAATTAAAACCCCAATGGTTATGCAATTATACTGGACTTTAAAGGGTTAAAATAAAAAAAAAGATATCATTAAATGCAATTAATATTTGATATTTATATTTCAGGTTGAAGTAGTGTTAAAAGACTGAGTCATTTAAAGTGGAAGAAAAATAGTGCTGCAATATTATTACAGCCCGTTTTGGGAAACTGCTATTTTTTGTCCTTAGGATAAGTTTTTTTTTAATTTGTCATTACAGAAAAAAATGCATACAAATGAATGTTGCCAATCATTGACCCATCTGAGGGGGGGAAGCTATGTAAACAAACTGAACTTTAAAGGGTTAAAATAAAATGAATTGTAATTATTTTTTTATATGTATATTTCAGGCTGAAGTAGTTTTAAAAGATAATATTTTAGAAAGCAAATAGTATATAGTCATATTTTTACAGCAGGTTGCATTTTTTTTTGTCCCTAAGGTTAAAAGAGTTAGCATTTTTAAGGATCATCAAAAAAAAACCTCAAATGCCATAGTGTTAAGGTCGTCACCAACAAAGAATAACACCTCACGGAGAGGGTTAAGATAAAAAATGTCATCTGAGGTCCAAGACTGGTCTCAAAGGGACACAAACCACAAAGGCAGAAATAAGTAGCCCTTCTCAAGAGTGTAGCATAAGTGCAGCGATATCCCTGAAGGTATATTAAGGTAATTGTTTGTGGAGAGTAATAGTTAAAATTGTCTTTTGGCAGCCATTGTTCTCTGTTAACTTGGTTTTACCAAAATGTAACTTCACCAATAAATTTTGAAGGCCCAGCATGAAAAAAAAGTCTGATATTATGAACAGATAGTTGAAGGAGTGTCTTTGAGTGGACACTCCAGTTACAATAGGAGCCCATTTGCTGATGCTGCACCTCCTAGCATTGAATATTAATTAGTTAGTGGCCTGTAAAGTCATTGGCTTGAAAGCTAAACGGACATCTCCTTTGAAGGGGTATATTTTTTTACTTCAATAAATGATTTTAATTTATTTTGAACTTTAAAATGCACAAGGTCACTGGCTGTTCTACTGTGGCAGCAAAAGACAATATGGGCTGGATCCATTAATCTATGTTGTATTTTATTTGCATTTTGCAACTTTACCGATTGAATTGCTCATTGACCTCTGAGAGCATCTGCTTCCTCTGGCTCTGGCTCCTCAGTGTGGACACAGACTGTGAGCTAATTGTTGTTTATGGGCAGTGGCCCCCTACCTATGGTTTAGTCCCCCTGCTTGGGACAAATGGCTCCATTCAGTCCACCACAATTAGCGTTAGAGCCAAATTGAAAGTCAAAGTCTTTTCATTAGATTGAAAACCTTCCCCGTGGTGAAGTATTATCCAAAGTCAGGAATTTAACTTTCCTCTCTAGTTGTACTAATTAAAAATACAATCACACATCGTACTCCGTTATCCCTCCTTCTTTCTTTCTTTTTCTTTTTTCGCCTTCTGGCCGTCTCTTTTCACATTTCCCTTTTTTCAGTTCTGTCACTAGCTTGGATCAGAGAGTTCTCTCTCCCAGATTAAAAAGCGTCTGCAGGATCTGTGCACTGTATCCATTGCTTCTCCCCCGCCACCAGGTAATGCAGAAAAAGCATTCATCTCCTCGGCCATTCCACATGCCAGCTAAAGTAATAGTCCCCTGGGAACTTTAACTGCATCATACAGAGAGGAGGAGGGAGAGGAAATAAGAATACCCCCCCCCAAAAAAAAAAAAAAAATCAGCGAAATATTTAGGTGTTTTGTCTTGGTGGTTGCAGTTTGTCTCTGATGGGACAGCCCCATCACAGGCAGAAGGAGTTTGAAGGAGCTTATTGGGTTTTTTTGTCCTACAACACAACCTTATTATTCTGCTGGCTCACCAAGCCAAATCAGATGAGTGTACAGACTCTAAAGTGCCCGTTGACACTCTGGGACTCACAAAGACGCAGATCAGCACACGCACACATGCAGCACTGCAGGTATGGCTGGTAAGTGGCCGGCATAGAAAGACATGCTTGAATACACACACATTTAAGCATAAATTAAAAGCACACACAACAGGCAAACTCTTCACTCAGTGAGCACGCATGACTGTGCATTCAGAAATTAACAGTGTAATCTAATTCAACACATGCTGACCCAATCACAAAGACAAATACTTTACAGGAAAGAAGCACTGCTACAAGAAAACCCCCTACATATGAAGAGATTTTATAATATAGTCATCGGTTTTTGCTCAGATACATCATTCTTTAAAAAGAGAAATTAAAGCTACAAGATTCGATTGTTTTTTCAAATACAAAACTGAATATAGATTTGTGAATACGTTATGGTGTGTGTTTGTTTTTTGTGCCTTTAACATAGTTATCACAGGAAAGCCTCAGAAGGCCACCAGCTGTATTAGCTGTACTTACACAAGTTCTATTTTAATTCTTGGACTGTTAGACTATTAGAGCAGCTTTGCATAATCACACTTCAAAATAATAAATTTATCCCTTTTATGTTTGCCTTTATCTGAGGTTTGAAAATAGCAGTTTATTTCTTTACCTTTCAGGCCACCCTCCCTTTGAGTTGGCTTTCTTCTGATTGGCTGTGTGTGTGTGAACAGCAGGTGGATGGACTTCTGTGCTCACAGCTGGAGCTGTGTCCCTGAGATGATCATAAGTGTTGTGTTGTGTTGTGAGAGCTGGGTATCCTTCTTCATCTTCATTGAGGTCCAAGTGTGCCTGCACAACACACTGGGAAGTTTTTTTGGGCTCATCAACATAATCTGTGCATAACAACCCACTTGAATTTTACTCCCTGTCACTTCATCCTCTTTCCCAGAGTAAACTTAAAGACTAAGAAGTCAATTTTAACACACAGAAAAAGCTTCAGTGTGTGTCACACATGTGTGAGGGTAAATGCAGCAGGGCAATATAAAAATAGCTGTGCTGAAAGTGGTGCAGCACTGCCCAAGGAGATGACCTTGAGGCACATGAGCTGGGGTTAAATTACCAAAGTTAAATAGCCAAAGACGTGACATTTAAAAAGTGGTAATATTTTCAAAAATGGATACTTTTCTAATCCAGAGATAAGAGAGGCACTCTCTCTTCTTGCAGATGACAAGATGTCCTGAGAGTTTAATAGGGCTGTAAATGTCTCATAAATTACAACCTTCTATACTAACGGGTCTCACATATTATGGCGTTATTTTTGTGCCACTATTCTGAGCGCACGTAAAAAAATTTTGCAGATGCAGGTGTTGCATTTTGAGGAGAAATTTATTTTGAGCGATACCGGCCAATGGCCAGTCCAGCTATGCGGTCAGCTGGTGGGTAACAGGCATCTCCGAAAACGTTAGAGCACTTTTGCAAATATGTGATGTCTTGATAAATCGAGCAGATATTTGAAGTTTACACAGCACCATTCTCGCATGAAAATATCTTAAAAGTTTATTTTGTGACCCAGAAAGAGTAATATTTCAAACTCCGCCACTCTGTGTTCCTCCGCCACTGCCTCGTTTGAGTTTTGGACGAAATGGATTCTGGGATATTGCATTTCGTCATTTCGAGCTGATTGGAGACCAAAACAGCCAATCAGATTTTTTTGCATCCAAGTCTGTGATTGGCTGGTTTTGTGGCACAAATATAACGGCGTACAGAAAGAGTTGAATGCGCATGGGCAGAAATGTTGAGAGCGCAAGCAACATATTGCGAGCAAGCGCAAATGCAAAAACTGAGCGAGAGGGGCTGCTATTGTGTGTGTGTATGGATAATAGCAAACACTGAAATACATTTTTTGCACGCAGCAATGAATTTTGTTCACTCAAATTTAGCTTTTCTTCGCTCAAAATAAATTTCTCCTCAAAATGCAACACTTGCACCTGCAATTTTTTTTTACGTGCGCTCAAATTTTTTTTACGTGCACTCAGAATAGTGGCACAAAAATAACGCCATAACATATTAGTTGTGAGTTGTGTGTAATGTTGGTCTTTCTCTAAAGTCTGTGGTCTCTGGTGTCTGCCCAAAGATATAAGGGTCATTAATGTAAAAACCAACAATGTCTGAAAGATGAAAAGCTGCCACTCATTTTACATATTGTAGTTCAAAGAATGTACAAATGTGCTATTGTGGTGGACCACTAGAGGGCTCCACTCACACCCAGTGTTGAGGAAGTGTGTTCCTCTGTTTTGTGGCGCGATATGTGCAGTTGATGTTGGAGACGAATAAAGAAGGAGTGAGAACTGAGAGCACTGTGTCGTTGATGCTTACCTCCACATTGGTGACCCCTGACTCGAGCATGCAACGGGCCGCAGATGACGCAGACTCCGCTATGGAGGCATCAGCGGCCGCCGGACCTCCGCCTCCTGTTGCAGCTACGTTCGCTGTGGCGCTGAAACTGCCGGACTTTTGGCTCCATGACCCCCCGTCGTGGTTCGTACACGTGGAGGCTCAGTTCGCCCTTCGCGGCATCTCGGCTGACGACACGAAGTATCACCATGTGGTGGCCTCGCTCGACCCGCTGGCCACCCGTCGCGCGATGGCGCTCCTCCGGGACCCACCCGCCCAAGGGAAATACGCCGCCCTTAAAGAGCTGCTTCTTCGGCGCTATGCCCTCTCCGACGCTGAACGAGCCGAAAAGCTCCTCAACTTGTCAGGCTTGGGTGGCGGTACCGCGCTCGAGCTCATGGAGAACATGCTATCGTTGCTCGGGCCGGATGACGGGGGATTCCTCTTCGCCCACCTCTTCCTCCGCCAGCTACCGGCCGCCGTGAGAGCTGTCCTCGCAAACTCCCCACTTCTGCCGGCGAAGGATTATCGCTCCCTGGCTGAAGAAGCGGATCGCATTCTCCTGGCTAGCCGCACTTTCAACGTTCACGCCCTGGCTACGGACTCGCCGGCGGCGCCTTCCACTGCTCCACCTGCCTCCCCCGGAGCATCCGCCCCCTTGCTGACGGCAGGGATTGCTACACGCCGGCACCGCGGAAAGAACATCTGTTTCTACCATCAGCGTTTTGGCGACAGAGCGCGTCGCTGCCTGCCGCCTTGCGCTTTCACGGCCCAGGGAAACGGACCCGCCAGCGCGCCGTAGCAGCCGCGACCGCTGGCGACACAGAAAGGCTGCTCTTCATAGAGGACTCGCGCTCCGGGAGACGTTTTCTCGTGGACTCCGGCTCCCAGAAGAGCCTCCTTCCCCCTACCGCTGCCGACGGACTAGCAGCGAACTGTGGGCCGCAGCTCATGGCAGCTAATGGCTCTCCCATCACAACGTTTGGGGAAAGGTTGGTGACTGTTTGTTTTCACGGCCGGGATTTCCAGTGGAACTTTGTTGTTGCCGCTAGCTCTGTACCTATTTTAGGTGCTGATTTTCTGTGCGCTCATGGACTGCTTGTCGATGTTGCTAACAGATGTTTAATTGATGCTCTCTCGTTTTCTTCCCTACCGTGTTTTACTCGGGCCGCCGAACCCGTAATTCGGGCTAATGTAGTGACCTCCGGGGATGCTTTTCAGCGTTTGCTTTCAGAGTTTCCATCGCTGTCTGTCCCTGATTTCTCTGGCACGGTAACGAAGCACGGGGTTGAGCATTATATTCCCACGGTCGGGCCCCCGGTGTTCGCGCGCGCGCGTCGCCTCGACCCTGCGAAACTGTCCGTCGCTCGGGAAGAGTTTGCTGCCATGGAGCGCCTTGGCATTGTACAGCGTTCGAACAGTGCATGGGCCTCTCCGCTTCACATGGTGCCCAAATCGGACGGTCGGTGGCGGCCGTGCGGAGATTTCCGCCGTTTAAATAATGCCACGGAGAATGACCGTTACCCCATCCCCCACATTCAGGATTTTTCTGCCAATCTCGCCGGAACGTCGATTTTTTCTAAAATTGACTTGGTGCGGGGGTATCACCAAGTTCCCGTGCGCGCCGAAGACGTTCCTAAGACCGCTGTCATTACCCCGTTCGGCTTGTTCGAGTTTTTGCGCATGCCGTTTGGCCTGAAAGGTGCCGCCCAGACCTTTCAGCGGCTGATGGACTCAGTTTTGCGTGGGCTGCCGTTCGTTTTTGTTTATCTGGACGATATATTGGTGGCCAGCTGCTCGGCGAGCCAGCACGAGTCCCATCTGCGCCAGGTTTTCCAGCGTTTGGCAGCGCACGGCCTGATCATCAACCCTTCCAAGTGCCAGTTTGGGTTGCCTGTTCTGGATTTCCTCGGGCACCGCATTTCCGCTGAAGGTGTGGTTCCGTTGCCCGACAGAGTCCAGGCCGTTTCAGCTTTTCCGCGCCCCACGTCGGTTAAAGCGTTGCAGGAGTTCTTGGGGATGATAAATTTTTACAACCGCTTTCTCCCCAGAGCTGCCCACCTGTTACAGCCACTCTATGCTGCCTTAAAAGGTAAGACAGCCAAAGATCCGGTTGACTGGCTGCCAGAACGCCTCCATGCGTTTTCCGCAGCCAAGTCTGCGCTGGCTGACGCCGCCCTGCTGGCACACCCGCTTCCGTCGGCGGAGATCGCGTTGACCACCGACGCGTCCGACGTGGCAGTGGGTGGGGTGTTGGAACAGCGGGTTTCAGGTCTCTGGCAACCGCTCGCCTTTTTCAGTCGTACGCTACGGGATGCCGAACGCAAGTACAGTGTTTTTGACAGGGAGTTGCTGGCCCTGCACCTCGCGACACGACATTTTCGTTTTTTCCTCGAGGGTCGCAACTTTACTGCATACGTTGACCACAAACCTTTAACGTTTGCGATGTCCAAGGTCTCTGACCCATGGAGCGCACGCCAGCAGCGCCAGTTGGCGGCCATTTCGGAGTTTACCACAGACATTCAGCACGTGGCTGGTAAGTCCAATCACGTCGCTGACTGTCTGTCACGTGTGTTGGTTTCTCCGGTGTATGTCGGTGTCGACTACGCTGCTATGGCCGCCGAGCAACGTGCTGACCCGGACATCCTGGCCCTTCAGTCAACGAAAACGGGCCTCGTGCTGGAGGACACCCCGGTGTGGGACGGCGGTCCGCGCCTTCTTTGCGACGTTTCCACCGGCCGCCCCCGCCCGGTGGTTCCCCTTTCGTGGCGTCGTCGTGTTTTTGACTCGGTGCATGCCCTCTCTCATCCCGGCGTCCGGGCCTCGGTCAAGCTGGTCAGCGCCAGGTTCGTTTGGCCGGGCCTTCGCAAGACTGTGAAAGAATGGGCGGCGGTTTGTATCCCATGCCAACGCTCGAAAATCCACCGGCACACGCAGGCACCCCTCGAACCTTTCCGTATCCCCGGTAGGCGTTTCGATCACGTTCATGTGGACCTAGTTGGTCCCTTGCCGCAGTCACAGGGTTTCACGCACCTTTTGACTGTGGTGGACCGCACGACCAGGTGGCCGGAGGCGGTACCCCTGGCGTCCACGACAGCGGCGACGGTGGCCAGAGCATTTTTGTCGACGTGGGTTTCCCGTTTCGGTCCCCCTGCTGACATTACCTCAGACAGGGGCCCCCAGTTTGTTTCTGAGCTTTGGTCTGCTATGGCTGACGGCCTGGGGGTCAAGGTCCACCGCACCACAGCATACCACCCGCAAGCTAACGGGATGTGCGAACGGTTTCACCGGTCTCTTAAGGCCGCGCTCCGGGCTTCCTTAACAGGTGGCGACTGGGTCGACCGTCTTCCGTGGGTTTTGCTGGGATTGCGTAGCGCGGTTAAAGAAGACCTCGGGGTTTCCCCGGCTGAACTGGTCCTCGGCCAGCCCCTCCGGGTCCCCGGGGAATTCTTGCCTGAGAGCCCTCCCCCATGTTTTGATGCCTCTTTGTTGCCTTTTCGCCCCCCGAGAGACTCATTTCCTGTTCCCGGTCCTGTGCACCACTGCCTGCCTGACACTTTTGTTCCGAGTTCGTTGGACTCTGCTCGTTTCGTTTTCGTCAGGCACGATGCCCATAGGACTCCGCTGCGTCCACCATATGACGGGCCATACAGGGTTCTTAAACCAGGCAGCAAACATTTCATTTTGGACTTTGGCGGTCGGCAGGAGGTTGTCTCTGTTGACAGACTTAAGCCTGCACATGTTATGCAAGAGGATCAGGTGGTCCCGGCCCAGGCCCCTCGCCGCGGCCGCCCACCTGCCACCGGGCTGATGGATTCTGTTTTTTCCCCCAGGAGCGACGCGCAATCAACGGAGTCCGAGTCGCCTGCAGCTTTTTCTGACCGCCAGTGCCAGCCTCGCTTCCGGGCTGGGTTGCCCTCTGTCAGTTCCCCACCCCCCCGGTTCAGCCGTTCCGGCCGTTTGCTTAAGCCCCGGGTCCTGGACTAGTTCTGCTGGGTGTTCGGGGGGGGCATGTGTGGTGGACCACTAGAGGGCTCCACTCACACCCAGTGTTGAGGAAGTGTGTTCCTCTGTTTTGTGGCGCGATATGTGCAGTTGATGTTGGAGACGAATAAAGAAGGAGTGAGAACTGAGAGCACTGTGTCGTTGATGCTTACCTCCACACTATTATATTTTATTATATAACTATTTCTGAGGGGAAAAAAGCTTGTTTACTGATATTGGCACTACCGTCTCAACGGATGCAGTAAAAATGTAAAAATGTTTACAATTAGTAAAAATGTGACTCTGATGTAGTCTTAGTGTAGTTTGAATCTTCAGCATTCAGTAAGCAGTCACTGAAAAATCCTTTACTTAATGTTTTTGATGAAAGTTTAAAAAAAGTAAAACTATTGAGAAGAAGGTGTGAAATAAAAAGAGAACATAAAACTCATAAAAAGTCAAAAGAGGAAAAAGATTGCGGCTAATAAAACTAATTAGAGCAGTGGGATGCCTTTGAAGGAGGCAGGGCACAAAATGACTAGTTTAAAGGTGTTATTTTCTCTTTTGCTCTGCTCTTTGTCTCATTTTTTCTAAACATTGTTAACATTCCAAAACTGTGTATTTATGTGTGTGTGTGTGGGTGTGTGTGTGTGTGCACTCTTGTGTGCACCCGTGTCTTCAGTCTCTGCTGCGATCCCAGGACAGATCATACACATACGCACACACACATACAGGCACAGATACACGCTTACTCCCTGGAGCTCCTGAGAAGCGGAGATTGCCTCTTTAAGGTGGAAATCAATATCCTTTCTTTCCCCATCTCTCCTCCCTTTCTCCTGTCCTCTCAATTCCCAGGCCCCCTCATTCGCTCTCTTTCTCTCTCTCTCCATCTTGCCATGTCTCTTGGCTGCTTCCTTCACAGATACATTTGCCTCCCGTGAGACTCTTTGTTGGATCAGAGACTCACAGAGTGAACACCTCTAACCCTGCTTGTCTATATGTGGGTCCCTTCTCTCTTAATTTTTTGGGGTCCATACATATATAGCACTACCCCATGGTGTCGCCAAATGTGATGCAGTCCCAAGCAGGACTGGGGTTGGGTGCTGTGACTACTGCTTGGTAATTCGGGGAGGGGATGTGTGTGTGTGATAGTTGGTTTCCGGTTTGTCAGTGGAGGGCCCCGTGCATCTTTATTTGGCAGCTCTAAAAATACAGCAGGGAGATTCAGCAGGGCGGTGGTGACAAGGGGATGAACATAGGGGATCTCAGGCTTAAGAAGGTTTTTTCTATTGTGCCAGTATTAAAGCTTGTCAACTTTAAAGGGCAAGCCTATAAAGACAGTGCATGTACTGACATTAACTCTTTAGGAATTACAGCCATTTTTATACATAGTCCCCTATTTTCAGAGACTCAAAAGTAATTGTCCAGTTTACAAAATTATAAATTTAGTATAATTGTTTTTTATACTTGCATGTAAGCCCCTTGTCTCCTCATAGACATTACCAAATACTGCAATTTGTCTGCTGAGATGCTCTTCAAGCTTTATTGCAAGCTTTCAGTCCAGACCTGCACCTCCCGAGAAATGTAACTACACGTCGGGACGCATCCCTCAAATATTGTGATTGGCCTTGTTCAGCACCCTTGATTCCTCCTGTGCACTTCCGGCTACTTTTTCACTGCAGTTTTTGAATTTATCATTGACAGAATAACAATCATCAATATAACTACAGGGGCATTACGGAAACTGCCAGAATGGACATGAAGAACAAAGGAATGGAAACCTAAGCAAATGTTTGCCTCCAAAAAAAAAAATAAGGACCAGAACAAAGAGCGGGGACCCAAGAGGGAAAAAAGTCACGGCACTGAATTTTTTTCCGGCTGACACTGTCTGTAACCTCAGGACATGACCACGTGGTAATTAACATGTAACCATACACAAGCATAATTGTGGACAATGACATTGACCACTAGGTTACGTCATAGGCTCTACAAAGGTTTCCCACTGAAGTCTAAATTAGGCCTAAGTCATAACTGGTGACGACCTTAACCCCAACTCTGTGCTACTTTTTAAAATTGTTCTCCGAGGTTTTGGCAGTCGTTAGATAAACAAAGAAAATTTTTAACTTTCCACATTTTTATAACATGTGGAAAGCTAAACATAACACATTTTTAAAAGCCATTTTTGAGCCTCTTCAGAAGAGTTAAGGTTGGTGTTATAAAATCAAAGTTGAGGCTGTCACCAGTTATGACTGAATAAATAAAGCTGAAAGTTTGCACTTCAATCATGTCTTGACTGTTTGGATCAAAATGCATTGTTCTATTGTACAGAGGGAAATTTATAAAAACTGTGAAAGTGTCCAAATACTTACAGATTTGACTGCATTTACTTCATATATGCAAATAGTGGAGTGCAGATTTTTAGCGCCAAAGATAACATAGATATAACATGGAGCAAATACCAAAAGATTCCATTACAACATTATATTACCACCAATGCTGGTGGTAATGTAATGATCACTTACAGAGGAAACACTAGAGAGGGATGGTAATCTGTAAGTACAGCAGATGATGCATTCTGAGCAGAGGAAGCTATATGACGGTCACATGACACCGATGAAAACAAGAGAAGATTGGTGAGTAAATCAAGCTCAGGCCACACTAGTCAAATAGCAGATAGAATGATTAAAAGCGGCTACATCACCACCTCCACTGACCCAACCTTTCTCATCTCCAAGTCTTTCCCATCTTGTCACTCCTATTCTCCCACCCACCCTCTCTACACAGACACTCCCACCCCACCCCTGACACCTCAAAACAACACTTGGGAGGCTATTTTTTGCCATGCTTCTCTAAATAAGGCCGTGGATCTTGCCTACACGGGTGGGCTGACAGAGGGGTGTGTGTGTCTGGTTCTTACCTTGGTATAAAAATCGTGGGACAGTGGGGGTTTCCTCTGATTACGCTGCTTTTCCCTCACTCACAGTGTTCTCATTCTAATGTTCTTTCGACTATTTTTGACACCCATATTGAAAAAAAAAATCAACGTACAAATCACTGCTCATAAGCGGTATCAGATGACCTTTTATCATTAAAAACCCTTTTTTACTTTACTTTAAGAATTTGATATCTAAGTGTTTTTTTATTTTGTTTTTTTTTTTGTTATTGTTTCTTTTTTTGTAGTCATTCCCTCATCTTTTTTTTTTTTCTGCGGAGGAATTGCCTTTACCAACCTCTGGACGACATATCTGGAAAGTGACTGAGTGGAATATGGGAGCAAAAGGACAAGAAAGACAGAAAAGAGTAAGAAATAATTAAGTTTACTTTTTAAAAGCTCCCCCTTCAACTGCTCTTTTTTATTTTTCTGGTTTTTTTCCTCTTCCAAACATTGCACCTCTGCGTTTCTGCATTTCCATTTTTCCCTTCCTTCTTTCAGTTCTTTTTCCATTCTTTTTGTTTTCCCATTTCCTTTTACTTTACCTTCCTGTCTTTCATTTTCCTGCCTTTTCCTTTCTACCTTCCAAATCCTTCCTTCATTCTTCTCTATTTCATTTTACTCTTTACGTTATTTTCCCTCTTTTCCTTGCCCACTGCCTCTCTTTACTCCCGCTCTTTCGCTCTCCCAACCCCTCCCTCTCCCTGTCCCTCTTCCCGATTTGTCCTTCAGCTCTGTCAGCACTCACTATCTCTCTCCATCTCCTTCTCTGGTAGTCTGATCAGCTGTCTTCCTTCTAACTTTACATGGCCTGGTGTGGTGCGCAAGGACGGGCAGCTGCCGGCTGACGCATTTCACTGCCCAGTCATCACTTCAAAATCGAATCCTCTTACACAAACCTCTATGGTTTTCTTTTATGGCCACTATTTTTACTCTCAATTCTACATGCTTGTCTTTTTTTTATTCTTGGTCTGCCTGTTTTTCCCCTCCTCCTTTTGCATCCAGCAATGAGAGAGAGAGAGAGAGACAAGTCCCATGACCCTCTTCTTCTTTTCTCTCCTCTCCTCTCTTTTCACTCCTTCTTTCCTTCTCCTCCTCCTCCTCCTCCTCCTCCTCCCCTTTTCCTCTCCGCATCCTTAAACTCTCCATCGCTGATTCAGCTCCCAGGGAGGCGAGACTCCGCCTGCAGCGACTGCTTCACTCCGCATGGGCCACCATCCCCATCTGGATCACCTTTACTACGGTAGGTGTTGAAGTGCCTCAGTGTGTGTTTAGAGATTTGTAGAATAAGTGTTTTTAAAATTTTGCTTTCTTTGTTTTCATAGTGCTTACACACTGCATATATTGTGTGTTTCTGTATGTGTACCATTGTTTTGTCCACCTTCTCACAGAGTACAGTATTTAGTTTTGTTATTTTAGTTTTGTTTTTTAGCTGCTGGTTTGAAAGAAAAAATTCCAAATGTGAGTGAGTGAGTTGGAAACAGTCTTCTTATTTATTTGTCGTGCCGCTGTTTTTTTGGATTGGTGGTAGCAGGGAAAGTGTTACAACATGCTGCATGTTGGACAGGGTTGAAAGGTCAAGGGTTATCTCTGAGGCTCAACATTCTGGACAGATGAAGCAAGTATTTCACACTCAGTGGAAACTCCTTAGAATGAAAACTGGAAATGGTGGAAATGACACAGTCTCTCTTTATGGAATATGAATTTACACTATGTACAGCAAGTTTAAAGTACTTTTTTTTTTTTTTATTGTGCTATTGCCATTGTCTGTTTACTCAGATTGTGAACATGTACATGATACACATGTCATCACACCGCCTCACATTTTTGTTTCGTCAGTTTTTGTAAAATTTTCCACTGCATTTTATGCAGCATGTGAGCCACTATATTTCCATATGGCAGCAGCAGAACATAATGCATGGTGTTGAACATGGTGCAGCACAGGTGAGTTCTATCAGTTGCATCATTGTGTTGGGACGGCCATCCAAACGGGGCCTCGGCTCTATCTATAGACGGGACACACACATGTGTCACTCTCCAGAGAGAAGGAGCGAGAGAGGTTTAAAGTAAGAGCAAGGTTCTAAAAGTGTCCTGCATATGCTCCCATCCTTCTCTATCATTCCCCCTACTTCTCTTCCAGTGTCTCTCCTTCTCTCTCTCTCTGTGTTGCCGTTGTCCAGGCTAATTTTACCCAGTTAGCAGATACCAGGGAGATCAGCAGTAGTCAGCTGTCTGTCAAGCATCCAGAGCACTGACAGGAGGTGGCAAAGTGTCGGGTATCTTTGCCCATCCCTGTAAGAGAGCACTTCCATAGCTTTACGTGCTTTAGCAGACACAGCTGACTGAAGGGAATGTGTCTATCCTCCACTTGGTATGAAAAGGAGCCTGTGTGAAACTTAGCTTTGTAGTGTGTTAGCTTAACCTAGGGACTCTAAATGTTGAGAGGGTACAAGAATGAAGAGGTTTATATTTGTTTCAATTTCATTTGCATGTATGAGAAAACATTTTAGTACTTCACCTTGTTCTAAAGAAGTCCTGTCTGATGGTACATTCCCAACTATGTATTGTAGTGGAGCAAGGGTGCACATTACATGCTGAGCAGCTCTTGCAATCTGCAGGAACTGGCTACTTCTCCCCGGAGAATTGTAATTCCCGCCAGGAATATTGTGACTATGATGGCAAAGAGGCTAGATAGGTGGCTTAATTCTTCTTAATGTGTCTGTGTCTAGAGCTGGATTTGTAGTGTGCATAGCCCCTCTCATTTACCAGCCATAGCTGGTAATTTACAAAACTTTCGTTCCATCCCTGGGAGAGAAAATAGGATAGGAACGAGAGAGGAGAAAAGAAGAAGACGACTGTGATTTATGGAAGAGACTTTTAGTTTAATTACTGGGCGGGCAGGGCTGATGTGTGCAGCCCCCATGGCACTGGTTACACAGTGGTAGGAACACACAAAAGGGCTATTGGGGCGGCTATAGAGAAGATGACATACTAGCTTCTGCATTTGCAGTTGATACACTCAGGCAATTTGTGTGTTCAAAGTGCAGGACAAGACATGAGAGTCAGATTATGTAGCATGGAAAAGCAATATACAATATGTGAGTGGTTAGGCACAAACACAAGTGGAAAATGTATGCACGTAGAAGCTTTTACAAAATATCCATTTTCCACTTCACTGTGGAAGGACTCTTATATAGGGGAATGTGTCTTTTGTTCCTTGTATGTTAGCAAATAGAATATTGGGGAGAACTTTGTGCTGTGTCAACAGTATGCTTTAATGCACACTTTCATGGAGATTTTATTAGCTCTAATTGTCATTCAAGCTGAATGTTTGACAGAACAAAGACAAAGAGAGACTTCCTGACATTGCAGATTAGCAGAAGCAGTGCATGCCCCATTTTTCTTTCTTTTCTATTACTAATAGTTATTTTTTTGGCATTAGTGTTTTGTGGATGGAGAACATGCTCATTTCATCCTCTAACTTGTCTTATATTAGTTAAATACCTTAATGGGGATCTTGACTGGAAATTAGAGTAAAACCTGTGATCCAAAAACCCACAGTTCTGCAAACGAACACACACACACACACACACACACACACACACACACACACACACACACACACACACACACACATACACACACACACACACACACACACACACACACACTCTCCCAATAACCCTTACACGCTTTCTGCTGCTCCCGCCATAGGTTTTCTTAACGCCTCTCTCAGAGCCTTCATTAGATGTCTGACGTTAGCAATGGTTCAATTCATTAAAAGCGCGACTCAGCCTTTGTGCATTTGCCTATAAATTGGTATTGATCTCTGAGAGGATGGGGAGGGGGGAGGAAGGGGGAAGGGAAGGAGATGGGGGATGTGTGTATTTATATGTGTGTACCAGAGGGAGATCGGGTGGTTGGTTGGTTGGTTGGTTGGTTGGTTGGAGTTCGGGGCTGAGGCTAATAGGAGAGGGCAGACAGTGTGTGCCAGCAGGTAGGGTGTATGTGTTTGTGTGTCTGTGATTGTGATTGTGATTGTGTTTGTGTTTGTGGGAAGGGACTTCAGGTGAATAGGATTCACTGGAGCAACAAGGGCAGTTGAAGACACACACATACACACACACAGTCTATGCACACTGATATACATTTACAAATTGACACACGACATATACAGAGATTAATTTAATTCGCTCTGCCTTCTCCCCCTTGCTTTGTCCCCACTTTGTCCATGTGCAGCACCACATGTGCCATTCAAACCTCATCATCACCACCACCGTCTGCTCAGCATGGAAGTGTAGCACCGCTATAGTTTGACTGGGAAAGAGGCAGAAGGCTGAGAGAGAGAGAGCGCATGGGAGCAGGAGAGAAAAAAAGAGAGGGAATGAGAGCACATGCTATATGAGGGGGAGTGGGCAGTCAGGGGGTGACTGCATAGCATGGCAGCCTATAGACTACATGGGACAATGTTGATGTGTGTGTGTGTGTGACAGAGAGAACGAGAGTGAGAGAGAGGGTAGATGAATGGGAGGTGAGGGAAAAAAAGGGGGGGAATTGCTGTCAGTGGTGGAGGACCGGTGGGACGAGCAGCTGTGCACCGGACTAAAAGTTTTCAGTATGAGGAAGAGGGAGAGATTATAAAGAGAGGATAGGACGAGAGAGAAAGAGAGAATCAGAGTGAGGATGTTAGAGAGAGAGAGTGAGTGTGTGGCGAAACACACATACACAGACTGCAGAGGCAGCACCTGGGACACAGACTGAGGGAAGAGAGAGCGAAGCACTTCTTCTTCTACTCTCCTTTTCTTCTGTGCTTTCGCTTTATTGCTTCTTCTCTTTGGTGCATCGTCCCAGCTGAAGCGAGAGACGAGGGGAGGAGGAGGTGGGGGGGGGGGGGGGGGGGGGGGTTGTATCTGTGTGCCTATGTGTGTGTGTGTGTGTGTGTGTGTGTGTGTGTGTGTGTGTGTGTGTGTGTGTGTGTGCGTGCTGGGGGGCTTCTAGCCAACATCTGCCTGTAGGTAAGTGCAACATCTCCCTTATTTCCCATCATTCTCTAACTCCCACACCTCCTTCACCCCACAGCAGCTGAACCTCTAAGTATGACACTCAAGGTGAATTGCGTGCTGTGTGTGCATGTGTGTGTGTGTTTGAGAAAAATCACTTCATAATGTACAATATTTCAAAGCTCAGCGGTCACATGGTGGGCAGACATAGTGGCTTATTACAAGTGTCTTCTCATAGTGTTTTAAGCGTTGATAGTGACTTGTTGGTGGCAGCTGTAGGTGTTTTCTTTTCAACGAAATAAAGTGTAAACTAGCTGCATGGATTTCTCCTTTAATTCTAGTTTTAAATCACCTCGGCTCTCCTTCGGTCCACGGGTCAGAACAAAAAGCTGGGTCCTTATTCTAATAGGCAGAAAAGTTTGGCATGTTAGCATCAAAAGAACTCTCTCTGTTGGGATGGGAGGAGTGAACCCTGAAGCCTGTGCTACTGGTGGGGGTCATAAATGCATTCAGTGGTCAGCGCAGTTCCTGATTCGACACTTTTTTTTCCCCTCCCCATTGACGAGCGTTTTGGGCTGGCAGCGAGGAGGAGGTGTGAGGCCTGATGCGCCACCAAGGACAGTGGCCTGCTTGGGGGACATACTTCTTTATATGCCCATATGAACAAGAGCAACTATGGAATGTAAAGAAGTATGTATCCCAGGTCGGGAGAAATTGCAGCGCAGCAACCTGAAAGAAACTTTAAACTTAACTGCAAAGCAAATCCACCACGATGAAGAAGATTTTACTTTAGTTCCACATCCTAGCTGTAGATAATCTATCTGCATGCTACATGATCACAGGCAAGGTATGTGAAATTTTTTTTCTGCCCTGATGTGGCCCAATTGAGTCCAGTCAGCTTCTCAATGAGATACATACATCAGTAAAGTGTAGATGCAGCTAAACTCTGGTTGACATTTTCCACATGGCTGTCATAGATTTTCAGATTTGTCTTTCATTCTTAGTTCATTTGGACAAAA
The DNA here is from genome assembly GCF_036321145.2 of Pelmatolapia mariae. NCBI lineage: Eukaryota > Metazoa > Chordata > Actinopteri > Cichliformes > Cichlidae > Pelmatolapia > Pelmatolapia mariae. The sequence goes on along the minus strand of NC_086244.1, from coordinate 40,243,387 downwards.
GTGGATTTTTTTCTCTACACCCTGTGATGGTGATGAGTTTTTAAGAAGTCCGTTTTGTTTACTTTAAGAATACATTGTGTGAATTTGCTAATGCTACAAAATGACACACAAGTAGACATACCCACACCACAGACAGACAGCAGTTTCCAGTAAATGGTGCAGTGATTAAATGCTTGCTAATGGATAGCATGGGCCTGAGAGGATGGTCAGAGAGAGGAAGAAGAAGAGACTGGCTGCAGGCCTCTCTAACAGATTACTGCGCTTAGACGCCTGCGTGCAGTCACGCTGTCTGGATCTGGCTTCGACTTTTTGGCCTACTTGTAGACATTTGAAATTAGAAGTCTAAATTTTTCACCTCTCGTTCAAGTTACTTGGTCTGATTGTTCTGTCAACTTCTTTGCAGTGGGGGAAGTTTATGTCTTATGGCATTTACAAGACAGCTAAGAGAGAGAAAAGTGACAGGAAAAGTGAAAGAAAAAGACTTACGATGAGGCAAACCCACAGTGTGAGCCTGTATGATATCTGTCTCAGGATGCTGAGCCAGCAGGACACGCAGGTCTTTGTGTAATCATTTTTTAGCTCTGATTAAGTATGTATGGGAGGCACAGTATGTCTATGTGTGCTGGAACAGTGACTAATCCGGGTGTGGTTTGGGAGCAGGTATAACAATCATGTCAGGTTTTAGTGTATGGATTTTGGCCTACTTTGTATATAAATACTGTATGTGGCCTACTTAAGGTTTACCTGTCCCTGTTTAGGTATTATTTGGGCCAGTTTCAGTGCGGTAATTTGGCCCTGGTCAGGTGTACACCCCGGGGTGCTGTGCCTGTGTGGGAGCGACTGGTCTGACAGGGATATGCAGTCGGATTACACTTCCTGCCAATGTGATTTTTCAAGGAGAGAAAAAAAGGGGGTGGGTAATAAACGCGAAGAACAGCTTCGTGCCAGGAAGAATTGTTTAACATTACAATACACGCAGTAGTGTGTTTGTTTCAAAGCTAATTAAGCTTCAATATGAGAGACAGTTCTAATCTTAGCAGGTGCAGATGAAGAGGCTCCACACATCATTGGAGAACATATTCATAAAGACCCCCCGCCCAGCGCCCCCAACACACACACACACACACACACAAAGAAATGTAAAGTATGTGTGCTTGTGAGTAAGTACAAGTGTGTGAGTGTATTTTTATGTTGGAGGGATTTATTGCAGTGATTTTTAAGAAGCAGCGGGAAAGGTCGTTGTACTGTGGGAGAATTCAAAGATAGAAGGGCACAGTAGTAAGTGTGTGATAGAGGAGATGCGGGTGGGGTGGGGGGTGGTAAAGGAAAAAAAGGGAAACGAGAGAGCAGCGTAGACTGAAGTAGGATCGGAGCGGAGGGAGTTGTGGCGAGTGAGCGTGTGAGATGAGGCGAGGCGAAGGCTGGATTGATGATGGTGTTCAGGGCCTCCTGTGTATGTGTGTGTATGTGTGTGTGTGTGTGTGTGTGTGTGGGGGGGGGGGGGGGGTATGAGGTGGGGCTGGGCGGGTATTGTTCTGTCACTTTGCCTGTGTCAGCAGGTGGAAGCTCTCATCAGGACATTAAATATGCAACAATGCTGACTGCGGCACCGTGCTGAGACAGCCAAAGCTGGACGACTGGGGGGCCCCGCTAAAAGTAAACCAATGCCACCGCTTTGACTCGCTCTGCGCTAGACAGTTATCCATCCATCCACACACACATACACATACATAAACACATACAGGCATGCACACACCTTGAGAACTCCAGCTTCTTCTCAGGGCTTCCCCGACCCTCTCTTCCAGCTTTTCTTTGCTGGCTGTTTAGTCCATTGCCAAAGCTGGCTGACTTGCCAGCTTACCGGCTGGCTGGCTGGCTGACTTGTTTCCCCATTTGGAGTCCACACAAGGGCAAAGGCAAAGCTTGTAATCCACAGGCCCAGTGAGGGATTAGTGGTAGTTACATACAGATCAGTCATGTGGAACATTGACTGTAGCAACTTACAAAAAATTTGCCTCTGTGAATATGGAATTTAATGCAGAGCCTACAATCCAGCTGACTATACGCATGTGTAAAGAAGTGCTTGATTCACCACTCTCTGTCAGCTGAAGCACAACAGTCAATCAACCAGGGCAAGATTATGATAGAGGCCAAACCTGCATTTTTTCTGAGTTTATACAGGCATTTGTGCAAAAGCTTTTAGATGTTTATGATTTTATGCCCTAGGCATAAAGTGATGCAGTTGCATCTTAACACTAAAGACTCACCAGGTCATTGGAGATTAGGGGTAGCATTGGGTTTTAGCCAGATTTATTAAACAGAAACAAGAATTTGTTACATTTTAAGTGAAATCTCTTTACATTTCTCTTTAAATTCTATAAAAAGGAGTCAACATTAACTGAACCTCAACCCTAGCTTTAATCATCAATGGATTGTAAATTGATGTTTCACCAACCACGCAGACAAGAGTGTCTGTTGAAGGATTAGAGCTCAGAGGATTAATTAATGACCCTTCCTGCTCAAATTTCTCAAAAACTAATTAAACACATTTAATTTAAATTCAATTCAAATTGACCAAATTAACTCAGAATTTACAAAGTGATTCACAATCAAAATGAAGACAAAGACTTTGATTTAATTATGAGCAGTATTTCTCCTTAAAAAACAGCTAGAGACCAGTTTCACGTGTTTTTTTCTTTCTTCAGACTGATAAAGCAACACTCGCTGTTAATCTGCTGACTGTGCCTCACTAGATGTTCACCCTCACTGAAACAGCCATTCGTACTGTTAGGTTGATGATTTGTTGGACAATGCCACCAATTTTTTGGGATTTAAAAAAATGTATTAATATATTTATGTTTCTGTCCACCACTAATTGATTCTGATTCTGTTAGTGTAAAGAATGTTAGAGATTAAGTGATATTTCTACCAACTAGTAGGAGTGTCATCTGACACCACAGTAGCCTTATTTATACCACCCATACCATAAATGAATTACCTGTCCTTCTCAAATATAGCTCATCTTTAGTATCACTACAAGGCATTTGAAATAATTTCCTACAGAAGCAGAATATATTTTAAAGCTTTGCAGCTTTTCACCAAGCTTGTCAGCTCTGCAAAGAACATATGCATTGAAAAGTGATAGGTAACGATTGAAACAGCAACTAGTGATAGAAGGCAGCAATGGCAACTGATGGGAATTTTTTGCAGCTTATAGCGTAACCACATCAGGAGGGTCTGTTTGGTGTATATCCTGTGACTTTACACAGTGCACACCACACAGGGTACATTATTGTATTTCAGAATTTAAAATCTTGTTAATGTGCTGCTGTCTACTTAAACCACATGGGAAACACCATGTGTGTTTTTATTGTGTCAGTGCCCCTATGCGCATTACGATAAGGAAACATGTTTTAAGCAATTACCAACAAGAAACACTTGCAGAAGCTAGTTATAGTGCTGATGGCTCACTTCAAAATTTGGAAAAATGATACATTTGTGAAGTTCCTTTTTCATTTTTATTCTAAAAAAGGTGAAAACATGGTTGCAGGGTTCTGCAGTACACAAGATGCCCGCATCCCTGGATATAACTCGAATTTTAATCAGGGGTGACTTTATGTGGCATCATGAGGTGTGTAGTGATAGAAGAACAAATGGCTCCAAATGAGGCCTTTATATTTTTAATGGTGCCCTAGATAGGTGAGTTTAGTTTCTTAAATTGTTAATATGCCTCCTTGCACTGCATTTCTATGTATCTCAGAAGACAGAAGGAAGTAGAAGACAAGACTGTAGGAGAGAAGATTGTAAAGTCAGCCGTTTGATATTAAGTGTCAGAGTTTATTGCCGGGACTTTTTTCTCTTTTAATCATGTTTATAGTAAGTGTGCTTCGGCAGCAATCTACGGAATATAATAGGGGTAAAGAGTAATGGAAGTTGAAACAGATGCGGTGGAGTGGTAATGTATGTGTCGTTTCGCCCTGATACAAGGACACACACATAGCCTATTATATCCCATTCTATGTTTATGTCTCAAAAGCTAATCTCAGGGGAAATGTACATCTGAAACCCCCTGCAAAGTCATTGCTCACACAATGGGCACATATATATAACACACACATAGATACCGTCACACATACTGGTCTAAATGAAATGTGGGTATGGCCACATAAACACTCAGAAAGTAGCTCTAGAATGTATATGTAACACCAACAGACCCAGCCACAGTATTGATTCATCTGGCTGTTTATGTTCTGTTTTTTTTAATGTTCACATTACATGGTTGTAATGCACCTTTTCTGAGGGCGGTAGCTCAGTGATTTGTTTCTTTAGCTGTAGAAGCTTTTTTTATCTGTAGCATCAGCAATAGGCTTCAGCCAAAGTTTGCAGTTTTCCAGTATATATAAACACATATATGTGTGTGTGTGACTTACATTCATTGAATGAATGAAAAATGACTGAAGGATAAATATGCTAATTGGAGGGTGTTTTTTTTTCTTTCCACTTATTTATTTATTTTTTTCTTTCTTTTTATTTTATTCCACTTGTCTGGATGGTAGATTGTTTGAGATTTGTGCCACTACAAGCAGCTGTAACCAATCTATATTTTGCTAGGCTAGGCTAAGTATTATTTGACAACTAGTATAGCTTACTTTGTGGTACAGGTAATCTGAAAGTTTGTACTTCAGTTTTGATGAATGAAATTGTGGTATTTTATCACTTTTTTACTTAGCACTACTTAGTAGATATGGATTTCTTTGCTTTGACTCCATGCAATTTATAGTTATAGTTTGCTAACCAAACAAGCTAGCATTAGTGCATAACTTAGTGCTCATGCTTCTAGGTCCTAAACCTAGCATGTTGTAAACAAAATACTGATGCTGAGGCTTAAAAAATATTGAATCCAAAACCAAAAGTTTTTTTTAAAAAAGTTTATATGTATAATCTTTGGTTTAAGTATGCAGAGCTTTAAAAAAATATAAAAACTCAAATAAGTGTACCTATATGAGTAGTGATGTCTCTTTTTGGCCTATAAAAGTTCTTTTGGTCTTAGCCATTACAGGAGTCTTGTACAGACGCAGAAAGAGCTTTTTTGTGATGGAACATGTGTCGTACAGTACATATGCCTCTGGAATCATAAGAGACAATTTACAACCGATGAAAGAAAGAAGATAAGGCCTTGATAATAAACGGCTTCAAACATCTAATGAATTTCTCATAATTATGGGCCTTAAAAGTCAATTAGTTAATTGGCCCAGCGGTTTAATGTTAGAATGATGGTGCATCAGTTCAAAGGAAACCTCACAATCGATGAAGAAAACACAGCACAATCAGAAAGCAAATTACTATTCATCATTTAGCGATTAAGCCATACGTTCTCTTTGAGTGTGTCAGAGCCAAAAAAGATTCACCCTGCCCCGAGCGTGCGCGCGCGCGCACACACACACACACACACACACACACACACACACACAGTGTGGCTCCAAAAAGCAGATCAGTCGCTTAGGCCGGGACAGAGATCAATGTTGAGGTAATTTGTTTCGATCAATTAAACAGACATCTGCTTGAATTAGACTCCAATAGACTGCAAAAGACCCAACCCCTTCCTATCCATGTGAGTGTGCTGCACTGCAAAAATAGTGAGTTCACATTAAAGCACTAAAAGCTGAAGAATCTAACATTCCAGCAGTGCATAATTGATAGTAGCAGTTATGGGACACAAGCGAGGTTTATAATCTGTAGTTGCTTTCTTCTAGTATCTGCTGAACGCTCTTAAGATGCAATGCAGAGAGGAAAAGGCAAAACTTTACATGTGGACTGAGCAATGCTACGGGCAACTTTTGCTCATGTTTATTGTGCAGGAGGTAGAGATGGGTGGGTGGGGGTGTTTGTAAAAGACAATTGCATTAACCCGAGTCTAATTTAATGGCTCCCACTAGTATTCTCTTTACATCAAGCGATGCTGCTGACATCACAGCCTGTCTGATGTCCGTTACTGCACGATATGAGGAGAGGGGGTCTGCTCCCTTCAAATGAACACGCAGGATAATTGTTATGCAGTGAAGCTGTGAAGCAGAGGAAGTAATTAAAGGAACAAGGGCACTGTGGTGGTGCTGGTGGTGGACCACATCCCCCTCCTCTGTGTCCCCTCTGCTACTGTTTCTCTCTGCTCGCTGGAGATTACACACATATTTTCACATGCAAGGTCCCCTTATATTGACACCCCTCCTCCCCATGATTACCGCTAGGGTTTACAGTTATCCTGATATTCTAATTACACTCTGTCTGCGTTTATAAGGTCATAACATTTACAATTTTACGACACAATAGTTGTCCGTTGACCAAAAAATTAGAAAAAGGCATTTCCTCACTTTAATTGTTTCTTTTGTGGCTATCACTTGTCCCAGAACAAGCACTTTTTTTTTCTTTAATTATTTCAAAATACATTTGGGTTATTGAACGAACAGCTCCAGTGTCTTTTGTAATGCAACTCCTGCCTGAGAGCACTACCATCCATCTCCCGCAGTATTTCAAAAAATATATTGCCTGGAGAGGCATCTCAGGGAATATAAAGTAGAGTTTCACTGATGTATCTCATAAGGTATATCTCAGAATATAATGCATTCCTGGGCACATTGTTATTTTGATTACTGGTTATGAGAATAGTGAAGGAAGACTGTGGGAAAGAATGGTTTCATGTACTCTAGATTCATTTTTAGAGGAATTCTCATGAAGAAGGACAGGAGGAACTGTTATAGTTCTTAAAACCTGTATAAAATATTTATGAATATGTATCAATCTATTAAAGCTCCTTGGGGCAACAGTTGTTGTGATTTTGGTGCTATGTGCTGTACAAATCAAATTAAAACTGAATTGAAATTCTGGTAATGTGGTGTAGACTTCCATCATGAAGTCAAGTTAACTTTTTAATGTTTTAATCATATTGTCAAGAACATGAATTCTTTTCAGTTATATTGATAGTTAGCAATATTGACAATGTCAGGGCACATTATGAGTAAGCTTAAATCAGTATTAGAGATCCCGCCTTCTTCTTTGTATATCTCCTACAAACAATCACTTGGTAACGGTGGGGCAGAAGAACGGCCTTCTAACAGGAAGACCTTTCTTGAACCAGGTTCATGCAGGGGCAACCCTCAAATACAACTGATCTCAGGGTGAGTGGAAAGAGAAGGCATGAAAGAATACAATAGATTTAACCCTTTGGCTCTTATCCAGTCAAGAGCACAAACATTTTGCATAGACCTTCATTGTCTCCAGAGAATGAATCTTGTCTAGTCTGCACGTGCCCTCTAGTGCAACTATGAGTTTTGATAATGGTGGTGTGTAGATGTTTGAAACAGACTGGTAATTGAAATCATAATTTTGACTAAATTTAGGAGAAATTACATTACTTATTGAATAAATTGGCGCCTGCATGTCTGGTGTCTTAGCGTCAATGATCTACATTAAGTGCAGTAGTTACCCATGCGATTTCTATGTGCATACAGCACGTCTTCTGTCTCAGTGGGGTCCCATGCATCCTTCTCCCTTCAGTCTACCAGAGGAGGAGTGTAATTGGGAGCAGTGTGCTGGAGTGCAGAGTGTCAGGGAGTCAGCAAGCCAGCCTGCCACAGCCAGTGATACAGGACGATAGAAGAGGAAGATTAGTGGAGCAGCCTGCAAGGCAGCAAAAGCAGTGAGTCAGCTGTGGACTGTCAGCTGGTAAAATGACCATGTCAGTCAGAGAGTCCGTCAGTCAAGCAAGCGGAGCGCAGAGTCTGGCCTCTCTTCCCTCCTGTAAGTACACATATATCTAAAAGGAGGAGAGTGCGGCGTCGGGACAAGGCTAGTTAGCATTCCCCTGTCATCACCTCACTGCTCAGAACTTCTGTTATTGAAGAGGAAGGAAAAAAGAGCAAGGTAGGGGACAGAAAAGAGAAAGGAAGAAGGCAGTTGTGGTGGCACGAAGACTACGTTAGAGCCCCAGATGGGAGGAAGGGGGTCAAGACTAACGAGAAAGCCGAGGAACAAATGATCAATAAACAAAGGAAGAGAAGAAACAAAAGAAGAAGAGAAGAATTGTAAAGAACATGAATTACAAAGAGAGAGAGCCAGTCGCAGAAAGTAAATCTCCCAAACCCATAAAGAGTTATGCGTTGTGATCTGTTCCAACGATCGTTGTGTGCTTTGAGATAATTGCTTCCATTTTGTTGCACAGAGACTATTACAGTATATGATAGCTGGATTACCATCTGTAACAGTGGGCTTTACACACCAGAAGTAGTGCTGTATCAGCAGCAGGGCTACAGTAGAAACTATAGGTTTAGTGAACAGCATGAGTGGGTTGTGTATTAGCCTGGGGCTATTGTAGCAGTTATGGTCTCTTTTCAACGAATTCCACTTCGTAGAGTGAAAACATTTTTTTCCTGTCGGATCTGGGGGCATCAGCACGGCACCTCAATGGGATCAGATCTCATTGTGGATTTGAAAAGAACAAGTTGAGTGACTCTCTAAAATGATCCTGGTGATTGAAGTGATATTCTGTTTCTAAAATCAGAACATATAGTCGTCGAGTCCAACTGTTTTTGCTCGAGGCCTTACGCGGGCCTTTTAACAGGCAGAGACCTCCTGCAGAACCAAGATCAGGAAGGAGCAGCTATCTATCATGCCTGCTTGGCCAGTAAAGGAAAAACAAGACCAGACTAGCCCTCTAATCAGCAAGTCTTCATCAGCTGAAGAGTAGGGATGCAGTCCGTGGTAAACCCATGTAGACGACTCACCATTCGTTCTCGTTTTCTAATAGAAAAACTGTGAATATGTTACTAAATTAGGATTAAATTAGGATTAAATTAGTATGCACTACTACAGTGTATTCCACATTATGATCTGACAAAAAGTAGCTTTAATATTTTTAATCTAGCTGGGGACCCAGTATAGTGCATTGAGAGTTACATTAATGTCTTATGTTTTAAAAATTCCGATTCTGACAGGCAAAATCCCAACTTTCATAGCACAAATAAATTTAAGACTGTACATCAACAGAAGAAGGTAAGGATTTAGTTATGTTATTTGTGATGAATGTGCTTGTAATTTTTTGCATTTACTAGGACACTGTAATAGACTTCCATGTTGCATAAAGTATTCTGATTCTGATTCTGATTAAGGCTGCAGGTTTTTCTCTGCTGGTTAGCCTGTGGCCGGACACACAGAGTTGAGAGGGCTGAGCTTCATGAGGCCAGGTCATGGTAGTGGCACAGAGAGATGGAAAGTCAAAGAGAGAGGATGAAAGAAAGAGACACTCTTAGACTCCTGTGGTTTACTATGGGAACCATAAGGCTGCAGGAGAGCAGGGCATTTTGGCGTCACAATCACTAAAAGTGGACAGAAAGAAAGAGGTGCAAAGGATGAAGGAGGAACACTTATTGGAAAAATGCACTCTTTTGATCATCACTGAAAGATCAGTGAGAAATTAAAATTTTGTTGTTGTGGCTGGTGGAGCTCATTTTAACCATATATTTAATCTGTACCATTGAGTAAGCTGTGCATCTTGTGGAGGGTGTAGAATCTTTCTTTCTTATATAGTGGAGTAAAGAGCACAGTTGCTTTATGTAAACGTAGTGGAGATTAAAGCAGCACAGATTTGTTCCCTTAAACTTTCTTACAATCTCTATTAGAGTTACTTATTCATATGATGACACTGATTAGCCCTGCTTTAAATGACGCAGAAGGCTCAAACTTGTAGTTTACTTATGGTCATAATTTAACATGATAGCCAAATTATTCATCTATGACCAACCAATGATTAGAAAACCAATAAAATGTATCAATAGAATGATACACTGTAACTTTCTTTATTCCCACTATGTTGCCTGTAAGTGAAAACCTTATCACTTTAGTTACACCTACCCATCCCGACACACGTCTTCACAGAAACAACCAAGACACTCATCTGCCGCTGATTGTAATCTAGATGGCTCTAACTAGCTCAGGCCCTCTTTTAGTTCCTTTTGTCCCACGTTAAAACAAGGACACTGTAATGAAGCCTCTCCGTCTCTGTGAGCTTTTCAAGCTTTAAAAGAGTGGGTGTCCCACTGTCTAGCAATAGAAAAGAACACGTCAGCCGGGGCTATCTTTACACCCGAGCGCCCATTCTGACTTTAACTGCATTGGATTTTTTGTTTCACAACAGAGTGTATATCAAGCACGCCTTTGTGGCCCTGCTGCAGCCTGTAATGCATGACTAAAACACCTAAGTGGCAGCGGTGGTTCGTTAAGAAAGGGGGTGGGGTGGGGGGGAGTGGGGAGAGGTACGAGGAATGGGGGTGGGGAGGGGCAGGTTGGAGCGTGCTCAGAGTGACAATCAGCCTGCATAGGTAGAGAGAGAGAGAGAGAAGAGAGGGGGAGAAAGAAAGGTGAAGACAGAAGGCAGGTCTGCTGCGGTTTGGCAGCCACTGCATATGGATCATGACATCATTCTCCCAGCTCCGAACCGGATGACGTCTTCTCCGCTTCGTTCAAAGAGTTCTTTTAAAAATCAAAAACCTGCACATTAAATTGTTTTAATTTAACTTCTGGAGCACTCCTCGTTCTCCTTATCTGATCTCCTTTTCCTTGAGAAACAGGGGCTTTTCTCTTCATTACTGTCTATCGGAGCCATTTATCCCCTCTGCTTTCCCAAGAAGTTTACTGACAGCCCAGTGTGCAGGAATTCTTTACGTTAGTTTATGAGCACGTAATTACAGATATTGGCTGTCTCCAGCATATTTAGACACCAATTCCATTTAAGTTTTGAAGCTACATCTCAGCATTTTCTATCGCATAAAATCACACACAGCTACATTGGCAGGAATAAGAGCTTTCCTGTGCTTTTTTTAATGTGTGTGTGTTTTAATCTCATTACAGTTATTGATGGTGTGCTGCTATAGTGTGGATAGGTCCAAAGGGCAGTAAAACTGTAGTAGACTCACATGTGTGCTATGTGAGGAGATCCAAATAGGGCTCCAACTTTCAGAATATATATTTGGTGAATTTACCAAATAAAATGGCTCATTAAGGACACTTACTGTCTCAACCTTTGCTCCTAAATTTGCATTATATAACTTTTTTCATTTATCAAAGTCTTGTCCTTGTAAAACGACTATAATGTAACTTTAAAAATAGACGTTCTTGCCTTTAAGAGCGAGGAGTTAATATTACCATTTTTTAAACCATGGCCCGATTATTTACAGCCAACTGACTAACCATATCCCACCTGCTAACATTGTCACTAGCAAAGTCATACTTGAGAAGAAATGCTACTTCACCAGAAAATATTAGCCACAATGCTAACTTATATGCAGGGTCAAACTGTATGAATTTTGTCTTAATCGTGCAATGGCACAAAGCCAAACAAATGCATGACTAACATTTGTTTTCTACAGTAATATCCAGTATGAGAGCAGAGGGCAGAATAGCTAGTGTCATGTCTAAGTGTGTTTGTTGTCATTATGCTAATATTCATAATATATACATAATATATCTTTGACATATAACATAGCAGTATAAAAGTGCAGGACAGTCTAATGCTTGTCTCATCACTGTTTTAACCTTGGCTAGCTCATGGCTAGCCCATGCAGTCTGCATCCAAACTGCATGATGGCAAAAGTTTGTGTAGAGCTCCTTAAATGAAAAGTATTTCACTCCTGCCAAGTCTGAAAACTGACAAAGTCCTCGAAGAGAGGGTTTATTAAGGAAACAGGCTTTAGTCCTATTTGTAAAAAAGCAAATTAAAGTGCTGAAAACAGTCAAATCCTGTTTAAATGTTGTGGTGGTCAACAAAGAAAGGCAGGGGAGGGCCAGAGTGTGAGGATATAATTAAATATATCATCTAAATAGGTATTGATCGTCTTAAGGGTGTTGCCGTTAGATTAAAAGGTTAAGGAATAAAACGACTTTGAGGATTAAATCATTGTGAGGTAAAATCAAAAGCAGCAGAAGATAAACGCTGCAATAATTACAAAGTATGAGTGCTGCATACACGCTTAATGAAAGAGACATTAAAGATCCCAAGCTAAGATACATTTAATGGCCACAAGCAAACCCGATCATGGTATTTTATCCACTGCAAAGAGAGGTGAGTTTGGAAGACACAAAGGTCAACCAATTGCCCTCACTGTTTATGTCAACGTTGCTCCACAATTTGAACTACAGTATTGAGATAGAATCATCAAAGGCCGTAGCAACCCTGAGATGGTTGATAAAGAAAGAGTCGCGGTGCGGCACCTGAGGCAAGCAGTCGCCACAAGGTCAGGAAACTTTTATTTTTTTAATCCAATAGATGTGTTTTATCTTCAGGGAGAGAGCGAGGAACCAGCTGAGCAGAGAATAACGGGCCCTGTTACACTCCTGCCTCCCCCTCTGATCAACCAATCAGGCGTGGGAAAAGTGCTGAGTCAGCCGCTGGGTGCTGCTCACGTCCGAATGCTGCGGAGGAGGGGTCAGTGGTAGAAGAAGAGCCAGCCAGGCAGCCAGGCGGTGTCTGCAGTGGACTGCAGCAGCATTAGCACTGCTAACCTCGTGGCACAGGGCCTTTGATTTTGAAGAGGTGCTGACCCACCAGCCCCCAAGTCTTTAAAGGCTGGTCTCTGCTGATGGACTTTTATTTTACATCACATCTCCCATAGAAATTAGGTTTAATTGAAATGTCTAAGCTTAGTTTGATGATATACGTCCCACTTTTCTCTCTGCCTCTAGTCACTAGGTAATTAGAGAGAATTAATACAGCCAGCCACAGAAGATAAAGTTTACAGCCAGACCACAGGTCAACTTGTTTCATTACTATGGTGCGCCTTGCATTAAGCTAATTACCAGCTGGCAAACATCTTCATCAGACATGCACACAGACCTTCATTAGGATGCTTTGTCTAAATCTGCTTCATTTAAATGCCGCATTACAGAAGATTATTGTGGTTTTAAGTGGATTTTAATGGCTATTTTGCAACAGTGGCCCTCAGAACCATCAGGGGTTTCACACTGATGTGACAGGAAGTGATGGTCTGACAGGTTTCCTGGCTTCGCCCTCCCACAGTATTGGCGCTTGATGGAGAACCAAGGTCTGGCAGTCAGTCAGCTAGAGACCGAAAAAGCAGTAGGACACTGATAGGCAGAACGCATGACATGGTCAGCGAGAGAAGAGACTGATAGAGTGAGGGGAGTGGCTGCGTATGGCAGGTTGTATTAGTGCAGCCCCCGGTGTCAGGCCATACATCTGAAATGAAAATATCATGGTGAGCAAGAGTGACAGAGTCCACAGCGGGACTGGTTTCAAAGTGTCACTCCTCCTGCTGGGGCCTTACTTAGCTGTGGGCAGGCAGCTGCTACCTAACACTACCTGTACTGTGTGAGCCTCCCCAGGGACGCCGTGCACCCCCACTGACCTTCCCACTATGACTCCCTAACTGTCTTTACCGCTCCGTCTCTCCCTCGCTCCTCTGCAGGCGTCCAGCTGTCCCTAACCCTCAACTCCTCCTCCCCTCTGTCTCCAATATAAGGGCAGGAATGCAGCGGACAGCACGGTCCCAGAATAGAAAAATAGCCAGCCTATCTCCAACCATGCAGTCAGCCTCATAGAGGGCACCTACAGTAGCAGCAAGCAAGAGTGCCCACACACACACACACACACACACACACACTAAGCACTCCGACCCACATAGTCCACTTCGCTGAGCTCCTGAACTGCTAAACTTATGAATGCTTAACACCTTTACTTATTGTAGTTGTGATCTTGACAGAGCTGTCTTACAGTTTAATGTTGAAAGAGCACTCACCGGTGAAGCCTTCAGCAGGCATCTGAGCGAGGTTAATGATAAAACGCTCTGTTTATAATGATTCTGTTTGATGTCAGATCTGAGTGGAGGTGTGTGGGGTGAAGGAGGGTTGCCTGTTTGATGAGTGTGTGGGCCACAGATTGCAAGAATAAAGCACAGGCAGGAATTCTCTCCTTAATCTACTGAAAATCCTGATATGAAAAGGATTCAGTGTGCAGCGCTTTCTCCTCTGAAGTTGATAGTTGTGCTTGACCACACAGAGAAGCTTGCCGGGCAGTACTCGGCCTCACCACCCATCCTGTGTGAACATACTACACAGGCACAGTTCACACTTGCAACACCAGGATCAAATATAGACATGAGAATCAACACAGGATACTCTGTTGGAAGCACAGAGTACGCACACACGTGCACACTGCAGTGCTGCATGTTGCAGAGGTAGAGCAACTGCAGCTCGGGGACAGGTAGAGAATTCAGGCCATGCAAGCTTGTCCTCTCCTCTGTGTGCTACTTCCAGCTTTCTTCCTCCTGTCATTCTCCCTTCTCTCTTCCCCCTCTTTTTTCCTCCTCACTCAAGGATGCGTCCTCCTCATCAATTTGCCGTTCTCATAGGTTGCAAGTTTATTAAATAGATGGAAGGAGAGAGAAAGAAATACTGGACGGACCCTGTCTTTACATCCGCAGCTAGTATTTATGCTTTTTTTATGCGATTTGTGTTAGGTTGTTGTATTTGTTATCTTGACAGATTTGATACAGAACTGAAAGTTCACAATTACACGTGTCATTTTTTAAGTGCTAAATCTCAGTAGAGCTACACACAGCAGGCTGTGACTGCTGAACAACATTTTTTTTTTTTATTCAATTTGGCGCAAACAGTGAATTTCTTCAGCTGTGGATTTACCCATATTTATTGTTCCAGTATGGTGTTGGTGGGACTGAGTTAGAATAAACTGTGTGTGTTTTCATTGTCACCAGTGGAATAGGAAAGATGACAATTGAGATTTGTTGACAGCTAGGAAAACTGTTAAAAGTTTAGTCAGCGTTAGCGTACTCACCCGTTGAGTTTCCCCCACAGTTCAAAATGACCTTCACCAACAAACCCAGTCCTGCCACAAAAGACTGTGAACACCTCACAAATGATGGCTCAGGGCAAAAGCTTGAAGAAAAAAATGCTTTTGAAAATATAAAAATATCTGAATTTATCTGAATTAGTTTATATATGACCACATGTCTGTGTTCTGGGATTTGAATGAGAAAGGGGTGGAGCCGTGTTCAGTACAGAGAAACTGTGGGCAGGCTTAAGACACTTAAAAATCTCAGCCTATATAAGCTTAGTGTGGAAGGATACCCGATGAGTTACTTGTGGCCGTTCTTTTAGAAAGCTTCATTTGCAGATTAGTGTGGTCTGTTCCAGCCAGTTTGGATCTGATGCTACCAATGCACATATGGTACGCATCTTTTCACATTAGAGTTCAAAACAAAACTTTACTTTAATAATTTTCAGTACGAGCCATCCTTTCCCATGTTCACTTATGTATCGGATCCTTTGTTAATATAAAAACAGTCTTTAGCAGGTTTGTCATTTCAGTTAAGCCATTGATTATCATATAAGATCAGTCAATTATGAAAAAGTACGGTCCAAACACAACATATATCAATACGTTTCTAGGGCCACGAGTCTGCTTAAAAAGTTTATTTTCTAATGATTAAATGATTAGCTAGGCTAATTGAACCAGGAAATGAGTGAGTTATTCCAAAGACGAGCAGAGCCATGCAGCAAGACTGCTGAGTACATCATCTTTGTGCCACCACAGTGAACAGGCCCAACTATGGGCCAGAACTTAGTGCATAGACGTGAGAACAGTAACGGCTGGTGAGGAGAGACTGGGTGAAATGGAGAGAAGAGGAGATGTTCCACGTGTAAGGCTAGAGGTCAATGTGAGTTAATTTTCCTGCTGTCCTATCCACTGGCTTCATTAGCAGTATTGGCAGTTAGGTGATGAATTCATTGTTTTTTCAAGTTTGTCTGCAACCATTGTTTATATGTGCTCCTCTCTTATCTCTCAGGGCCCCACTTTCTGTTTTTCTCATCTCTTTTTCATCACCCGTCCTACCTGCTATTCCCCTTTCTCGGTCTTACCTTCTGGCTCACTCACTCTCTTCTGTTCTTCATCTTTTTCCCTTGGTCTTTTGCAATCCATACCTTTTTTGTATCATCTGGCTTCTTCTAAGCAGTAACATGCACTCTTTTAAGGGCAGTATTGTTTTCTAGCAATCAATGCCTGTTTGCTGATGCATTGTGCTGTTTGGTTTGTTGCAACTTGTACAAATTTTTTATTAGTGCTTATTGACGACACGTGGGTGTGAACAGCGTCATTTCTTATCATTTCCTTTCTCTGGCTTTGTCTCTTTCAGGCATCTTCACTTCTTCCTGTCACCTCTTCTGGACCAGATTCTACCCTAAATGCTTTGCTAAAGCTGGTAAAATGGAACCAAATCAACTGTTCAATGGATTTGGTCCCCTTCAACCAGCTGTAGCTGTGCATTGATCACCCCAATCCACATTCAGAGTGACAAGAAAAAAAACCCGGAAAGACTGAAAGACTGGAGTTAATTAATCAGAAAAAAGCTTTAAATCTAAAACTGAGGTTAGATTTGCTTCTTTATTGGACTAAGATACAAAGCCATTCATGGATAATACACAGGATGCACCAGTTACTGCTTGGATTTATCTCAATCATTCAGTTTGCCCAAAAGACACTCAAGTAATTTGCTTAATCTGAGTAAAACAAGGCAGGTAAGTAATTATAGATACTACATCTTGTCAAATTTGTACTTTTTGATGTGCGTTGCTGTAATTGCATTGTCCTTTGGAGACTTACTTTATTGTTCTTTCCAGATTTGTCAAAATGTGTGCTTCTTCTAAAGGGTGGCATTGTTGAAAACTTTGAGAAAAGATGCTGTGTACGAAAAGTACTGGTGGAAATACATGCATGTACAGATGTGTCAATGACACCAAAGCAAATGTCTAATCAATAAAGCCTAATCCTAGTGTTCATGTGAAATGCCAAAGTGGTCTCTTCTTTCAACGTGTGGACTTACCAGGGAGAGCAGTAAAATGTGTTGTGCTAAGGCTGGAACTAAACGGAAATATATATATAGACATACAAATACACTGGGCTAAAAAAATTGGGTCAGAATAACACTGACACAGTATTGGTATAACTGCTTAGTACCAATTATCAAATGTTAGTGTGGGCTTTATATGCTGAATGTCATCTTACACCTGCTCTGATTGGGTTGGATGTCCCATCTGAGCAGCACTCAAAGGAAAACTATGTTTTCTGAAGAACTCCAGTGATTAGACCTGATCCAAAATAGATCCCAAACAGAATAAGGTTAAAGTTAGACGTATACAAAAATCCTAACCCCATGCTTTGGAGAAAGATAACATTTAAGATGACATTTAGAAAAAAAAGCACCTCAAAAAATTTTTTTCACACATCAAAGATTACATTTTCTGTAGTAGCAATAATAATAATAAATAATAATATAGGAAGTGATGCACCTGGACGTGTTTACATACTTCAAGTTAATATTAAGTTAATATTGATTACTTTGAGTCCTTGATCTTGTAACAACCTTTAATCACGATTTAATCACGAAAGACACGTCAGTCCATTATGTCCATTTCACTCTGTCTCTCCAAAGCGTGAAATGAACACTCATGCAGAAGTTGCAGTACCAGCATTGGGGAGAAGATATATTTCCAATAAGTCTAAGAAATTGCTAGTGACCAAAGAAGCTATGAAGTAAATTCCAGGGTACTATTATGCCAGAATGGATTAACCTAGGTGGCTGATGTGTATTTTCATTTAAATGTGTTAGCAATATCTGTTTAAACATCTTCCAACGATTGGTTGAAAAATAAAATACCTCCCTCTGCTGGTAGTGCAATGTACTGCAACTTCTGCAAGCATCGTCAAAGCGTGAAATGCACGTGTCTATAACACGCTTTGCTATGATACTGGTTTGGATAATCAAAGCTAAAGTATAAAAATTATATAATAAAATTATATATAAAATATATGTATAAAAATTAAAAGAAAAATGATACCAAATTGTAGGTATTTTTTGCCAATTTGGGTATAGGACAGATCAAAATTTAGCTGAAGTAAAATAAACCCTTGTGACTGAATGAGAGTCAGTGTATTTTGGATTCAAAATACCTACAACCAACCGCGTGCTTGGTTTCCATTATTTACACCTGGTGGTCACTACTGTTTTTTCTGTTTTCCAACAAGATTGAACATAAACTGCCATAAACACAAAAGGCACATTTTTAGTGGAGGCGTTGGAAGGGCAGAAAAAGAAAAAGCAAAAGCATGCTTTTTTTCCCCAGTGCATATAATTGACATTGGATATGTCTACGATCTAATGCCTATTTGTACAAGCCTCTAAACAGTCAAATTATTGTCCTCACACACCATAATGGTGCAGTGGCAAGCAATGTCATCTCACAGCAAGACAGTTCTGGGTTCAAAGGTAAAGCTACTGAGAAGGATGTGATACCCTCTTTTTTCAACTTACTGGAATGCTCTTTTCTACACTTCAATAACTTTAAAAAAGACAGCATTTTAACTTTATGTTTTACCCAAACAAACATTTTTTATAGAGCTGGAAAAGAAGCCAATGTCTTTTCACTGAGGTTTTGCTGGTGTTAAAAAAGACAATTAAAAACTACAGTATGTGGCATCAGTAGTACAAAACAAGGTCAAAACACAACAACAACAAATACAGACTTATATTGAATGGCTTCCACCTACAGTATGGGCACTTGATTAAGATAACTAAGGTTTATAGTGTAGAATATGAATGATGATGGAAGTGAAAAACAAACAAAGATGTCAGAAATGTAAGCATTGTTAAAATGATCTGTCTATCCACATTTTATCCCGTCTCTTCTTTGTCCCTACTTGCATCCTACTTTCTTCCTTCCCTGAACCCTTCACTCTCCTCCCTCCTCCCTGGCCGTTGTAACACACGCCGAGTATGGGTTTGGAGGTGTGACAGATGTTTTAATGTGGCTGCGATTCCTTATCACCACTCAGCTGAAAGCTCCATTTGCCTTGGTCTGCTGTGATAGATGGTAGGCCGAGGCTGAGCGGAGATGCTATGCTAACGAATGGTAAAGGAGGCATTTCAGGGGCTGAGGAGGTGGAAGGAGGAGGGGGATGCGATGAAGATGACACACACTGCTGCAAATGGTAGATGTGGTCATTTTCAGTTTTTCATGTCCTGGGTGTGATGAGCTAGTGAGTAATTATGGGAAGGGGGTGTTGTGTATGCAATTACACTAAAATGAAACAGTGCTTGTCACGACTGGAAGCGCTGCTGAAGAAATGGAGAAATCAAGCGGAACGTACACGTTACAAATAAACTCACAAATAAACAAACAAACCGACAGCGATTTTGATTAAACCTCGGTGTGTTTACAACCCGTTAAATCTGTGGGATTATTGAAAGTCAGTGGTATTACATCTTCTCGATGTTTCGAGGAAGTGAAGAGAAGAGAAAAACAAGAAAAGGGCAGGAGTGATCCATCAAGGTGGCATACCTCAACCTGTGAACCAGGGATGCGTTACAGAAACACAATGTAATTTCTCTAAAATGCTTCTTAAGCAAAATACACCCCTTCTTTAAAATATTGCAGATGGCTACGTCCTTTTACACCGAATGTACAATGTAGGAAGTCTTTCTCAAACTGCAACAAAAATGAATCTTCATTCGCTGAAAATATTTCTTTATTTCAACAGACTTTCTGTGATTTATTAATGAATGAAATCTGATGATGAGAGCTGGTCCTAGTTAAGCACCAACCCAAATTATAGCTCTCAGTATGTTTAAGTACATATTTAGGGAAATTACAGTTCAAAACTAGTGGAGAACTTCAGGCTAAATAAATGAAATTCATTTTGGTTCTTTCGGTTTTCTGGCATAAATTGTCAGCAAACAGTTGTTCCAGTGTACGTTATAAGATCCTGACCTGGATGAACAGTTAAAAACATTGGATGGTTGGGGAATCAATATCATTGTTCTAGTAAAGAATGGCTAAAAAGCATTAAAGTCAGCATTTTGGAATAGTCAAGATCCTTAAAGGAAAGGTTTACATTCTTTGTCCGCTTACACAATGGCAATAATTTTCTTTAATTGGTATAGAGACAAATATCTGAAATTTCACTGGTATATTTTGTGTTTGAGTATAGCCAGAAATGCTTCCTCATTTATGATTGGGACTGAAAGGTAAGATAAACAAACATGGCATAACAATTAAAATGATGACTTTTTGTTAGGATTTCAAAATGTCTCTTTGTACACATATGTAGCATCTAAATGGGCTAATACAGAAATGATTAGTTTAGTTCAACTGTAGCAGACATATAGGATGCTAGTTACAGCAAAATGATGGTTTCTAAGGACATTTTCTATACTACAGTAAGAACTGCAAAACTGCATTTGATTTAATATGTTTTTGAATATTATACATTTTTATCTGCAGGGTTAAGGAATTTTTCCTTCAATTTCGACACCTTAAGTGTGTTCGGAGAAATGCAAAATGAGGAGACTGAAAAAGTTCATATCAGACAACATGTCACAAAGCAGGACATGGACTAGGCCAGCCTTACACTCGCAGAAAGGAAAACTGAAATTTAGAATAAGAGATTGAGCTGCTGCCTCACACATGGGCCCATCGTGGCATATGATAACTTTGCCCTTTACTGTACATCGATTTATTTATCAGCCTGATGTCATTGAAGATCAGGGAGCAATGTGCCAAGTCATATAAAACAATGGGAGACATTTTAATATAGAAATTGAAATGGAGGTTAAAGGGATGAAGAAGAAAGCAGGTACTTTACCAAAGCACATTTAACTGCGTGTTGTAACCTTGTGTGTGTGTGTGTGTGTGTGTGTGTGTGTGTGTGTGTGTGTGTGTGTGTGTGTGTGCCAGATGTCATCATTCACACCGTATTGATGTTTGACCACATTCATCAGTAGTGGCTGACATGACTCTCAAAAGGAGGGAGGGTTCCTTTTGAGAACTTTTATCCTCTTCCTCTCCCTCTTGTTGACTTTCTGTTTTCAGTTATTGTCTCCTGAGTTTTTTACCCTGACAGATTTTTTTTCCTTCTTTATCCTTGTTATTCCCAAGTGTGTGTGTGTGTGTGCCAGCCAGAGCTGAACAGAAATGGTTCTCACAGTTGCAGCATAATGTGTTTATGTGCATTTCTAATACTATAACTATAACTCCTCCAATGTTCCCTCTAATTTTTCATGTGTCTGAGCGAACACACAAACTCCCTGAGCGGTCCCTTGGACCACTGTGAGCAACAGCAGACGTGTGCACTGTGGTCACGCCAGCATCGAATCCATCCAAGTTACATGGTTTATTAAAATAATCAAATTACAGCATTTACATTTATGTTAGACTACTTTTAATTAAGTGCTTTAGCCCACTTACAATGAAAATTTAAAAAAATCTTGTTCATGACCTGTGTAGTATGTTAACACTATTGGAAGTAAAAATAACTTGAACTCCAATAAAGCTCTGACTTGTATTATGAGTATGAGTCTGTGGTCTGGGAGAGAGTCCTGTAACTCTCTGTCTGCAAAATACAGTATATAATGACCAATGTTGGGCAATTAATTATATAGTTACTTCTTCAAAAAAGTAACTGAGTTATGCAAACAACAAAGTTTTTGCAGCTGTTTACCTAAAAATGCAGCCAAGGCGTTTTTTTAAATAAACATTTCAAACTGTTTACAGAACAATCAGCTGTTCTGCATCAAATTTGATGCCACACAAATTATTTGTGCCACTCCAAAAAATAATTTCTGTCCACTATGAGATAAAGGAGAACAACAGCCTGATACCTGCAGGCCTGACAACAGTGCGCGCAACTTAGAGGGAACATTGACCCCAACTGACCTTAAAATAATCTTAACCTTGAATATACTTATTATCTGCTACTAATATTACCAGTAATATTATGAAGATATTATCAAATGTGAAATATGCCCATATGAAATATCAAGAATAAGCAAAAAAAAGGTATTTTTCTTTTGAAAACAAATGGCTTAATGGCATTTTAACAAGCAGAAAAGGGATGCAGGTTGGACTCGAATCCAGGCCGCGGCACCGTGAGTTAAAGTGGTGCCACTAAATTTTATGTGTTAAATAGTGTATTATAGCATGTGACAATTAAAAGCCACACTTTCAATCAGCATCATTTTACCTGAATTCTTGAATCTTTCCCTTCCTAATTATGCCTTTCCGTCTATTGTCTTACTGCTTTAATTTCACCTTCCTCTTTCTTCCTCAATCTCTTGTTGGGACTGCTATCCCTCCTCCTGCACTTATTCCCTGCTTATGCTAGCAGCAGCACACTGTGACTGTGAGGGCTTGTTATTAATTTTTGCCGGTACTACTGTTGACGCTTCCGCAGCAGCCCCAACAGCTAACATGTTCTTTAATTTGACACATTTTTTTAAAGTTGTTTTTTTCTTTTTCTCTCTTAGATTTTTAGTTAAACCTTTTCCCTGTTTTTCCCACACTAAACTCTGTTGTACAAGGTGCATGAGTGCATCTTGTGCAAACAACTGGTGGGCCAGGTTACCAGTCCAGCCTTGCCCAGCAAGTAATAGCAGATGGCTACCCTTCACTGAACCTTCATCTGCTTCATGTTTTTTCCTGTTAAAATGGAGTTCTTCCTTCCCACTGTCACCTAGCGTTGCTGGGGACTTGAGGAGTTTGAATGAAAAAATATCACTTTGAACTCAACCATTTCAGCACCACAGGCAATGCCAACCCCAAAATTATAACACTGTGCAGACATGTATTGGTATTCTGCTTACGATAGATTTACAATTTTGTGCAAATAATGGCAAATGTGCAGGGCATTTTTTACATCTTAATAGTATTTTTTATAATAAAATTATTGGATTGTTTTAAATTATTTTTATATTGATTGACACCTTACACCAAATATAAATACAAACAAAATATACATTAACTTTTTAGATGGAAGTAAATTTAAATTCTTATCTTTAAAATGGAAAATATAGCTTTAATAATCCTTTTAATAATAATAATAAAAAAATCTCTCAGTCCTGAGACCTAGTGCACTTCAAATAGTTTTTAACCCACTTTAGCTTACTGAAAGCTCTCAGCACCTAGAACAGTGATTGGCAGTGTACGAAATGTATGCAGTGATGTACACTTCTGCAAAAATTATTTGTTTATGTGGGATATGTTCATAATATATTATTACAAAATAAATAACGTGTGGAATAAAAATAAACTTTCCCAGGAGCTTCCTGCAACTAGACACATTTTTTGAAATAAAAGAAATCACCAGCTTCTTCCTAGATCTGCAGGGCAATTCAGTGTGAGGAGTGAGGGGCTATATGGAGATGAGAGTGGGACAGCTAATCTCTTTGGCCTGGAAGCAGGTTTACAGGTACAGAAAAAATTGATTAAGCAGAAATATGTACAAAGGCTCTGCAGTCACTGATCAAATGTTAATGACACACAAACACATTACTTTCTGTTAGGAATGAAGTTAGCTGACTAATACTAGGAAAGTCAGGCAGTTTATTTAATGTTCACCTTTCCAGAATGAGACCCATCACGTTTTGAAAAAAATTGTGTCAAAATAAATTGTGTGCTGTTGTCCTTTCTCTGCTTTGCTTTCTTTTCTTTTTTGGAACCTGAACTTTACTTTTAATGAATGCATACTGCTGTCTCTTTCCTACAGGCTCTGATGTATAGCGCCAAGTGGAAGCTGACACCTGGACCAAACCATATCATAGCTTGCTTGCTACTGTGTGATTGATGCTGTTTTTCTTTCTCATATTCCAGGGTCTTTACTTTGAAATCTAGACATTATTGTCATCGTGAATATGTGCTAAATAAGTAAATGAAACTGAACTTAAACTGAATACCATGACAACTTGTGATTTGCTTCGAAGAATGAATGAAACTGTATAAAAATAAAGGCCACCCTTTTTAATATTTCTAGATCAATGGCACAAAACATTGTCTTTTACATACATACATATGGTTAATATACATACATATTTACAGATGCTCTTGCTTTTCTTTCACTTGTTTTTCCAGCCAGAGTGTACACAGAACGTAACTGAAAGAATTGTGAATTCTGTCGTCTACAGCTGAGGCAGTGTACGCTTTTTAAAAATAGTAAAAAAAAAAAAAAAAAAAAAACCTTCATCACCAAGGGCAGAATTTAATTAGATGGTATGTTGAGTTGTTTTCATATATTTTCAACACAACACAGTAAACTTTAAAGTGGATAATATATAATTTCAATTAGAAAATAGAAAGGGAATTTGCTCTTAATTTTCAAAATGTGGTGAAACACATTTGCTTTGCACATTTTCACATTTCCATAACCTTTTTTAGTGATTTAACAGCTTGTCACTCTTTATTCTCAGTATCATCACTTCTCTAGCAATTGCAATTTGCTTTCATAGGGAAATATTCATTAACAGTAAAATTACATTAGCAGCTTATTTGCAGCAAACCTTATGTCACAAGTTGACCTTCATTTCCTTTGAAAGATCTCTCTTTGGTAAGAATCACCATCATGGACAAAAGCTGGAAGATTTATAACCATCTGCACAATATTCTGTCATCAAATGCCTCCACATCCACCTTAGCGTTGCAAGTAAAAAGCTGATCTGAATAAGGAGCGGGACATCCTCAGCTATGCTCTGATGGAGCATCTGTCTAAATTGTTTATCAGCCTTATTTTCCCATTTCTCCGGGGGGAAGAAGAGCATATTCTGCAAAGGAAATTAATGGGAAAGGAACTTTTTACTGTGAACTGCATTCCCCTGTAAATGAAAAATGACAGTAATATGTTTTCATTCAATAATAGAAGAGAATTCAGTAATGCAGTTTAGTGTGAATTACTGGAAGAAGCACAAGTTGAAGTGAGTATTCAGTGTGTATATGTGTGCACGTGAGTTTGTGAGAGCAGTTGTCGTTCAACACAGAAACTCTGGGTCTAAATAACACTCGCGTAAGCTAAACAGTGCTACAGACAGTGCTAAAATCATGACTGCGTTCGAGATTAATAAGTTAATTCGAGAGTAATAAGCCTACACCCCACACATTATGTTGTAAAATTACATGTGTGATCAACATTTAATGAAGGAAATCTAATAGTTTTCACACTTGAATAACGTCCTGCAGTGCACAAACTATTTGTCCATGAACTCTTTCTACTTTTAGATACCGCTGTAACAAAACACATTTAGTTCTTCTTTTAAATTTTGACTGTAGGAAACAATGTTCCCTCTAATTTTTCATGTGTCTGAGCGAACACACAAACTCCCTGAGCGGTCCCTTGGACCACTGTGAGCAACAGCAGACGTGTGCACTGTGGTCACGCCAGCATCGAATCCATCCAAGTTACATGGTTAATTAAAATAATCAAATTACAGCATTTACATTTATGTTAGACTACTTTTAATTAAGTGCTTTAGCCCACTTACAGTGAAAATTAAAAAAAAAATCTTGTTCATGACCTGTGTAGTATGTTAACACTATTGTAAAAATAAAAAAATAAAAATAACTTGAACTCCAATTTTGAAAACACAACTTTCTTTTTTTTTCTTTTTTCTTTTTTTATAAAGCGCTGACTTGTATTATGAGTCTGAGTCTGTGGTCTGAGAGAGAGTCCTGTAACTCTCTGTCTGCAAAATACAGGATATAATGACCAATGTTGGGCAATTAATTATATCGTTACTTCTTCAAAAAAGTTACTGAGTTATGCAAACAACAAAGTTTTTTGCAGCTGTTTATCTAAAAATGCAGCGTGGGCGTTTTTTTAAATAAACATTTCAAACTATTTACAGAACAATCAGCTGTTCTGCATCAAATTTGATGCCACACAAATTATTTGTGCCACTCCAAAAAATACTTTCTGTCCACTATGAGATAAGGTACATTTTTCCACCAATAGGAAAGGGTGGGGTTTTTTTTGGTTTTGTTTTTGCTCACAGGCGGAGAGTGCTTTCGAGCGTTTTCCTTATAAAACGCCGTTTTTACCGTTTCTTCCCGCAGTAAATAAAAACAACGATAGTATTCAGGAAAAAACAAAGAAAGATTGCATATATTTTTATCATAACTCTGGTTTTACGTGACCTATCAACACAATTTAAAAACTGGTATAAAGTCCACACTTTTTCCGCCAATTGTTCCGTCTGTCCTGCTCTCCAATGGTTGTACACGTTGTCATTAACGTGGCTTCACTCCACATCAGCCACGCCGCTTTGCTAGCTAAAACACCGGTGTCGGCACATAAGGACGCTGTTATGGCCTGTCAGCGACGTTGATTAGCTGCGTATATACGAATGTGAATCGCATTATTGGCTGGACTATGGGATAAGGTGGCATCGTTCTAATCCCATACGAGAGCACCCAGCCACTTACTGACTAACACTGCAAAACAGAATTGTTAAAGTTTTAATTTTAATTTCAATTCAGGTTAGATT
This sequence comes from Pelmatolapia mariae, assembly GCF_036321145.2. Lineage (NCBI taxonomy): Eukaryota > Metazoa > Chordata > Actinopteri > Cichliformes > Cichlidae > Pelmatolapia > Pelmatolapia mariae. The sequence continues at coordinate 40,217,003 of NC_086244.1, read as the reverse complement.
TTTTTTCTGTGCGCAATGCAGATTTTCTGTGCGCAGAGACCGTGCCAGCAGTGCACACGTCCACAGCTTAGAGGGAACATTGGTAGGAAAATCAACCGGTCGTGGCAGGTGGCTGCTGGAGGTTTCTTCCTGTTAAAAGGGAGGTTTTCCTTCCCAGTTTTTCTTTTGCCAAGGGCTTGCTGAAAAGGAGTCTTTTGTTATTGGGGTTTTCTCTGTATTATTTTAGAGTATTTACTAGGGCTGCGTATTGATTTCGATTTCTATAACTAATTTGATTCTGATTCACAAGTTCTCGATTTGATTCGATTCGATTTTGACTCAGACAGTCAGAAATATTATTTAAAAAAATATCAATATTTTTAGATCAGGAGTGGCACCTGTTCTTGTCTTCCTCTGCCATAGCCCATCAGCTTCAAGGTTCAGTGTCTTCTGGATTCAGAGATGCTCTTCTGCATACTTTGGTTGTAACACATGGTTATTTCCTACCTTTGCTCTTATATCGGCTCCAAGCAGTCTAGCAGTTCCCGTCTGACCTCTGCCATTTACAAGAGCTACTGCTCATGTCATAGCTTCTTTTTGAAACATTTTATGCATACCCTAGAGATGATTGTGTGTGAAAATCCCAATAGAGCAGCAGTTTTTGAAATACTCAGATCAGACTGTCTGGCATCAACAGCCATGCTATGGCACATGTCAGTTAATTCACCTTTCTTCCCTAATCTGATACTTGGAGTGAACTTCAGCAGATTGTCTTGACCATGTCTAAATGCTGCCATGTGATTGGATGATTTGATTATTATTATTATTAATAATAACAACAACAACAACAACAACAACAATAATTATTATTCATTACATTTACTATAGGAAAAAAGGCAGGTTTTACAGTCACTCTAATTGGGTTTATTTAGGTATGTAGGGCTGCAAATATCGCAGAAGCCAAGTCAAATTGTGAGCTCAGGATATTTCACAGGATCATAAAAGATGGAGGTGTGTAAAATTGTTAAATGATTATGGTCAGTGTAATAGCTTTGATCTTCCAAAATAGCCCTAACTATATGGTGACCCAGAGAACTTAATAGTTCTCACAGTTTGTATGGAAGATGCTGACTTGTCTGCAAAGGCTCACTCACTACTATGAAACTACACCTGTGAAACTTGAAAATGAAAATGAAATATGCTCTCTGGCTCTCTTCCACAGTGTGACTTTAGTCCTTTCTTCCTTTAAAAACTGAGTTTTTCCTTCTCACTATCACCAAGTGCTTGCCCAGAACACAAGGCGCTGTTTGATTGTTGTTTTCTCTCTATTATTGTAAGGTCTTTGTCTTACAGTATAAAGCATCTTAAGGTGACTGTTGTTGTGATTTGGTGCTATCCTAAGAACATATTTAAGACACATAAACGACCACCATGGCATCCAGGTAGATATCAAATCCTCCAGTGATTGTTGTCCAGTGAATTTTTTAGCTAACTATTTTAGCCACTTCATTCAAAACTTGCTCAGTAAACCATAAGCTGACCAATCATAGCTGTAGCCATTTGTTTTCTTTTTAATTTGTTTTGTTTTGCTCCAATACTAGCTAGTTATGACAACTACTGAAAAATATAAATATAGCAGATCCTTTAAATGGATGTAGTATGGCCACATGCCTGCCTTGCATGTGCCAGGCACCACTAGCAGCTGTCCATTATCACGCTTATATCACTAACTTCTGCAACCCTGGTTCTAGGTAACAAGGTATAACCTCAACCTTTGAGCCTCAGCTCAGAGATAACAAAACCCACAATTTACCAACAAACTCATTTGTGGATTACTGTCCACACTCATTTGCATATTGGCCATGGCAGAAGTAAAGCACAAAAAGGCAGCCAATTGAAAAGTTGGTTGAGTTGACTGATGACTTATGTGCATTTTCAGTGCTTGTAAACAAAACTTGCTTTTTAGCTATGCATCCTTACAATTTTTTTTAATATTTACAAATTTGATTACTTGCACACAACTCTGAATAGACACACATGGATTGAGATATCATCTTATGTTCCTTTCTTAATTCTTCTGCTGTTTCACTCTTCCTCCATTTGTACACCACTGTAAGTACACAAAACAAAACCAAATACAAAAAGGTGCCTAATAATGAATGGACTGGTTATTTACATTGTGTTTATCTATTTCCTAATGCTGTAAGCATTTAGGGTGCATGTGTTGTGAAAATGATAAAATCTTTTTAATTACTTTTGTTTTTCTTAAGATGAAGTACAATGAGCCCTATCAGTATTCATATGGTTAATAAAAACAAAAAACAAAAGCAAAATATCTATAGATGTTTATAACAACTAAAAAAATACAGAAAATCTACAGAAAGTTTGCAGGAAACAAGTGCGGCTATTTCATTGGCAGTGTTTTCTGTTTCTGGGGGATGGTAGATTTTTCTTCGCAGTCTAAGGCTACGTTCACACTGCAGGTCTTAATGCTCAATTCCGATTTTTTGATCAAATCTGATTTTTTTGTCTGCTTGTTCACACTACAAATAAAATGTGACAGCAAACGCGCTCTAGTGTGAACCCTCAAAGTGACTTGCATGCGCAAAAGAAGACGTCACACACAACGCGCTCTGTTTAGACCAGGCCAAACAGTATTGATTGACTGATGGCCCTTAATATAAAGACTTGTTTGGGACTTTACGTTTCCCAATTTTGCTTTAAGTTATAAAGTTATTGTGTTATTTACATATGGCCTAATAATTATCATTATTGCTGTTTTAGAGAGGAGCGGTGCTTCAAAGGATAGTTGCAGATTTCTGTCAGAATCTGCAGATTATACAGTACAAATAAAATGTTCACGTTTCTCCAACGTTGTCTTCCCAACATTTTCACTAACATCTACACTGGATGGCCAGGAAGCGTTCACGATGTCTTCTCCGGCGCTGATAATTGGCGTCTGTCTTGTGTCAGTGACGTAAAAGACGGATTTAAAGCGACATGACCATTCAAACAGCAGTCGCTTTCTAAAACATCAGATATGTATCGGATTCAGTACCACATATGAAAGTTACCCAGATCGGATTTGAAAATATTGGATTTGTGCTGTTCACACTGTCATGCCATGATCGGATATGGGTCACATAGGGTCAAAAAAGTCAGATTTGATGCGCTTTTGCCTGCAGTGTGAACGTAGCCTAAGCCTCACTTCGTAGGACTACAGCAAAAATACTGCAGTCCAATGCAGACACCAGTATAACATTTTTCTGAGTAGTAAGATAGCGAGTGGAGACATAAAAAAGCTCTTTCCCTCTGTCCTTTCCTTTCCGACTGCTTTTCTTACCCTGAACCCCTTCCCCTTTCTCTGTCCTGCCCCTTTCCTTCCTGTCTGTGTTCCTGCTACACAAGGGCTTTCAGTAAAAATATATTGATTTTTGCTTCTCTCTTGTCCTCCCCTCCCCCCTTCTCCCCACACATACACACACTTGTCTCTCTCCACACCTCTTCAGAGAAGAAGAAAAAGGAGCAGCAACACTTCATCCAGTGTTGTCATAAATAAAGGACTGGTAGATATTCAATCGACTGATAAACTGACATCCTGTATCAGCCAAAGTGAAAGTCAATGGAAGAGCAGGCGGGAGGTCTCACAAACATTGCTACATGCACACACACACAAATTCACAAATACAGCTGAAAACACACATGCCTATAGGCACAAATATGTTGATCAATAGAGGTAATGGTTGCTGTTCAGTCTGCTGACCCAGTAGACAGTAGGGTTTATATCTCTGACAGGTGAAAAGCAGTTTAAATATACTGTGTTTTAATTCTAAGGGCAAAGTTAGTTATCAACCTTGTTAGTCCAATCGCTGATTTCACAAATTATGAGATTATGCAGTACAGTACAGGTCAGCATGACGTGAAGAAAAAGGCACATACCTTTGACGTTGCGTGACGAACTCTGTATTCCTCGTCCACACGTAAACGCAAAAAAGGAGTTTTAAAAAATCTCCGTTCTCGGTGATTCGAAACGCCGTTTACGTGTGGACGAAACAGCTGTGTTTTCAAAAATCCCCGTGTAGGTGTGGACGTAGCGTAAAAGAGTTAGTAGTTTACTTTCTTGCTACCTGTAATTTATTGCAGATTACTTGTATTTGCTTAATTGTTTACTAAATGTTTGAGGTGTGAAATAAACCGCAGTGGAGCAAAATATGGGTGTGTGTGGTTGGAGGATGTTTGTGCGTGCGTGTGCGTGCGCCCGGGGGAAGGGGGGCGAACAGTTTTCTTGTAAAACAAAGGGGGGCCTAGCAAAAAAAAGTTTGGGAACCGCTGACTTAGCTGAACTATGTTGTATGTTTCATGTTCTTTCATAAGTGTCCGGGTAAGAGTTCCTGGAGCAGAGGTTTCGTGTTAATTTCCTGGCCTCCTCTGTGTTTCCTTTAGTGTACAGTTGGTGTGTATATGGGTATGGCTGGCATCTGTTATTTCCTGTTTTATTTTGGTAAAAGTTGTTTTTTCTTTGGTTCTACTTCCCTTCTAGCCGATTGTCTGATTATGCTTGCGTTTGTCTTGTTCCCCAGCTGTTTCCGCTTGATTACCCTCTGTGTTTGTGTATTTTCCCTTTTTACTTTGTCCTTTTGGTGATGTCTGTCTTCCCTTTGTATTTCCTGGAAGTTTAGTTTGTGTTTCCTCTTTATCAGATTTTGTATTTTGAACTGCTCACCACCCACCATTAAAGGGGACTTTCTATTTAATCTTTAGAGTCTGCTTTTGGGTCACTTTGCTTGCTCAGTAATGACAAGTGGTGGAGCAGGTGTGCGTTGACTGTGAAGACAGTAGTGCATAATGGCCTATTTACAAAAGTAAAAGCTGTGAATAAATCAGTGGGATCCACTCTTTTTGTCCTGTGAAAGTCTGATAGCCTTGTGCTTGGAGAGCTCTGATTCCATAAGAACTTTGGACAGCTGGACAGACAACTCTGTGAATTTTCCTGGCTGAGAGGTTTTTAAGAATGCTTTTTAGTACTTTTTGACATGATAGATGGGGCAGTAATATTAATAAATAATCAGTTGCAGCAGCTTATCTATAAGACTTGGCTCAAACAGCAGTATACAGCATGTTATTATATATAAAATATACATCTATGCATTTTCCTAACAGCTTGTCCAATTCAGGGTCATGGGGGATCCTCACTATTATATGTATAGAGGCATGGTACACCCTGGACAGGTCACCAGTCTATCAGCAGGATTATAATCACAGTAAAACAGCAATGGGTGTTTTAAATGAGAAGCATCATATTGAAAAAAGACTCTATTCTCTCAGTCCTACATTTTACACATGATTCCAGCTTCTATTGGAAGAAAAAGCAGATAACTCTTTTGGCACAGAAAAACAAGAGCTGTAAAAAAGGGATCTGTGCAGCCAAAATTTAGTTTCACTGTACCAAATGAAGTAAGCTTACATATTGTGCAATGCTCATTCTTATAACTTGCAATGTATATGTCTTTTTGATAGAAAGACTGCTTTTTTGTTGTTAATTGTGTTCCATAGGAAACTACAACTACATCTTTTGTTTACTGTTTTACCTTTTTTTGCTGTTTTGATACTTTCAAATACAATCTCTCCAGGAGTCATGCTATTTTAGATTACATCAAATCAAGCTGAATTGGTGACATTCACACATTAATAGAAATATTACAATCCTCTCTCCAGTTCTCTTTTCAGTGGTTCACCTGAGTAGTCTAGTTGGCTTGCCTGATTGTCTCCCCGAGCATCTGAATGATTGTGATCTCGGCCTCTTCTATCTTTTTTTTCTCAGGCTGTCTCCAGGCCTGGCGTGCAGCGTGTGAGTGTCAGGTTTGCACTCCTTATGCAGGATGATGTGCAGGATTCCCCCTGACTAACATGTGTCTCCCCTGCCTCCTTTCACCTCCTGTCTGTTTATCTAACTTACAGGCTCTTTCTCTGTCTTGATTCCCCCCCCCCCCCTCTATTTTGTGATACTTTCTTCATACATCTCTTTATCTCTCACTCTCATACAGTCTGTTCATCTCTTCCAGGGTTGACCGTCATTATCTGTGAGGTGTAAAAACAAGGAAATAAATTCAGCAGCACTACATTTTTATGGCCAAAATAAATTTTCAATCAAGACACATATTTCAGTCTCTGACAGAGCGGGAGGAAATCATGTTTGATAGGTTGTGTAATTTCCTGTGGTGTTTCCAGCAAACTTATGGTACTCTTAATTATTCTAGTTAATGTGTTTTTACTTACCATTTACATTCATTAACCTCAATTAGCCCCAGAAAGTGGCATAGAACCACTGCTGGCACTTATTCATCATGACATGAAAGTGTTTTCTACATTTGTGTGTGTGCATGTGTGGCAGTAATGGAATGGTAATTGGAGATGGGAATAATTAATCAGTCATTATTGTGTACAGTCAGAATAAATGTGTTGTTAACATAGATGTGACACTGGGAATGCATAAGCACACACATACAGCACGTGCGTCCACATACACAAATGCATTTGCACATAGCACATGCAGCAATGGAGGGTCTCTGTCGATGTCGTATTCACTTGGGAGATGTAGTGAGACAAATGAATGATTAGAGCCTGTGTGTGTCTGCTTATTAGCTCCAAAGTTTAAATTGTAATTTCAGCAGACTAAAACTATATTGAATTCACTGTTTGCTAACATCTTTCCTGTAACAAAGAAAGCCTATGACAAAAGTGACGTATGCAGAAACAGAATAAAAATTATGAATCGAATATGTTAAATTAAAGCTGCAGGTAGCTATAACTGAACCCTTGAGGTTTCTTGAGGACAAGTATGGCCTGGCAGTTTTCAGATGTAAGTTACATTTTTCCTTGTGCTCTCACTGTCAGGTATTAAAAGACACCCAGATCGTGCAGGAAATCATGTTTGTTGAATGTCACGACAGAAGGTGGCGTTGGAGGTGGCAGAATTGAAGATCTTAACAAGTTTGCTGGGAGTGGCCAGGAGAGACACGACTAGAAATTAGTACATCAGCTCAGTACAGCTCGAGTTTAATGATCAGGACCTGTACAGACAAAGGACAGATGATGCACTGAACAAAAGATGTTAAAATTGGAGCTCCCAGGTGGGATGAAAATAGAAAGACCACAGAGAAGATTCGTGGATGTAGTGAAGGAGGACATGCAGAAGGTTAATGTGGAAGAAGGAGGTGGGTGAAATGGAGGCAGATGATGTTCTGTGGCAACCTCTTGTTTTAATAAATATTAATAAACCAGCTTTTTAATGATTTGAACCACATTTCAGTCTATTAAGTATAACCAACCTGAATGCCATTTTGCTGATTGGTACTCATTTCAGCTCTCTGTCACCACACCACCCTTGTGTGTTGTTCTTCTCACCACACTGAGTTTGCAGTGTATTGAGGTAACTTTAACAGGACACAGGAGTGGCTCAAAAGTACTAAAACAACAAAGCAATTTATCAAATTGAAGGATTCACAAAAGGCCAGTTATTTCAGCACTTGAGCTAAAAAAAGGTCAGTCGCTATTAGAGGAAATTAGAGGAATTTAATGAGAAAAAAAAACTGCTGTTATCATCATCGCATTTAAATTGGTAAGCAGCAGATTTGGAGGTCAACACCTTTAATCAGTAACCAAAAACAAAATATGAAAACAGCAACTGTTTCATGATAGAAGCTGTTGTGATCAGTCAATTTTCCAAAGTGTGTTTTAACTATTTAGGTGAGTGTTCTGATTCACCTGTGCAATTAGCCAAACATTTAATTCTGCATCATTTTGTCTGTGTTTAGGGATTACGGATGAGATAACCTTGAAATTGCAACAGTATCAGGTCTTGTCTAATTTTAGGTTGTAATACTTTGATTTTTAAAAAAGCCTGATTTTTTTTTTCTTTTTAAAGGTACATATTACAAGCGGACACAGTAATGTTATTGAATTGTACTATGGGACAGGTTTCAGACGTTTTGAAGCTTGACCTGTATTACGAACTGAGAAAAAGTCCCAATGCTGCCTTGTATTGGAATTCCTTTTGTAATGTGCATCTTTTATACGTTGGCTTAATATACCGTATTTTTCGGACCATAAGGCGCACGGGATTATAAGGCGCACTGTCGACAAACGGGTCTGTTTTCATACATAAGGCGCACAGCATTATAAAGCGCATTAAACGAAACAAACAGTCAGATAAGTCAAACTTTACTCAACTCATTCCTCTTGCTTCCTCCACTTCTGTACCATTGATTCATTAATGTTGAATTCTCTGGTAGCTGCTCTATAAACACTGGAACAACAGTATATGTTGTTCCAGTGTTTTTCTAATTTTTGCTATGTAACTTTGCACTGTCCACTTTCTGCTGTAACAAAACAAATTTCCCACGTGTGGGACTAATAAAGGTCATCTTATGTTACATTAATGACTAACCTCATATTGTGGTTGGATTATCTCAGTTGTTCTCCCCTACTGAAGTTTGGTCCGTTTACAGCAATTTTCCATGCGATTGCATTTGTCAAAAAAACATCGGGAAGTTTTATCAAGTGGAAAAAAGTTAGCGTTCATTCTCCAGGTTCACTGTGTTATGCTTTGGTACGCTAACATATACCATCTAGCCCAGGGGTCGGCAACCCTAGGCACACGTGCCACAGTTGGCACGCGAAGGGTTAACTGATGGCACGACCATAGCTGGACTGGCCATCGGGCATGCATTTGCTCGGTGGCCCGATGATTTTTTTTTTTTTTTTTTTTTTGTAACGGTATAAACAATGAAAGGTGGTGGATTGGCCAGATGCTGGCCGGTGTGTAAAAATAACTCAGTTGTTTGGTGGTGGCTATGGCGGAGCTTCCACAGATTCAGTAACATTAGCAAATGGTGGAGGCCAGCAGGTGGATGAGGGAGAGGGGAGGCAGGAGGAGGAGAGACCCGAGGCAGCCGCCTGTCCGAGTGTCAGGTGAACTGAACTTCAGGTAAGAAGTTATGACCTGCAGTCTATCTGGGTCAGATATAAACCAAGTTTAGGTGGAGTTTATTTTCGTTGTGCTGACTTTTTACAGTCAGTTACAATAACTCGTACTGCGTACTAGCTAGCATGACGGAGTTTCTATACAGCTGGGCGGGTGCTATGATGTTACTGATAGTGAACTTTATTTTATTCATAAGGTTAATTATTAGAGTTGCCAACTGTCCCTTAAAAAGACGGAATCGTCCCGCATTCAGAGAAATTATTACGCGTTTCGTGTTGAGCTGAGAAGGGACACAGTTTGTCTAGGATGGAAAAAGACACAAAGATGGATTTATTCTGTCATTATGCTGCACAGCTGCCTCTTCTTCTCTCATTCTCTCCCCTCTCTCTCCTGTTGCTACTTTAATCATGAAACTGTTCAATGATCAGCTGATTGGCTTTTCTCTCTTGTTTGTTTATCGCCCACTTTGCGCCAGAAAGAGGAAACCGCCGGATGTCGCGCTAAACAACAGCAGCACGTTTAAGCTTGATCAGCTGCTGTTAGAATTTATTTAATATTACTTTCTAGTATCTGATGTTTGCTGGAGCCACAGCCGTAAAACCTGCTGGTCATGATATCGGTTTGTATATCTGGTGAGAGGGAAGCATGAAGATGAAACCAGGAGATGTCCTTACTGAATCATCAGAGCTGAACAGGTGATGGAGAAACAGGTTTACCTTTTGGGTGACATGAATGAGTTGAAGGAAAGTTATGAACTGTTTCTGAGAGACAAATGACACCAGGTTCCTTTTCTAAGTAGCTGACAGCTGGTAACTGTGCAGGGGCGGATCTAGCAAAGTTTTGCCAGGGGGGCCAGGTGGGGCATTAACAGGGAAAGGGGGGGCACAAAGAAATACTTTCTTATTCTCATTTAAAATGTCTGGCTGTTATTAAATAATTATCTGAAGCTTACAACCAAAGTTTTTATCTGATGTAAAATGTATAGAAATCATACATATACCAACAAGACTGTACATCACTGTCACAACAGCATTTGTTTTCATTCAAAGGCTTTATGGCTTTAATACCTGGTGGGCCGGTCTTTAGTCAAAATGCTGTCTGAGTTAATGCCAGTTAATGCAACATCGAAGCAGCTGGAATCCACAGCTGTGCGTGTTCATGGAGCTTGCATTTTCACCTGCTGGACATCACTACCTGACAAGTTTAACTGTCTTCAGAACATTGCAGAGACCTTATTGACAGTATTTGGCTCTGCATATCTGTGTGAGCAGATTTTCTCTCACATGAAGAGTGTCCTCAGGCAGCCGTCTGAATGCTGGACACTCGGAGACCTGTGTCTCTGAGTGGGAGACCAGTGATCAAATTAACATGTGTGTCTCTGTATTAACAGACATGCCATATTGGCTTAATTTATTTTTCTTATCATTGTTGTGAGGAGACCATAAATAGCATTTGTATTTTCTGTTGTACAGTTCATTTGCTGTTATGGAGTTCTTGTTATGGATAAAAAGTGTCTTTTTTTGTTTCAAAATAGCTGATAACTATTCGCTGATAGCTGCCAACATCTGCAAACAAATATAATTCTATAAAGTGGTTCTATATAGTGTGTAACTGTTCATATAGAGCGTTATTAAATTTATTGCTAATGCAATCATATGGCACACTGACTTCTGAGGAAATTTTAAATGGCACTCGCCATCAGAAAGGTTGCCTACCCCTGATCTAGCCCAACTTCAGTAACCCTACAAATGTCACTATTGTGTAGTTTTCTGTCTTCATTCATGTTGGAAGTGATAGCAGAGCTGTAGGTTTTATTTTTTTCCAGAAATCTCTCAGTCAGAACATGATATATCATGTTTAGGTAACTAGCAAAACCAGTGAGCTAACTTCCTGCTAACTTCTAACTCCGTTAAATTTAATAAATTCTGTTTTCATGGGTGCCTGGATGTTAAACTTAATTGTTACACCTGGTAAAGCAGCAACGCTGATCATTTTATTAAAGATGAAAGATTTAGACAGTTTTTAACTCTCAGTGATGCCGCAGTGTTCGTTTGACAATGGGACCCGAAGCGGACGAAGTTTTGGGCCCACTGTGTTATGCTTTGTTATGCTAACATAGCTGTGTCGCTAGAGATCACTAGCACAGTATTATATACCAGCTAGTCCAACTTCAGTAACTCTTCAAACGTTACTGCTGTGTAGTTTTCTGTCTTCATTTATGTTGGAAGTGATAGCAGAGCTGTACGTTTTATTTTTGCCCAGAAATCTCTCAGTCAGAACATGGTATATCATGTTTAGGTAACTAGCGAAACTAGCGAGCTAACTTTCTGCTAAATTCCTGCTAACCTCTAACGGTGTTAAATTTAATAAATTGTGTTTTCATGGATGCCTGGATGTTAAACTTAATTGTTACACCTGGTAAAGCAGCAACACTGATCATTTTATTAAAGATGAAAGAATTGCGCTGATGAAAGAACTGGCGGGCACGCCAATGCAGCCCCCTCTGGCTTCTGCTCCGTGGCTGCTGGGTGACCCCTCGTTTGGGGCTCTCCTCAGCTCTTCCCAGGAGGGTGGCACAGATGCCCCTCCGGTGGTCCTCCTTGGGCTCTCGCACTCTGGGGCCTCTGGATGTCTGGGGCCTGGATCTCCTCCATGCCTGCTTCATGCCCTGGGGGACGGGGCTATGGCTCCCTACACCCTCTAGCAGACCGTTACATGGGGAAACCTTTTGAATACAAGCGCGCTGATCCACACAGGTGTGCACACGGGTGTTCACTGTCCATAGACATAAACTACACCTTTCTTGGCTGCTACCTCAAAGCACATTGTGCGCTGTCGGTCCTGCGTGCTGCACCACAACATTCAATATTTAGTATTTACTGCTGTTTACACTTAGCTAGATTAATGCGATGGTGTTGTGTTTATTATGTTGCTCTCTTTTTTTTGCTTGTTTTCTCTTCTTTTTCTCTCAACAGGTGATCCAGGAGTTTTTTTTTCTCTCTCTTTCTCTTTTTAAGTGTCCTTTCTCACTGTCCCTCTTCCCCTGTTTTTCTTTTCCTTCATCTTTCTTTCTCCCTTTCCTATCCCCTAGTCATGTCTGTCCCGTCTGTAACAACTGAAAATAAAATAAAATAAATAATAACAACAAAGGTCAATCAAATGGACCAATACAGCAAGGCTGTGATGATCCACTTGTAAAGTAAATCCATTGGGTATCCTTGTTGGCCTTCAGACAACAATTCTGACGGCTAAAGAACCAAATGGGACAGGCAAAAAAAAAAAAAAAAAGATGAAAGAATTTACACAGTGTTCGTTTGGGACCTGACGCGGACGGAGTTTTGGACCCAGATTACTATGAGCTGCGAGGCTCCTGACCAGTGTTGGGACTAACGCGTTACTAAGTAACGCGTTACACTAACTACGTTATTATTGTGGTAACGAGCACGGTAACCAGTTATTATGTCAAAATCAGGAACGCGTTAATCGTTACTGGGATTTAGATAGGGTCGTTATTCGTTACTTCGTGTGGTGGCTATGGCGGAGCTTCCACAGATTCAGTAACGTTAGCAAGTGGTGGAGGCCAGCAGGTGGATGAGGGAACGGGGACGCAGCAGGAGCAGAGACCCGAGGCGGCCGCCGGTCCGAGTGTCAGATGAACTGAACTTCAGGTAAGAAGTTATGACCTGAAGTCTATCTGGGTCAGATATAAACCAAGTTTAGGTGGAGTTTATTTTCGTTATGCTGACTTTTTCGTACTGGGTACTAGCTAGCATGACAGAGTTTCTATACAGCTGTGTGGGTGCTATGATGTTACTGATGTTGAACTTTATTGTGTTTATAAGGTTAATTATTAGAGTTGCCAACCATCCCATAAAAAACTTCCGTTTTTTATGGGATTTCTCTGACTACGTCTCGTAGTCAGAGAAAATATTACGCGTTTCATATTGAGGTGAAAAGGAACGCGATTTGTCCCGTACTTCAGCTAGGATGAGAGGGAAACATGAAGATGAAACCAGGAGATGTCCTTACTGAATCATCAGAGCTGAACAGGTGATGGAGAAACAGGTTTACCTTTTAGGTGACATGAATGAGTTGAAGGGAAGTTATGAACTGTTTCTGAGAGACAAATAACACCAGGATCCTTTTTTATGTAGCTGACAGCTGGTAACTGTGCAGGGGCGGGTCTAGCAAAGTTTTGCCAGGGGGGCCAGGTGGGGCATTAACAGGGAGAGGGGGTCACAAAGAAGTACTTTTCTTTCTTAGTCTCATTTAAAATGTCTAGCTTTTAAAAAATAATTATCTGAATCTTACAACAAACGATTGATAGATTGATGCATATGTACCATGAAAACAGTGTACATCACTGTCACAACAGCGTTTGTTTTCATTCAAAGACTTTATGATTTTTCCTATAATGGCGGGCCGGTCTCTAGTCAAAACGCCCGGGCCGATTTTTTTCCCAGTCCAGCCCTGTATGCAGCTCATCTGCAGTCTGATGTTACCTACATCTTCCTATTCGGAAGGCAGAATTTCCGAGTTCTGAGTACAATCGAAAGCACCACGACTGCAGTTTTTGCGTTGGATGTAAAAAGCGCACATGACACTGTTACGTAGGCTAGAATCATGGCGGCGGTTAACGACGGTCCAGGCGTGGGATTTCTCTCGTGGAAATATGCACATTATTTTTTCCTTTCTATTGGTAGGTGGCACAGTGCACTTGTGGCAAGTAAGCAAGCTAGAAGACTGGCAATCTTGCTGGGTATCCAGTTACGGAAGCAACACATTAACAAGAGAATTCTGAGTAAAACCAAAGTTACTTTCCCTAGTAACTAGTTACTTTGAAAGTAACGAGTAACTTGAAGTAACTGAGTTACTTTTGATAGAAGTAACTAGTAATGTAACTAAGTTACTAACTTAAAGTAACTTACCCAACACTGCTCCTGACTACGGTAGCCATAACGCTCAGATAATCCATCAAGTGGTGCGGCTTCGTAGCTTAGCAAAGTCCTACTAAAACATTTTTTGACAGATTTTTGAGAGCCGTGTACCACATAAAATCGGTTTGAGGTCAGTAAACACAGCCAGAATTCATACATAAGGTGCACCACATTATAAGGCGCACTGCCGATTTTTGAGAAAATTAAAGGATTTTAAGTGCGCCTTATAGTGCGGAAAATACGGTAATAACTGTAGTAAACCTTTTTTACAGAAAACCTCTGTTATTTATTGGGATTTACTATGAAGGAAAGATCTATTGAAAGATAGATAAAACACTTAATCCAATTATGAATAGAGTATGAATATGAATCGCATTTAAGTGTTACAAATCTGAACTCATTTAATGTCATTGGGAGATTTTTTTGGCCAGTGTCAATACAGTAAGGGAATACTGAACCAAACTAAAGACTACACCTAGTATAAAACTGCTTTGACAACAACCAACTTTGGTTGGTTCACCAGTCTTGGTTCATTTATTTGCATCTGTACACAAAAGCCTTTTAGATGTATGTTACACGTAAAGGAGAACAATATAGGTAGGTGTGCAATGCAAACAGCTTTTAAATACCTTCAAATAATTACCACTGCTTAGAAGGGGACAAAGAATCCTTAAAGTAAGTCTAGAAAAAGAAAATCTTTTATATTAATTAATAATAATTAATATAGCTCTACTAACTGTCCATAAAGTGTCTGTGCTTTGTTTCACCTCATCTCATCTCCACAATACATCTATGTTTAATAGAAGCAGAAACCTAAACACAGTACGCCATCTCATCGTAGAGTGGATCGCTAGGGTTACAGAAGATGGACCACGTGGCAGTGTGCAGACCAAACCCAATGCAGACACTACACACACACACACACACACACCTTCTCCTCCAAGTCCATCCTCCCCCACTTCTCTGATTGGCCTGATTTAAACTGCTGGATGCATCCTAAAGAGGAGGGAAGTCCCAGCGGGCCGCCAGATAATGAATGCCCTCTATCTATCCTGGAGAGCGAGAGCCACAGAGAGAGAACGACAGAGGCTATACAGTACTCCCTCACACAATGTGGCGTTATGAAAAGAAAGCCCCACCCCTTCTACCCCTTTCTACCCATGCTTCCTACTCTTTCCCCGGTAACCTTTGCTTCTCTATTTCCCTATTACATTCATATACATATGCATCTAAACTTGGTGACCGTCTGCTGCACTGGCACTGATATCATCTGTATATCCACACTGTGACCTTCAGATGTCTCAATGACTGCCAGATACTCCGCACCTCCACCAGGTATGTGGCAGGGAAATGGAAACAGAAAAAAATCAGCAATGACAGGTGTCATCTCCACTTGTCATTGATAGATATTAAAATAATGCTGCGATGACATATGCCAAGAAAGGGTCCGATAACCATGTTGTTTGTCTATCTGTAAAGTTCCTATTTAATCTGGCAACCTTTGTTAACAGTGGTGATGTTCAGGTCAGTGACAACCCCCAACCCCAACTAATCATGGCAAATTTTGGTTTTTTGGTAAAATTGTTCTCCCAAGTCTTGGGAGTCAGGGAACAGAGAAAATGCATTTTTTCCAGTTCTTGCTGCTTTTCTCCAAAATATATCCTTAGATGGATCTCCTATGATGACTTAGACCTCAGAATGATAATTGTACTCTATTTCAACAAATTTCCCACATGTGGGACTAATAAAGGTTATCTTATTGTATCTTATTTCACAATTTCCATCTACATTTTAGAGCTTTGAGAAATGTAGTACCAACCAAACAATGTATATTGATGCAATCAGCAGACAGATAATTAATCAGTGTGGTCTAAGTTCTCTAGCAACCAAGATTTATAAGAATAAGTTTCAAAAGCCAAAAATCACATTTTCAATGGCAACTTAGCTTCACAGTATCAATGCATGTCCATGTTCAAACATTAAAAAAAAATCAAAAAGAAAAAGAAAAATCAGCCCTCATGGTTTTCATCATTGCAAAAGTCACTAATGCATCATTTGCTTACATTCTTTTAATATCATTAGAAAAAAGTGTAGTTATTAGATACCAGAAACATAATCACAAACCCCTTCACTCTGATGGTTAGGAATCCTTTATAATAAAAGAATAATAGGACAAGGAGCTAAAATAACTAAAAAAGGCTGTCTACTTGTGTACTTTTAAAGTAACCACAAAGTCCACATGATATTTTGCACTGAGTTCTAAGAAAAATTGTTTTTTATAAAGCAAATTGTGATTATTTTCCTCCAAGGATCCAAGGCAAGTATCCCAGTTCTTAACCTCTTAACATTCACTAGGTCATTTAAAGATTAGGGTTAGGGTTATTCCATTACAGAATTTTCAAAAAATTGGATAAAGTATTTCTTCTTATCATTGTTTATAAGGAACCTTTGCATATTTACCCTTCCCAAATGGAAGTCTTATTAGAGAAGAATTCTTAGGCCGAAATGGAACATAAAGGACTTTATTTGAAAGGTGACATCTTCTAGAGGAAGCTGTTTAGTGTTTGGCTAAAATGCAACCCAGCACTCCCTATACAAAGGTGTTTTGCTAGCTGCCAGGTAGGTTTTAAAAGGTTAACAAACACTTCCTTCTAAAGTATCCTAAGGCATTCCTGGATCAAAATACATACACAATTCCTTCAGAAAAAGTAAGAAAACTATTTTGGATTACTTAAAACAATCTGATAGTAAACTCAGTAACCTTCCCCCACTGAGCCAAATCAGGTTCTTTTGGGCATTGTAGAAATTTGCATCACAAAACAGAATGTCTCCCTCCAGCACCAATGATTTTCTCACAGTTGAGAAGAAATTGTCTTAAATGGGGAGAACTACACAAGCTGTTACTGGGGCTGTAGAATCACTTCGAGATGTGCTTTATGCTTTCAGGAGAGCAGTCTGATACTTAACTAAAACTGCTGAAAGCAGACATCAAGACAGCTGGCAGCGTGGTGCATTCACATAGACTAAGAGTTGCTTTCTGTGTTGCTTCACGGAAAATGCATCTACTTTTATTAAGTACTTAGATCTCTCTTATAGCTGAAGTCCATTCATAAATACAGTTTTTCACACTGAATGCTACAGGCAGGCTCTAAAGGATCAGGTCTTCCATGTGGCTGCTTTAACAGTCCAAAAAAAAAATGACTTCATAAGATCTTACCAATCCATATTAGTATGCTATATTTATATAACAATTATTATATCATTGTTGTGATATATGATATGTCATTATTTTAGGATATGTCATTGTTTTAGAAGACTTCATTCATACAATGAGAAATTAAAGATTCTAAACACAATTTATAATGAACACAAGACAGAGATCATTTTAACTGTGGGGAAAGCAAAACACACACAAATCTATAAATAAATATTGTATATAAATATATAACAAAAGTGGAAATTCAGCATTAGAGATGAACAACACTGTAGCTTAAAAACAAGACAATACTTGCTCCTGGAAAAGTCTTAATGTGCCGTTTAATCCTCTGCTCCATTTTTCTATATTTCTCACCAGGCCCTGGTCTGTGGCCTTCATCAAAGTAGAGTTTGATGAGGTTTTTTTTTAAATAAACTACCTAATAAGACATTACTAGAATAACATGTTATGTTATATATAACAGGTTATCCCTCAAAGTAATGGGGCATAACCTTCATAAACTACTACTAAAGCATAGTGCTGATTTAACCCTTTATACCCTATACAGCTGTATTAAAATTCTCCCTGCCAAAATAATTACCAATAAGCATCACCTCTGATGATCAGAGACAATTGTGATTTAATTCTGAAAGAGAGGACTCTTTCCAGAGTCCATGGCCTTTCAAAACATTTCAGTAACAATGTATATATTTTATCTACCTTAACATGGTGGAGGGGTTTGTGTGTCCAAGGGAGGGATTCAGAAGACCCCAATGTCACCCTGCCCAGGATAGGGTTACTGGGGTGAAGGACTGCTGCCTGGACCTTAGCTCATGGGACCCAGTTGGGCACAGTCGAGGAAGGTACATGGGACATGGCTCTTCCTGTTGGTGGTGGGCCTACAGGAGGCTGGTCCTCTCTGAGAGAGGTGACATTCAATGTCCACATCGCCAGCCTCGTTACCTGGGGATTGGCCCACCAGGGTGGCGATGTGGACATTGAATGTCACCTCTCTGGCGGAGAAGGACCCTCAGCTAGTGTGTGAGGTTGCAAGGTACTAGCTAAATACAGTTAGGCTCTGGAACCAGTCTCCTGGAGAGGGTCTGGATTCTGTCCTATTCTGGAGTTGCTCTTGGTGAGGGCCTGGGGTGGGTATCTTGGCATCCCCTCCCAGTGGACAAGACGACTTATTCCCTGCACCTCCAGGTCAGGATATGGGTCCTTAGTGCTGTCTGTCCTTATGCTGCCTGAACCCAAGCGGTGTTCTGCTACTGTACAAACCACAGTTTGTCCATAATGAACACCATGTTTGAAAGTAAAGGTGTCAATAAATGCATGATCATCAGTGTACATCAATGATCAATTTTGTAATCGTATCATCAGCTCTGGGGCCATATGTTCTGGACACTTGGGTCAAGAGATGGGCTGAGCTGTCAACTGATCACCATCTGGTGGTGAGTTGGATCAGGTGGCGGGAAAAGGATGCTGGGCAGACTAGAAGAGGCACCTCTCCGTGAGCTCTTCAACTCTCACCTCAGGCAGAGATTTGACAGCATTCTGAGGGAGACTGGCGACACTGAGTCCAAATGGATCATATTTAGAACCTCCATTGCATGACCTGCTGCACTGAGCTGTGACCGCAAGGTGGTTGGTGCCTGTCGTGGTGGTAACCCCCAAACCAGCTGGAGGCTTGGTTAACCTGTGGAACTTCGGAGGTAGCCGATGGGCACCAGCAGGCCAAGCAGGACGCAGCTCGGGCAGTGGCTGAGCCGGGCCAACTGGGAGGAGCTCAGAGTAGAGCAGCTATTCCTTCACATCAAAAGGAGCCAGTTAAAGTAGTTTGGGCATCTGACAAGGATGCCTCCTGGGTGAGGTGTTCTGGGCATGTCCCAATGGAAGGAGACCCTGGGGCAGACCCACGAGATGCTGGAGAGATTATATCTTTCTGTTGGTCTGGGAACACCTTGGTGTTTCACCAGACAAGAGAGAGGAGGTGGCTGGCGAGAGTGAGGTCTGGGCTTCTCTGCTTAGGCTGCTGCCCATGTGACTCGGCCCCAGCCCGAGATAAGGGGAAGAAAATGGCTAGATGGATGGAAAAAAAAAAACTTATGTCATTTGAACGCCATTGGTAATTTTTCACCATTTTTACTATGTGTATTGACTGCAGATTTCTTTAAGATTGAGCCAACTGTGGAGGATCTTCACTGGCCAGCATGCTGCTGCTGTCTCTCCACTGTCAGTCCCAACATGCTGTTTACATAGGGGAGCCATGATTAGATGACTATTCCCAGCTGTTGACCATTCTTCCCTCGCACTGCCCCCCAAGCCACAAAGCACACCCCACCACACATACATGGTGTTAAAATATGTCCTTATTCAACAGCAACCCTTTTCCTTGAGAAATGACAAGTTGGGAGTGACAGCTCTATCTGACTAATGTAATAACCTAATACATCATGCACCATGGTTAAAGAATAACCTGAGACACGCCAGCCGTTTTGATGAAAGAGTATTACTCAGCTATACCTGGAAAGCCTTTTAAAAAGACTTCTGCTTTTTGTACCCTTGTCTTGGTGCAGGGACATTGTGGAAAGGATTATTTGCTCTGGCTGCTCACAAAGGCTTGTTCATTTTATTTGCACTATATATAAACTTGATTTTCTTCTGATTGACGCTCTCAAATGAAGTGACTGTATGTACTGCTAAAATGCATGTGACCTACTGTACAACTGAGTACTGCCCCTGAATGATTTCTGTGAAGAGCTCTGCAGCTGCTCCTGCTGCTCGTCTAACTCGTCTCCCTATCTAATTTTCAATGATTAACCAACATCCGACATCGTAATCCTCTGTTAAGGAACAGAAACAGGTTTTAGAGAACACTTGAAGCAAATGCCAAGTTTTTCTTTTCAATACGGTTAAAAAAATAAGAAAAAAACATCAGCAATGATGATAAATCAACTTTGAAATATAATAATGATGACGAATGAGTTCTTTGAGGTAAAGAGATATGGCTGACTTGTCTTTCCTCTCTGCACACGGCAGACCAGGAAACCAGGGAAGGCTTGAAATGTGTAGCAGCAGTACTCCTGGTAAAAGCTATAAAATAAAGTACTTAGATGGATAGTTAGGGCAGGTAGTGTATGTGCCGTGTAACAGTGTGCATGTACGTGTATGTGGGTATGTGCGTGTTTGTGTGAGTGAACTGCATGAGGGCTGTGGACTGAACAACTTGATGGAGCGGTAAATTTCACTTGTCCTTCTTCCTTGTATGTTTCCCCTAGCAATCGGCCCGCCTCAGACACACACATGTGTGCATGCATACAAACGTGCACACATATGCTCATACCTTACTAGCCACTCTGCTCTGGCTCGACCCTCCTTCACACTTGAACTGCTTCACTGTGGAGAAAAAGAAAACCTACAATGCTTATTCAAACAGACAGAAAACACACTGCAGCCCAAAATAGAAAGGTAACCAACAGTCTGTTTCTGTCATTTACACCGAGAAAAACAGTGGATCTCAACTCTGGTGTCCATCACACACACCAAGGTTCACTTGAGTCATTGTCTGTCACTGACTTTGACACTCTCAAACACAATGGCAAGAACAGATAGCGAGGGTAAAGAGATTAATAAAGAAAAGATTTACCGTATCGGAACAGAGAAAAGATAGACTGAAGGGAACAGGCAGGATTTGAGTGGAGATAGTGGAGAGAAAAAAACGACAATGTGTGAAAAGATGGAGAGTGGAGGACATAAAGAAGTGGATGAGATGAGTGAAAGAGAGGAGGAGGAGGAGCATGGAGAGTGAGAGGAGCAGAAAGAGCGGGCTGATGTTTGCTGACAAGGGCAGAAGCGAGGCCTCCTCTGAGAGCAGCCTGATGCAGAAACAAATGAGGCGACAGGAGGGAGCAGACAGCTCCGTCACACACTCTGATGTGTGTGTGAAAGATTGTGTGTGTCTTTTCATAAGTGTGAAAAACCCCAAAGTGGTTGTCACTGTTTCTGACACCCAAACCAAAGGAAAACATCCACCTTCAAGAAAGCCACAACAACAGTAATGCTCATAGGTGCATTTCACAAGGACACAGAGGACAGTGGATGAGAGAGGAGAGGACATGAGAGGAGAAAAGGGGGAGAAAAAGCAAGTGCAAAGAGAAATTTTCTGCTGCTGGTAAAGAAGATGTTAGTGGGGCACATGGGAGAGTAAACGGTGGCACAACAGTACACCGGCCTTTCAGTCAGTGCTGTGGTAACTCACACAAAATACCACGGTTGGCAGTGCAGTATAAACTACCAGCAAGTGTCTGCTGCGCTGGGCTTCTGAGGAGGCAGTTAGCAGAGTAATGGGCATTCAGCTGCTCACGCAGCTTGTTACAGGACAGGCAGAAATATGAAGAGACAACTATGGAAAGTAGCTGGAGATTGTGACAGCACTACAGTATGTAACTGTAGTGATGACTGTACAGTATGTAACTCTTAAGGTTGTGGCTTTGTGTACAAGCGCAACTCTCACTGAGAGACTAATAACTATTTTCAAGTGAATTAATACACACTGCTCAAAAAAATTAAAAGAATGCTTTCAAAACACTAGACTTTGTTTGTAAGTTATTAGAGTTATTGGAAAGGCCTAGTGTAGATGTCCTAATTCATCATAGTTTATCCATTTTTATTGCTACTTTTTAATTTTTCTTCTAGGAGAAAACCCAATTTTATAAATTATGGATTTGGAGAATTGTTGTATCCCTACAGTGAGCTTATAAGAATGATAAAATCACACATTTGGTACTCACAATAGGACACAATAATCTGCAGTCTCTCTGTAGTTGGGCGGAATAAAAAGAAATAAAACTGTCTTCATGATCTTAATATTGCCCTGTCCCACAAGTTAATTATCACTGAGATAAAGACAAAGCACCCTGAAATCAGCAGAGGGAAGAAGGGTTGGAATCAATGGTACTTACACTGTATGAGGAAGTGCTTGTGTGTTGTACTACAGGGAGCTCACCGTGCTGCTACCGTGCATAGCCTTGCATAGCCACCTTGCTGCTGGGGAGCGCTTAATATTTTAAGCCTTTAGTAGTCACTACCAGCTGCCTTTTTATCACTATCTGCTGCTTTCACTCTCATTTCATCCTAGTCATTGTGTCTCTTTTGGCTACCCACCACATATCCATGTTCACTGACAGACTGCACTCCAACTTTTTATTTTTTTCCACTTTCTTTTTTCTTTTGCGTTCTCTTTATCTCCCATACTCCCTTCTGTATGTTAATGTATCTCTGGTGTCATGTGTTTCAGTTGAGTGAGTCACCAGTCTTCAATGTTGCATAGATCCATTCAAGGCTGCCATCACTGTGACAATTAGGCCGGTAAATAAAGATAATGTGAGCTATCCAGGGTCCTTAACTGCTGCACTGCAATTAACAGAGCTGATTGGTGGGTAAAGCCTCAACAAGGATGGCAGAAAATTAGTCAGACAGAGAGGAACTGTTCATGTTCATGTTCAGGTTTCCATTTCATTTTGAACAGAGTGGAACTGCCCTTCACAGCAGTATGTTAGTAGAATAAAATGTTGCCTATGTCAAGTATCCCACTCTGTATATACTTTTGGCTACTGGCCAAAGCCCATATCCACAGGAAAGTATTGGAATGTAGGTAAAGTTAGAGCATTACCTTTAGGCTAAGTGCCGTCTTCACTATTCAGTACAAAAGCTGCTGATCTTGTGTTCCACCTTATGATTCAGAGACACATAAATGCCATCACTCAGGGCAGCAGCCCAATTCCCCATTTTCTAGCACAATAATAGATAAACATAGAAAAAGCCAAAAGGAGTTTTCCTGCAGGGTGACTTGCCTTACTTTCAGTCAACTTGTTTGGCCTTACACTCAAATTTAGAATTTTGTTTGCTTTTCCCTGGTCTCCAGATATCTTTTACTTGGGCCTTGAAACAGGAATGGTGATTAACCCAATAATGGTGGCTGTCAAGTCTAGGATATATTGTATGTTAAATAAACCCAAAAGGTCTAAATATACCTAATCCTAAGCTATGAGAATGTATGACTCATTTTAAAAATTATTCTCCCAGGTCCAGGACAAAAATGAAATTAGCATTCTAGCTGATACACATCAATAACTATTTATATTTATTTCTTGACAGGGGGTTTTTGTTCATCTTCAAAAGAGTTAGTGCTCATTGATGATGACTTAGGACGGGCAGTCAGCTTTTGTAGTCAGTGTTGGATATGGTTGAATTGGGGAGTGTGAGGATCTAAGCAACTTTGACAAGGGCCAAGTTGTTATGGTTAGATGATGGGATTGGACCTTTGTTCCTACACTGAGACTTGGAACTGGTGTGTCGCCAACTCACTGGCTCCTAGCAAACATAAACAGCATGCTAAGACAAAGCTAGCGAAGAACCCTGAGTGATGTTATAACTGAGTGTTTGCAGCCAGACCCTGATCTTCAACAGCTAACAAAGGCAGTGATAAGCAGTCAGGCCTATAGACTATAGTTAGCTATTTCTAAAGTAGCTTTTATGTTTTTAACTGGTATGAAAGTAGATGTAATGAGTAATGTAACAACTGCATTTTCCAGTTAGTAATTAAGTAAACCTATGCATTACTTTTAAGAAAAGCAATGAACATGACATGAAATTATACACTAATCAAAGGACCTGCTGCAGGTTGGTGTTAGATACCACACAACATCATCAGAGGTTTGGTAGAGTATGATTAGCTGATCAGCATGCAGTTAGTCAATTGGCTGTAAAAAGATCCCAACATTAAGTTTGACCTCATGATTTATACACAAGATTTTGTGAGCTTAATCTGACTTATACATCACTTTTTAAAATTTTTTTATTTATTTATCTATTTTTAGTTTTATTTATTTATTTATTTATTTGGGGGGGATTAATAAATTCCAAATATGATACAGATTAAAATAAATAAATAAAATGTATATTAATGTAGTGTATTTTTGTGTGAAAAGGTTAAAAAACATATTCAACCAATTAATTATTTTCAAAAAATTTAGTTTTGGAAGTTATTCCATTGTTCAGGTTTAACAGGATCACATCATGGGCCATCAGCTTAACTGTACAGTGTGGAAAAATTGAAGGAATTTCTTGCTTATGCCAAAGTGGCAGGCATCAGGGTGAGGAATTTCCTAACCAATAAGATAGAATGAAGAAAATGTATAAAAAAAAAATTACAGGCACTTGCTTAGCTTACAGGTTGAGCAAGTGGCAATATGCCACAAGGCTAAATGCAGCAGCCCAGCCTCTGACCTGAGGCCCTTTGCTGCTACACTTTTTTTCTCCTCACTTTCCTATCTCCTCCTTTTTGGTTCCCCATTTCCTCATGAGACTTTGCTAGGCTGCCACTGTAAATAAGAATGTGCTCTTATTGACTTGCCTGGTTAAATAAAGCATGCACTGACTCATTACTCACTCATTTGACCATTTTTAGATACAAATATTTCCAATAACGATATTTAAATATTGTTTATTTAGCTAAAGAGCATACATTTACTTTATGCTTATTGACACTTGCTTCAATGAATTCAGCCAGGTTAATTTTCTCTTTAATTGCTACCACCGTATATCCTCAGATGTATGGCAGTAACACAAACAGAAATAAAACCTTGACAGACTGAAACAAAACCAGCCTTGGCAGAGATGCAGAATGTTAGTGAAATGACTCATAGTGGGCATAAAAGAAAGGAAGGTGGAGCCAGTGGAAAAAGGTTCATGAGGTATTCCACAGCTGGCAGAGCATTGCTGTGCGGCTGATGAGTGTTTTCCCATTGCCAGCTCACAGCGTAAGTCTACTGGGCAAGACTTCCCACTGCGGCGTCTGCTTTCTGACACCTGTCCCACAGTAGCAGTTGAAGAATTAGGTATCGCAACAAAAACACGCACAGGGAGATTTCCAGCTTGCAAATCTTACATAATGTAAGAAGGGAAATATTGTTTGTTTTCTGAAAACATGAAATAGCCCAGTACTTAAAGTTACTTGATTAATTTTATGTTATTATTTTATTGTTTCCTGTACAAAAGTTGTTCCACAACATTACACTTGCGTGTACACCTACAGGGTACTTGCGGCCTAACTGTGTAATTATTTTATTGTTTCCTGCAAAAACCTGACTTGGTACATGAAATTACACAGAATTACAGGCTACTTTTGTCTTAGTTGCAGGTGCCACAGCATACTTGTTTCATAGTTTCTTGCAAAAGCTTGACATGTTGCCGACAAAATGTACATAAGTACAGGGTACTTGCACCTTATTTGCGGGTCATGTTATAAAGTGTTACCCAATTAACTTTTGAAAAGACCTGTTCAAGCTAGTAACTTAGTATTTTGTATGTAGATAAATGTTTTTAAGCATTTCCCAATATGGGGCTGGTTTATATTGGCCTGATTATCCAGAATTTAAGCCTTTAGTTTATTTTTCAGAAATCGTGAGCCACAATAGACAATTCATTGTGAACAGAACTCATGGAAAAACACTTGTTATCTCTTTATGTTTAGTACAGCAATATGCTAAACAGCTCTTCTAGGTTAATAATTATTTTGTTATTTCAGTTATTATTGGTTTTGAACATGTCGATTATTCCCACTGTAGCTATCATATGGCCATTTCACTTTCCATCAAAATTGCATACACTACATTGATAAAAATGTTCGGTCGGCTGTGTTCACATACATATGTGTATCAGACACTGATCTTTGACGAGAGGGTCTGGCTCACAGTCTCCACTCTAATTCATCCCAAATGAGTTATACTGAGTTGAGGTCAGGACTCTGTGCAGTCAAGTTCTTCCATACCAAATTCACTCATTCATATCTTTATGAACCCCTGTGGAAGGGGCCATTCTAAAACTGCTTTCATAAATAGTATGACATTGTCTACAATGTATTGGTATGCTGAAGCATTAAGAGTTCCTCTCACTGGAACTAAGATGCTGAGCCCAACTCCTGAAAAGCAACCCACACCATAATTTCCACTTTCACCAATCTTTACACTTGGGACAAAGCAGTAAAACAATTACCATTCTCCTTGTTACCACCAAACCCCGACTCATCCATCAGATTGCCAGACAGAGAAGCAAGACTTGTCACTCTATAGAACACGTCTGCTCTGCTCTACAGTCCAGTAGCAGTATGTGTGCATGTGTAGTTTGAGACATTAAAAACTCTGCCATAAAATTAGTAGAATTAGTAGTTATTGTGTGACTAAGATAAGTGTTATACAAGGAATTAAAAAAATTTGTTATAAAGTTGTATAACTTTTATAACTAATTTTATATGGTTATATAAAGTATATAAAGTTATATTTGAGTTGACTTAGCTCAGATCGTGTCTTAGCCCCATGCCAGTTTTCAGAAGCCACATGATGTTACCTTTCCAATTAAGTCTTGTACTTGATTGAACTTTGGCATAACAGCACTCCAGCTTAAAACTTTTCCACTTCTTTAGGTTGTAGCATTACTTTAATGGTGGAAACCATTATAGATATCCCTTCTCTTCCCATCTAGTGCTCACTTCAACTGGGCTAATAATAAAAAATAAAATTAAAATGGGGAATCTTACTAACATGCTGTAATGAGTCCAAATTCATTTTGCAAATAAGAGACAGTATCAATAACTAATAAAACTGTCTTTCTTTTTTTAAATTACTTTTAACTTCTTGTTATAGTATGGAAACTAGCCAGCAAAGGCTGAATGCAGGCACAAAGGCTGACACAGACTTTCCATGTCTTACCAACTTCTTCCTCTTGATGCTACAACTGAGATTCAGTTCCTTTCTTTCTGTCAAGTATGTTGTAGCAGATGGACCAGGACACCACCAAAGTGAAGACAAGAGAAATCGATAGGGAGTTAAATTGAAGAATCTGTGCCCATTACTTTTCCTGTTTCGCCTCTTATTCTTCATGTGTCAATGACAACACTACTGCAGTAGTGGACTGCACATGTGTCCCATTCACATCAATTATTTTACAGAACGACTCAGTGTGTGCACAAGAAACACACATTTGCACCTTCAAGGCGGAAGGTGGAGAACTTTCTGTGACATTACTACAGCATCTCACATATAAAAATATTTATGCTTCTGGGCGAACCTTATCTAATTTAACCTTTTGTATGGAGCACCAAGGAATTTCCAAACATCGTTGGGTAAAACTGATTTGTGAAAAAAAAAAAAATTGTAAAAAACGTCCTAGACTCTAACTTATGGCACATATTTAGTGCACCAGTCTCTCTATGATCTGAGGCTCTGTGGCTTTATACTTCTGGTCAGTCTGTCCTGCCTCCTCTACCCTCTGTCCACCCTATTAGTCATTACTCATTTCACGCCATGCAACGGAGCACAACAATTGAGGATCACATCTATTTCAATCTGAAATAATCACCATCGTGAAATCTAATAAATTATGCAGCACTCAATAGCTCAGCACCGACTCACTCTGTTTTAATGCCAGGCTAAAGATGCCAGAACATTATTCTTAAAGTCAATGCGGACCAGCTCTATGCACTTCCTGTTCACACATGATTTGGAAATGTCTGGTGCATTTACAGACAGAAAAAGATGCTTTTAATCATTATTTACCCCTGCTGACAACATCACTCTAACTTTTCCATTCTTAATAAGTGAATAGACCTCATTTAAAGGGCTTTGCCTTTTACTATACTATAGACACTGATCAGGCATAACATTATAACACTGATAAATGAAGTGAATAACACTGATTATCTCTTCATCATGACATCAGTTAGTGGATGGGATATGTTAAGGAGTAAGGGAACATTTTGTCCTCAAAGTTAAAGAGTTAGAAGCAGGAAAAATGGACAAGCATTAGTACTTGAGCAAGTTTGACACGGGCCAAATTGTGATAGCTTGCATCTCCAAAATAATGGTGGTTAACCAGCAACAGACATTGGCAGCCAAGCCTCACTGAAGGCTGCCCCATGTGGCCCATGTGGAAAAAGTTCACGATGGTTCTGATAGAAAGATGTCAGAATATACCTTACATCACAGTTTGTTGCATATGGGCCTGCATAGCTGCAGACCAGTCATGGTCCCTATGCTAATCCCTGTCCACCATCAACCCTGGCCATTTGAGCTAGTGGAGTCAGATCCTGATACCAAGTAAATACAGGGCCAGTATTGCCAGTACCAATACCGATATTGATACTTTTTTTACCTGCAAAGGCAGAATCATCATAAATTTGTAAATTCTGAATAAATTTTAATGACGACTAAATCACTGTAATTTTTTATTTAGTTACTTCACATAGTTAACAAAATAAATATACACATTTCAGCTTTTCATATATTTGAAACTGACTTTTTTGGAGACCTGGAATTTAAATGAGCATGGCTCTAAAGCACTTTGGGTCAACTTCTGTTTTTTAAATGTACTATAGACCAGCGGTCCCCAACCCCCGGGCCACGGACCAGTACCGGTCCGTGAGTCATTTGGTACCGGGCCGCAAGCTCCGGTGTGAAATTTATGGTTTTCAGGGTTTTTATCGTTAACTTGGTTTCCCTGGGTCTTTTCCCATGTTGTAGTTGTATGTCTTATTTTGAAAGAAATATTTACGTGTGACCATAGCGACCAGAGAGCATTAAGGGGCAGAGAGGAGGACGTTACTCTCAGTGTTGTTGGCGCATTTTCAGGAGGACGATGCTAATAAAGTTACATAGTGAATTCGCATTTATTATTATATTTACAAAATCCCACAGTTTTTGTCTTGATCGTAGCATTTTATTTTGTTGTATTTACCCACGACACCTTAAAGGCCAGTCCGTGAAAATATTGTCTGACATTAAACCAGTCCGTGGCGCAAAAAAGGTTAGGGACCACTGATATAGACTATAAATAATAAGTGACAGTTAACACAAGAGGTTCCACACATTTTTCATAATGGATAGGTATATTTTTTATTAAAAATGTTATTTCGCACAATTTAGTGAGCAAAGTACTGAACTTAGATGACAGAAACAAAGAATCAGTCATATCACACTAGTATTGATCCAATACCAGCACCAGCACTGGTATCCTATCAATATTTGAATTGACTTATTCACCTCTAACATGAGCATCAGAACTGGACCAGAGAGCAATGTGAGAACATGTCCTGGTCTGATAAATCACTTTTTCTTTTACGTCACATGAATGTGCAGGTTCTCCACTTACCTGGGGAACACTTGGCACCCAGGATACATTATGGGAAGCAGGCAAACCAAAGTAAATACTTTAGACAATGTCCGCTGAGAAACCTTGGGTCCTGCCATCCACATGAATATTACTTTGACACATAAGATCATTGTTGCAGTCCATGTTGGGGTAGCTCAGGAGGTAGAGCAAGTCATCTACTGATTGGAAGGTTGGTGGTTCGACAGTCTGCATGCCAAATGGTGAATGGCAGTGAATGTTTGAGCGCTATATAAAGCACTATATAAGAATCAGTCCATTTACCAGATGCATCATCATGCATCATGCCACAAAGCTGAAATGATTCAGAAATGGTTTGAAGAGAACAACAAGTTCTATTTGTTCATATTTCTACAGTAGAATCACTGTGGAGATCGATGGTCTCTTTGTGCTGGTTTTCATCTTTGATTTGTGCTGTTGGCTTTGTGTTCATATCTAAATACTAAGAGAAAGATATGTGTGTCCTCATTGGGACAGGGATTTGTGTTGGTGTTTGGGGCTGTAGCCTGTAGGTGTATATTGTTAATGGGACATTGTGTTTCAGATCATTTAACCTCCTAGGACCTGGCGTCCACATATGTGGACATCACATTTTGGGTTATTTAGACCAAAATACTCAATTTTGCTGTACAAGGGCCTGATATCCACTTACGAGGACACTATACTGCTACTGTTCTATCGAAATTTTATATGAATATCCTCATATGTGGCTCTTATTTTTCTTAGAAACAAAAATTAGGTAAAAAAAAATCTGGCAATTCTTTGTTTTTACATTCATCAAGTCCCAATCAGCCCAAGTATCAAAGAGAAATTAAAAATGCATGCCGTGGAAGAGCTCGGGTCTTAGGAGGTTAATATAGTAACATCAAAGTGTAATTATGTAATGTATGGCATTACTTTTAAGAAAGGGTTCTGTATAATATGTGTAATAACTTCTTTACTTTAATTTTTTTTGAGTAATGACCCCAAAACTGATCACAACAAAGGGAGGAAATACCTTCAACATTCACAAACATTCGACCACTCAGCATGTAATTATTTTGCATGAAAGTAATGTCTTTGATATGCTGCTTAGAGATAGAGATGATGGTGACAGTGAGCCAATGGGAATTGATAAGGAATCAAATCAATATGTGATATTGATAATGTAATCTGAATTGCTAAATTCTTACTAGCAAGCACTCGGTGACAGTAGGAAGGAAAAACTCCCTTTTAACAGAACAACAGTTCAGAGTAACCAGCCTTCTTGGAGTCCCTGGATGGGGTGCTTGAGGGTGCTCACCTGGGGACTCTGTTGTCCTACTGGGAGACTTCAACGCTCATGTGGGCAACAACAGTGAGACCTGGAGGGGCATGATTGGAGCAGCGGCCTCCCCCCATCTAACCCCCAAGCAGTGTTTTGTTGTTGGACTTCTGTCCAAACCATAGTTTGTCCATAATGAACACCATGTTCGTACATAAGGCTGGACCATGTTCAGCACCTCCATTGCTGAAGATGCTGCACTGAGCTGTGGTTGCAAGACGGTTGGTGCTTGTCGTGGTGGTAACCCCCGAACCAAATAGTGAACACCAGAGGTGAAGGGAGCCACCAGGCTGAAGGAGGAGCCCTATTGGGCTTGATTAGCCTGCGGGACTTGATGGGTACTGACAGGCCAAGTGGAATGCGGCCCGGGCAGTAGCTGAAGCAAAAACTTGGATGTGGGAGGAGTTCGGCGAGGCCATGGAAAAAGACTTTCAGACTCCCTCAAAGAGATTCTGGTAAATTATCAGGCAACTCAGGAGGGGATAGGGGTGCTCTACCTGCACTGTGTATAGTGTGGGTGAAGCACTGCTGGCTTTGACTGAGAACATTATCGGGTGGTGGAATTAATACTTCAAGGAGAATGTGCTCTTTCTTTCTAGTGTATATCAGTAATCTTGCTGCAGCATTTTGGATTAACTGAAGGCTTTTTACAGAGTTTTTAGGACATCCTGATAAGAATGAATTACAATAGTCCAGCCTAGAAGTAATAAATGGAGATCAGGGGTGGTACCTCTCGATTGGCAGACTGGGATGGTGGTTCCCGCATTGTTCCACCTGTCCAGCACGATGGACTTTCCCAGGGAGTCCATCTATTAGTTGAACCTCTGATACAGGTGGAACAATGCAGTTTTCGTCCTGGTCAAGGAACACTGGACCAGCTCTTTACAATCTCAAGGATGAGGGTGCATGGGAGTTTGCCCAACCAGTCTACATGTGTTTTGTGGACTTGGAGAAGGCATTTGACTGTGTCCCTCAGAGTGTCTTGTGGGAGGTGCTTGTATGAGGCGTTTGGCCCATTGCTACAGCCCATTCAATTCTTATACAACTGTTGCAAGAGCTTGGTCCACGTAGCCGGCAATAAGGCAGACTCTTTTCCTGTGGATGCTGGACAATTTACCGGTCGATCTACACCTCTACCCTCACCTATGGTAACAAGCTGCGGGTAGTGACCGAAAGGACGAGAGCGTGGATTAAGAGGCGGAAATGAGCTTCCTCCGAAGGGTGGCTGGCCCTTACAGATAGGGTGAGGAGTTTGACCATCCTGGGTGAAGTGTTCTGGACATGTCCCACAGGGAGGAGGCTCCGGGGCAGACCGAGGACACGCTGGAGAAATTATATCTGTCTGCTTGCGTGAGGGAGCCTGGGGAGAGGGAGGTCTGGGCTTCTCTGCTTAGGCTACTGTCCTTGTGACTCGGCCCCAGATAAGTGGCAGAAGATGGATGGATGGATGGTCTGTTTAGGCTGGATTTCATACTTCAGATCAGTTCAGTTTTATATATTAACAGTGTTGGGAAGGTTACTTTTAAAATGTATTCCACTACAGATTACAGAATACATGCCCCAAAATGTATTTTGTAACGTATTCAGTGGCTTTACTCAATGAGAGTAAAGTATTCTGAATACTTTGAATTACTTAATACATTATCATGCTTTTTACAACTACATGAATGTACTATTGCTGTGTGATTTATTACTTTTACTGAAGGTTATTCGCCATACCAATAGCAACTAGATTTTTAAATGTTAATATAAAATTGAGTAACAGTAGGGTGGACAATAGATAAGGCTGCACTTTTTGCAGTGATCTCATATAGAAAACTATTCCGCGCGAGTATAAAACAGGTCCGCGGCTCCGAACCGTAAAGGCATAAAACCGTAAAGAGACCTCTGGCTAGTACGTCGGGTTCCGTTTTGGGCTCGTAGCCAAAAACTAGCTTTACTTTGTTGTCTGGATCAAATTTGTACATATATATGTATATATATATATATATTATATATTTACATGATTCCATCTCCTGTTTCTGGTCGGTGACATCTCTTACTTTTCGACTCTTTTTCTCCCTCCCCGGCGCTCACAGACACATAACGGGTATGGCAGTTCATTCTCCCTGCAGCACGGACTACACTGCCCATGAGGCTACATTCTTTAGGGCTATGTCTGTAACACTCTGCCTATTGCCTTCATATTACATCATTTTTGTGAATAATTTAAAAAAAATATTTCTTCACGTCATTATACGGGTGACATGGGCCGCGAGATTGAGACACAGACATGAGAGCCTCTTAATGCGTGTTTTGTTTGGGTTTCCACTGGCGTGGACACAAAAAATCTAGAGTTCATAGCCTTATGAAACAGGAAAATACCGCCGTGTAATCCATTCATTTCAACAAAGTAACTGTATTCTGAATACCACCTTTTAAAACGGTAACTGTAACGGAATACAGTTACTCATATTTTGTATTTTAAATACGTAACGGCGGTACATGTATTCCGTTACTCCCCAACACTGTATATTAAGCACCAAATCATAACAACAGTCACCTCGAGACACTTTGCTTTGTGTTGTTTGGCATTGGGAATTGATAAGAATTTAGCTATTCCAATTCCATTATCGATATCGCTTCTCTATTTCATTCCTTTTTCTTTTTTTTTTTTTGCCTGTCCCGTTTGGATCTTTTGCCATTAGAATTATTGTCTAAAGGCGAAGAAAGATGCCCAACGGATTTACTTTACCAAATGGACCATCCCAGCCTTGCCGTAATGGTCTATTTGATTCACCTTTAATTGTTTATTTTATTTTTACTTGTTGTATGCGGGACAGACTTTACTGGGGGAAAGAAAGGGGAGAAAGAAAGAGGGAAAGAAAAACAGTTGGGAAGAAGGACGGGGAAAAAGGGCAAAAAAACAAAAACCAACAGAATAAGCAGACAAAAAAAATACATATTGACCACCTGGATCACCTGTTGAGAAAGAAAAAAGAAAACAAGCAGAAGAAAACAAGAGTAATAGAATAAACAACATCACAATGATATATGGGAATATGGCAGTAAATATTAAATGTTAAACATTGTTGTGCAGCACAGTGTGCTTTGAGGTAGGAGCCGAAAAGGGTGTAGTTTGTGTGTGTGATCACCCGTGTGTACACCTGTGGACATGGACGCGCTTGATTTTTTTAAAAGGTTCCTTCATGTAATGATCTGCTAGAGGGTGTGGGGGGCCACTGCCCCGTCCTCCAGGGCATGAAGCAGGTGTGGAGGAGATCAAAACTCCAGACATCCAGAGGCCCCCAGAACACAAGAGACCAAGGAAGACCAACAGAGGGGCAGCCGCGCCACTGTCCCAGAAAGAGCTGAGGAGAGTCCCAGATGAGGGGTCACTCAGCAGCCGCGGAGCAGAGGCCAGGGGGGGTTGCAGTGACGTGCCCGTGAGCTCCGCCGGCAGCCGGCTGCGCCAGAGTGACCGAGCCCCGGGCCGAGAGGCCGAGGGCACCCCACCTCCGAAGTGGCCCGAGCGAGCCCCAGGCTCCAGGCCCCGATAAGCAGCCGCCAAGGAGTGAGCCGGTGTGTACCTGGACGCCCACCCCCGGACACAAAGAACCACCAACGCACCGATGTCTGGGGGCGTCCGCCACCGGCAGGGGAAGTGGTGGGGGGAGATAGGCCTCCAAACCTTGGAGGACCTGAGATATCCCCAGAGAGGTGGCGTCTGATACCCAACCTGACATATAGACACAGACATACAGGCACACACAGATACAAACATCCATTCCCACCCTCATGCTCTCAATTGCAATTACTCCACACTCAACCAACGTGGAGACAGACATAAAGAGACGCTGTACACACAATCACACTCCCCAAGCGTACTCTAAGAACCGGGTCTAGGTACCCTTGCCCCTGGAGGGGGAAACTGCACCCAGACCCAGGTGGTGTTACCCTTTTCCCTGCGGTGGAGAGAAGCAGACCGCCCCGACTCCGCAGCAGCAGGGAGGCCCCACATTCCAGACCCCAGTCGGATGGCCAACTCCTCCTCCTAGCCCCCCCGCTCCAGCAGGCCGCAGAGAACGGGGGTGTGAGAAGACTCCAAACCTCCCTCCGCCCGCTCATATGTAGTGTTGATGTATGTGTGTTCTAAGGTGCATTTAAAACCCAGGAGGGCATGGAGCTACCTGCCAGAGCAGCAGGTAAGCGCATAGCCCCTCCTGCTAGCCCTCAATGTCTACGTGTATTTAAAATTGAGAGGTGGGCAACGACGCCAGGGGTGAGGTTGTACACCCTGATGGTAATTTGGATTCCGTGTAGCGTGCCCACCCCCAAGATCCTATATGTGTGTGTAATGAGAGTGTGAGTAATGTGAATGTCTAAGTCGTGGGATAAAATTGAGGCACAGGCAGCCAGAAGGGGACAGAGGGGGGGGGATGCCTCCTCTGCACCCTGGTGACACACCCCTACCCCAAGGCCCTGCATGTGTGGGTGATTGTGGTGGAGCGGGAAGAGGGAGGCAGCTGGAGATGGGGAGGGAAGGAAGGGAGGGGCAAGTGACCCCTCCCTGGGGCCAGCTCCCCCGCTGACCCCAGTAGGCACCCCCATACTCCGCAACCCACCAGGGAAAGGGGGCCCAGGCCCATCCGGACCGGGGCCCAGTGCAGCAGCGCCGCCCGGCCCCACAGAGCCCGGGACAGTCCACCCGACCCCACCACAGAGAAAACTGCACCCACCCCATCATCCACTCATCTTCCAGACTACACAAGACAATAGACGCCCAGGCTGAGATCTTCCTCCACCTCTCCTGTATCTCCCCCTCCTGCAGAGAGAATTCCTGAGGAGAGGAAAGCTCCTGCAAGATGTGACATCCTCCCCCAGCAGTTGAAGAGCCCCCCAGGTGGCTCGATGCACCGGCTGGGCCCCCATACACCCACCCGCCCACAACCCCGGCAACACACCAACCAGGACCCAAACCCCTGAGGCCCGGCCAGGGCCCCAGCCCAGAGACGGAGCGCCCCCAGAACCTCACGCCCGTCCCGGATCCACCCAGGGGCAGCCAGGCTACCAGGTCAGTAACCCACGTCCGTCAGCACAGACCCTCCCCTAGCCCCGCTGCACGCAGCCACGAGGAAACCGTCACCTAAGAGCCGACAGAGCCCCTAATTGGCCATGACCGCTACCCCGGGTTGAGCCCCCCAAGGAAGATGCTCCTGGGGAACCCCCCGACGCCCTAAGCCTGTCCCTACCCCCACACCAATCACAACAGTGAAGGTGGGACCAAACTATGACCCCCCACCCCCACTAGGTGATGGAGCCCAGAGCAATTGATCTGATGTGGTGGCAGAGGCTGTATCAAGACTAATGTAATCTAATAGATAATTTCTATATTGGTTAGAATTAAGATTATTTTTATTTTTCCAGTTCATGAGGACTGTTTTCTTCGCTATGCATAGGGCAGTGAAAACCATATGGGCTATATTCTTTTCCGTAGTGACATTATCTAAGCTGCCCAACAAACACACTAAAGGAGAAGTTGGAATGTTACATTTCAGACACTTTGATAAGTCTTCACATATCTCGCGCCAAAACTTCTGAACTGGTGGACAGAACCAAAGAGTGTGGATATAATTGTCCGGTGAATTGGTTTGGCAGTGTGAGCAGTTGTCGGTAGACGTAAAGCCCATTTTGAACATCCAATGACCTGTATAGTGCACTCTATGTAGTATTTTGTATTGAATTAATTGAAGACTGGGATTTCTAATTAGATTAAAGGTTTTTAAGCAAATCTGAGACCAGAAGTTTTGGTCTAAGTTAACTGATAAATCCGCTTCCCATTTTGCAATAGGAAGTGATATTGATTCATCTGTTTTACAAAGCATTCTGTATATTTTGGATAGTAATTTGGGGGTTTAAAGAGCAAGAAATTGAACCACACTTGGTGGTGTTTGTAGTTCAACTTGACCCGGTTTAAATCTCTTTTTTACTATGGATTTAATTTGTTGATATTCTAAAAATCTTTTCTTGTTGATCCCATATTGTGTAACTAGTCTGTCAAATGAAATAAATTCTGTTCCTTCTAATATATGTTCTAAGTATTTGATTCCTTTACCACTCCAATCTGAAAAGTTTATCATATTATTGTTTTGTAATATGTCAGGGTTGTTCCAGATAGGTGTATGTTTGCATGGGATTAATGAGGACTCTGTCATTTTTAGAAAGTCCCACCATGCTGTCAGAGAGGAGCTAATGTTGACGCTTTTGAAGCATTCATGTCGTTGGATGTTTGAGCTGATAAATGGTAGATCTGAAATCTCTAGATTATTGCAAAGTGCTTGTTCTACATCTAGCCAAGGTTCATCTAAGAGGGTATGTTTTAGCCATCCTGAGATAAACTGAAGCCTGTTGGCTAAGAAGTAGTGCTGAAAGTTAGGTAGTTCTTTCAACTCTCTATTTCATTCCTTATCAGTTCTGTTATTGATTGTGGTTGGGTTCTGATTGGCTTCATTTTGAGAGTCACCACCATTTCTAAGTAGCAATAAAGAAATTATATTCATGCAAATAAATTGCATCCTGTGGATCAAATGTATGTGCATGTTTGTTGAGGTATTTCCTCTCCTTGTTGTGATCAGTGTTGGGTCATTGCTCATATTGCACAGAATACGTAATGCAGTATGTTACTTAATTGCTCCCAGAAAAAAGTAATTTGTTATACTACTTGTTACATTACTTTCAAGTTACTCTGTAAAATAGTTAAAACACACTCTCTGATAATCACCATTTTACAATATGAATATAAATAATCCCACACAGCAACACAAATCCCTAATGAGGACACACATGTCTAAGATCTTAGAATGCAAAGCCTACCACACATACCAAACAATCGCCACAGTGATTCTGCTTTAGAAAAGTGAACAAGTAGAAAGGGAAGCTGCAGAGTGATTGCTTATCTATTTATTACTATTGAAGTTAAGGGTCTGGCTGCAGGGGTCAGCATTCACTCAGATTTCACTTTGGGTTCTTGGCTAGTTTAGCGTTAGCATGTATCTTGGCAGATGCTTGCAAACAACCAAAGAAGAAAAAAGAAAGTGTTCACGGCATAATGCGGTTGTTTCTTTCCTGGATGCAGTTTTCCACTTATCTCGTCCTTTTGTTCAATAAAAATAAATGTCCCTATCCGTGCTCTAGACTGCGTTGCTATTTTCCTGTTCTGACACGCAAACTAAAATCAGCTGATTGTAGGGCGAGTGCAAGAACCGATAAGTGGGATTAATTGCAGGCAGATGAACAATTCCAAAAAATTGGACTACTGGAAGCCAGTTTTCTTCAAGAACCGGTTTTCGATACCTATCCCTAGTTTTATCAGTTTTGTGTTCAGAAAGAAAGACTGTATGTGTGTACTCAGTAGGATAGATATTTGTGTTAGTGTGCAGAGCTGTAGTCTCAGGCTTATATTGAGTAATAACCCCAACACTGAATATTAGGCATGAGTTGCTGCGATGTTTTAGCTCAGCACTGTTTATGATATCATAAACATTTAAACATGTCTTAACATGTTAAATATTTGACCACAATTATAAATAAACTATTGCTACACACTGTTAATACTTAACATGGTATATACCCTAAATGTTAGCCATTGTACTCTTGAGTCTTTATACTTTATATTTTCCTCTAGTGACAATTTGGTAAATGTATTAATTAAATAGGGGGGCAATAAACAATAAATTATTATTGTCTTTCTTTTATTTTTCAAAACACACTATCTGTCTTTGTCTTTGTCTAAAAATTCCCTTTAGGGACAGAAATAGATATTTCTTCCACTCCTGTTTTTGAGATAGTATACCTATCTATGTCATCATCAAAACAATTTTTACCCTTATTGTACTGAAAAAAAAATGGCTTCATTGCTTATCTTTTGCTGTGTATCACTTCTGTTGTATTTAAAAGCCTGTCTCTGTGACACCCAGCTATGAGTGACTAATCTGCTTCATTCTCATTCTTATCTGACCTGATGATCTAATAAAATAAAAATTCATAGCATGATAATGTACTGAATACTGTAATAATAGCCAGTCAAGTATCTCGTTAAACTTAATTCCTGAAACTTTACATCAAGAACCAAAACAGGTCATAGGCCTACAGTGGGCAGTGGATCCCTCGATGTCATGAAAACCAATATATTTTAATGAGCCTGAGACCTGGGGCTAGACAATAATTTTCTTATTTGGGTCACGGAATGAAAAGTTGAATAACCTCTGCTATAAAATACATGGTATTTAATGGTATATTCACAGCCTACAGTCTCCACTTATCACCTTGTGGACAAAAAAGGGGGATGGGGTTGAATTTTACAGACTAAGGGTCACACTGTGTAAAGAGGCCAGTGGAGATACTGTCGGTGATGAGTATGGTCTATTTAAAGGTCCTCAGGGTTGGACACTATCTTTAATTCCTCAACTACCAGTTGGGCTGTTATCTCCTTTGCCACCACTGGGTGACTTCAGGTCACATAGACAAAGACAGAGTCAAGAAGCCATATAAGAACATGGCATTGGTGAATTACTTTGTGTGTCCCTTTCTTTAAGTGTTTGTCAGACTGCAAGGCTGTGTACCTCACTTTGATCTTACCTTCTGTGGTCACTTATCCTTTAAACCAGAGGTCCCCAACCTTTTTTGCGCCACGGACCGGTTTGTGCCCGACAATATTTTCACGGACCGGCCTTTAAGGTGTCGCGGATAAATACAACAAAATAAAACTAGTACCAGTACCGAAAAAAAGAAGATTTATTCATAACACAGGTGAAAAGACCCAGGAAAACCGAGTTAACGAAAAAAACGATAACAAAATAATGCTAAAAACCTCTAAAAACCCCTGAAAACAATACATTTCACACCCGAGTCTCAACTCTCGCGGCCCGGTACCAAATGACTCACGGACCGGAACCGGTCCGTGGCCCGGGGGCTGGGGACCCCTGCTTTAAACTTCCACCAGGTCACTCATGACGTTTTTGGGACTAGTGTTAGGTAAATTCCATATAAAGGAGTAGATGTGAATCTATTTAATGTACCCTATTTTTACCTATTTAAAGCATCATGAGGCCAAATTGTTTTTAAAAGACTTTATTTAAAACATGCCATATTATACTTCCTGAAACTATATTTGTTTTGCAAGGTAAGATCCAACATAACCTTACCCTCAGTGGCCGGTTGTTCATTGGATGTTAAGAGTGAACAATAAACCACTAAGAAAAGGAAAACTGCTGTCTTTAAAAAAACACAGATGTCTGTCTATAGTTCCCTGCCCTTTGTCTTCAGGTGTTTAACAAGTGTGTTTTGGCATAGGGAATTGTTGTAAAATATGAAGGGAGGCAAAATGAGTCATTCCAAGGCCTTTCTGAAACATTATTTACTGTGCCTCTCTGTTTGGTACCATAGATCACAATGCAAAACAACCATTTTGTTTCGCAACATTCCACATGATTTGCAGCAAAGCATGCTGCAAAGCAATCACAATAAAATCATCTGCATGTCTTGTCTCTTAACTTCATTTTTGTGCACAGTTGAATGTGTGCAAATCACAGCCAAGAAAGTGAGGAGAGACAGGCCCAGCACACGTGTGAGTGTATATGTGGGTCTGTGTGATGACAGGGAAATGAACCAGAAAAGACAAAGCAGTGTGAGGGGAAAAAAACAGTAGCTGGTTTCTAATCTTGGAAATACTTAAAGAGTCAGACCATTTGGCTGGGGTCCACATCGCTCTCTCATCAGTCCCTCTCTTCTTTCTCTATTTGGATTCTGTGCATTTGTGAAAGACGGCTTTACAGCTTTCCTTTTAACCTCTTTATCACCCTCTTTGTCATGGTTCAGTCAGTTTATGGGTCAAAACAATGTTCCATACTTGAAGAAAGTAAGACTACCTTACACAAAACATACAGCTAAATGTCTGGCTAACCCACTGTGCGTACAGATGATTGTTTTGCTAAATTTAAATTTGTTTTAGAAAGCAATGGAATTGTGTAGTCAGACAAACAATAATTAAAGCTTATTTGATGGACACTGAATCAGCTATTGGCTCTCTCAGCAGAGGTGTTGCCTGTAGTAAAAATGTACACAGTGATTGGATGATGGGTGGACCCGAGGAAAATTAATTGCTTCATTGCAAAATTTAACATGAGTGCCTGCTTTTCAGTGGTGAAATATACCTTTTGATGTTAATGGAACTTTTTAGAGAAATACGAAGTGAGTGAATACCTTCAAGTGATTTAAGAAGGATATTTTGCAGGGATATTTTCACAATATAGGAGAAATGTGGCAAGCAGGCCATATTAGCCTGACTTGTGTTTTTGAACTCTTGTAGGAAGCTTCCCACCAGAGTGTAAACTAATTATTTAAAAAAATCAGAAATATTAAAACATGGCCAAACCAACAGATTCTACACAATTATGCAAAAAGTCTGTTTACAGATATTGGCCTACAATGAACAAGTCAGAGTTTATGGTATGCAAGTGAGACTGAGAAATGAGACACCCAAGAGCTGAAGGTGGTGAGTAAAGATGATTTTTTTTATGGTCCTGCGAACCTGCATACACGTTTACATGTGTGGGGGCGGGATCCTCCAAGATTCTGACTTCATATTGATGGATTGATTCATATTGGAAGCGGATGATGTAAGCATCTGCCAAATGTTGATTGGTTAACGAGTGAGTTGGAATAGATAAGAGACTAACAGCAAAGTTCAACATGAACTGAATTTTTTTTTCAAATACAGTATGAAATTTAAAATTATGAAAATACAGTATGGGATTTATTGTACAATATTTTTGCCCTTTTGTACATATAGTTGAGTGATTGATTGATAAAAATGAGCTTTTTATGTATCTGTGAAACTACGAAATGGTCAAAGCTGCTGGATAAATGTTTGAAAATAAGAAGAACCTTGAATCACAGGATATGTATTGAGTTGATATGCTCATCCCGTAGTATAATTCAATCACAGGTGGCCTGTATTAATCTGTCATTGAATTCAGACAATAATCAGTGAAAAGTACAAAGCAGAGGGACGATTGGTTTAACCGTTCATTATTTTCTCTGTAGTTGAAGCCAAGATTAAAAATCTCAAAGAAAGCTCCCTTAGAATTCAAATATCTGTGTTGACAGTTGAGAACTGCATTTCATTATAGTGGAGGGGTCAGGACTGTACAGTAAACTGAAACCCTGAGTGCATCAGAGGAAGCAGTAGAAATACTCTAGGAAGCACGCGATGCTGAGACAGACGGTATTGAAGTCCTCTGAGATGCTACAGTCTGGAACAGTGGCTGCTTTCTGTAATTGAGTTCAATAGCAGAGTGAACTGAGGAGGGTATGTGGGAGGAGAAGATGCAATACAATACAGTATATCCAGTATATTTGGGCATGCACTGCCACACAGACCATAGCAGTTATCTAGGGTCAATATAATACAGATGGACTTTTTAAAATTAGTAATAACATTTAGTAACTAATAAGTCTAAAATAAGAAATCAACATAAAAATAATATGAGTCAATATATTACAATCCTGAGGCCTGCTCTATGAAGCAGGATTTTGTCTTATCCAGTTAGCTTTGGCATTAACTCTGGCTTTTCTGGTAATTAGCTTTTTACCGGAGTACATCGCCATGGTAACTTATGCTGTAAATCTAACCTGTTTTGGAATAGGTTAGGTTCCAGATTAGAGAACAGCAGGTATGAATGCACACCTTATTGATGATTCAGGTTTAAAATCAAGTCATTATAGCTTGAAAAACAGTGTCACTATTCCTTGAAGATCCCTCTGACCTGTTTACGCACAGTGTTTCAGACCGTCCTTTTTAATAACATGTAATATTGTCATGTTTCGATGGAAACAATTGGAAGACATATTTTTAGATGCAATTTTCCTAAGTATTTTTTTCCAGTCGGATGAAAACAATTTTATAATAGTTTTATTGTTTGATAAGGAATAATATATAAATGGGGACACTTTTTGGGTTTGGACAATAGGACTTTAAAATAAGGAGCATACAATGGAACAAGGCAAGAAATAACACTGACACAAAGCAGACATAAGCAGTCAACAAGACAAAGAGAGGGACAGGACTATAGACGGGAACCGATGGAGCGCTGGATGCAGGAGAGTAATAACAAACAAGTGAAGACAATCAAGATCATATGGAAGGAAGTGAAAACCAAAACAAGACAAAACAGACAACTAATTATCAAGGTAAAACAGGAAATGAACAAGCATAACTGAAACAAGGAAACACTTTAACATAAATGAATTAATAAATACAGATGAAAACACAGGAAGATGAAACAGCAGCAGGACAATGCAGTCAATTACAAATACATGAATCAAAACACCAGAAAACATAGACAACTAAAGCTATCACTAAAAAAGGCATAAACCAGAGACTCATTAATATATCAAGGACACAAAGTCACAATATAAAAAAAAAATAAAAAGGATATTCTCACCTAACTTTATATGTGGTCTTCACGCTAATCGTGGAACTCACATTAAAATTAATATACTGAGAAGAAACAAATGTAATTTCACTCCTCGCTGTTAATTGGGGGTTAAAAAGTTATAAAGTGTCCGTAGCTTGGGCACAAACATTTCACTTGTACTGTGTATGTGACAAATAAAATATGTATTTATTAATTTATAAAAAAAAACATATGCAATATGGAGAATACCAAAATATACAATTCATACTAAATATAGTGTAATTTAGTATGCTCCAGTGAGCCAACATTTTTTTTTTACTTTGCCCTAAAGTTGTGAAACTGTTACTTCCAGGTGGGAAATTAAATAAATAGACGTGGGCTAAAGGGGCTAAAGAAAATATTTCCTCTGCATTTACATAAGAATATTATTTAAAACTATCATTATGAGGGGTACTTAATGTGCAATGTCCTGTGAATGTGTAAGCTTAGATAGCTGACAAATTGAAAATGTAATCATTAATATCTGACTGCACACATGGGCAAGTCTGGTTGTGCTGTGTTGGAGTTATTTGCTGATCATTACATTTAAAAACAAATAATAAAACAGTCTCTGGGCTTGAATAATGAAGCCGGTGTGAAGCACCCACCTGTCACTCAAAGCAGCCACACCCAGGACAAGGCAACTTAAACCAATTTGGGTGATTGGACAGTTATTTAAATGTTTACCTCTGTACAGTAATAATTAATGGGGAAAATAGCTATAGAGTATCAGTGGACATTTCCATCTGTTTCCTTTGTAAATTTTTGTATATTTATACAGCAATTTCTGACATTTTTTGATGTTTACACCTGGGGTTTTTCAAGTGCAGACTAAAGAACCAAGTGGACAGAAACACACCTTTCCTCAGCTTTCATGTACAGCAGCATCTACAAAATATGCAGACGCACCCAGTTTGATGAGAATCTCGGCACTGGTAGTTTAAATCTGACACCGGCATAAATGAATATGAAGGGATGAAATAGGATTAGCCTCTTTGTTATTGATTAGCTGGCCGTGTAATAATTAAAGCAGACTGAGCCGCAGGGCTACTGCGGCGTATGTGTGTGAGTGTGTGATGAATGCCAAGGTCCCCAAACTCAAGATCGTTCTACTCAGCACAACCACAACCACTTCTCCTCCTGCCAGCACCG
The DNA here is from genome assembly GCF_036321145.2 of Pelmatolapia mariae. Lineage (NCBI taxonomy): Eukaryota > Metazoa > Chordata > Actinopteri > Cichliformes > Cichlidae > Pelmatolapia > Pelmatolapia mariae. The sequence goes on along the minus strand of NC_086244.1, from coordinate 40,172,734 downwards.
CTACAGAGCAACCGCCGCATGGTCACACACGAGCGGGTTTGCTGTGTTTGTGTGTGTGTCAGAGTGTGTTCGAGAGATGCTGTAACAAAGTGAGCCTACTGAGAACCTTTTTATGCATGCAGTATACTTTCTACTTTTAAACACATTGGTCGCTTTTTTTAATTAAATAGCTTAATTTAAGCATAAAACTGAATACTAATATTACTCAGAGTCTACACGCATGCACAGACCTACATCACAGAGAATGTGTGTATTGGTGTGTGTACACCACTGAGCACTTAGTCCTCTATCTCCCTGCAGGGTAATCTCTTGATTTGTGGGATTGACCCCTCTTAATTCAATGGAAGAGAATCGCTGTGACAGCAACACTGAATGGATTTTCAATGGACTGCACCTGCTCTAATAAGTTTAAGGATAACCTCCTCCTTTCCACCACACATACACACACAGAGGACCAGACCGAGCAGGGAGTTGACAGATCTTATGTGCAGATATTGTACAAACTGAATGAAGTCATCAGACTGAATCAACCGACTGAATTCCTCCATTCTTTCCTCTTGCGTTCCCAGTCTCCGTAAATGTCTGTCTTCAGTCTGGTGGTTCTGATCAATGTTCTCTCTATGAGCTCTGTCTCAGTGGGCTCATCCCAGGACGTCTTCATTAGGAGTCTGTTGCCAGATCTCACTCACAGTGCTCTGCCAATAAAGCCTGTTAAACCTCTGATCCATCAGTCTGATACGTGGCTTACGTTTTACATTTAAGAAAGTTGGCAGATACTCTTATCTGCAATTGGAAAGATTGTTTTACTTATGAAGAGTGCTTCAGAATTGCTCCTGATGTGGTTGTGTGAAGATCAAACCTACAACCTTTTCTCTTTCACCTGGTCTCTGTGAGAATCACGGCTCCAGCCAAGCGCAACTGACCCTGTGCAGCATGTGCTGTGTGACTGGGAGGTCAAGGAGAGTCTCACCTCTACAATGGACCGAACAGAAAGGAGGTGAAGGAAGAATGAAGGAGAGTGACTTGGTTAACGTGCCTGGCTGTACAGATTTTGAAACATACCATTTCTGCACTGTTTTTAGCACTCTGAACTCTAAAACACAGCAGTATAAAGTAAATTATGTTTGGTTCAATATATGGAAAACACACAAAATCGGTAAAGTGTCATGTAAGACAGGACTTTTGTCATTCTTTTTTTTCTTTTTTTGCAATAAAAGAAACTAACTTAAATAGGCTTTGATAACTTTTGAGAAGCCATGAACATATTAGAAGAGCGTTTGAAATCAAGAGTATAATAATGGGAACAAAAAGTTCTAACACCTTGCCTGCTGTTCACAAAATTGGCATTGTATGGTCATGAGATCTGTGCTACATGTGTTTTTGAAGATACTTGCAAATGTCTATTTTGGACTTTTGTTCTGAGCATGATAGCAATTGTTGCACCCTCATAAAAACACACCCACTTCAAGGGGATTAAAAATATGGAATTGTTTTGGTCACACCAGTACAATCATCATTGAGCCTACTCTATCCCAAAAGAAGTCAACAATTTGACTTAGGCCCCAGTCATTCAGGCCTACTAATCAGTAGTTTGTGACCCCTGGGAAACACTGGTTAGAGAAAGAAGTGTCTTCCCTGGCCAATTGTGAGTGGTTGCAGGAGGTTGCTGATGTACCTTGGTGAAGAGGTCATAAAGAGACATGCACCGCTGCGCTGAAAACCACCTTCTGATTGCTTTTGTCCCTAACACAGTTGCCAATAGTTTGCATGGAGAAAGGCTTGTTTACAAACACTTTCCAACTACTTGCTGAGCAGTGGTGAAACTGTGACGAGTATGACGCAAATAGGACTCTTTACCATCAAAGTAAAAGTTGTGGCTTTTGAAATTTTTGAATTCATGGGTAAGGCACAACTTTTACTCTGAAGGCAAACTCTCTCCACATCAGTTTGCATCACAATTGTAAACTGATGCAAACAATTACACTGGTGGTTACTTGGTGACTATTTGCAAACAAGTTGGTCTCTTGCATGCAAGCTAAAGGGCGCAGTACCAATTTGCTGAGGACGAAAGCAATCCCAAGCTGATTCCTAGTCCTGTACACACCGGCTCACTCCTTGGTGGCTGCTTCTCCGGGCCTGGAACCTGGGGCTCGCTCGGGCCACTTCGGGGGTGGGGTGCCCTCGGCCTCTCGGCCTGGGGCTCGGTCACTCAGGCACAGCTGGCTGCCGGCGGAGCTCACGGGCACGTCACTGCAACCCCCCCTGGCTTCTGCTCCGCGGCTGCTGAGTGACCCCTCATCTGGGACTCTCCTCAGCTCTTTCTGGGACAGTGGCGCGGCTGCCCCTCTGTTGGTCTTCCTTGGTCTCTTGTGTTCTGGGGGCCTCTGGATGTCTGGAGTTTTGATCTCCTCCATACCTGCTTCATGCCCTGGAGGATGGGACTGTGGCCCCCCACACCCTCTAGCAGATCATTACATGAAGGAACCTTTTAAATACAAGCGCGCTCATGCTCACAGGTGTACACACAGGTGATCACACACACAAACTACACCCTTTTTGGCTCCTACCTCAAAGCACACTGTGCGCTGTCGATCTTACGTGCTGCACAATAATGTTTAATATTAAGTATTTAGTGTTATATTCCCATATATCATTGTGATGTTGTTTATTCTATTACTCTCGTTTTCTTCTGCTTGTTTTCTTTTTTCTTTCTCAACAGGTGATCCAGGTGATCGATATATGTATTTTTTGTCTGCTTATTTTGTTGGTTTTTGTTTTTTGCCCTTTATCCCCGTCCCTCTTCTCCGCTGTTTTTTTTTTTGTTTGTTTTGTTTTGTTTTGTTTTTTTCCCCCCTCTTTCTTTCTCCCTTTTCTTTTCCCCTGTCCCGTATCTAGCAAGTAAAAAAAAAAAAATAATAAAATAAAATAAAATAAACAATAAAAGGTAAATCAAATGGACCATTACGGCAAGGCTGGGATGGTCCATTTGGTAAAGTAAATCCGTTGGGCATCTTTCTTCGCCTTTAGACAACAATTCTGATGGCAAAAGAACCAAACGGGACAGGTTTAATAAAAAAAAAAAAAAAAAAAAAAAACAATTGTAAACTGATGCAAACAATTACACTGGTGGTTACTTGGTGACTATTTGCAAACAAGTTGGTCTCTTGCATGCAAGCTAAAGGGCGCAGTACCAATTTGCTGAGGACGAAAGCAATCCCAAGCTGATTCCTAGTCCTGTCGATGTCCACAAAAATGCATATTTTTTAAATAGTAGTAATTATTTGCTGTAGTTTTATCCAACACCTTTAAGCATTTATTTAATTCTGGTATTTTGATAAACAGGGAAAATAAAAACAGATATGCAATACCAGCAAGCAAATAAAAATGATTTTTATCTTTGAACTTCCCTTCTCGTTTTATAGGTCTTTTGTGCTTTTTCGTTCTTCTTTTTTGTTTCTGCTACTTTTATTTTGAAAGGTGGTGAATAAAACCAAACAATAAAAACCCTTTTTTTCAAGCAAGGCTCCCCATGCTTTGTACTTTCTGAAGGCACAACAAGCTCGGCTAATTGTCTTCAGCTCCCTTCTGCATTTACAGTTCTATTGCTGTTATCTGTCACCAAGATCAATGTAAAAGCAATAATACCTAGTTAACAGTCAGGAAATATAGCAAAGATATAAACAGCCTGCACAAATACATACTGCAGGTTGAGTAATAGGCTTTTAATTACTAGGAACAGGGAGAAATTGTTGGCAATTTTCAGATGGACAACTAATATGTCATACCGGTGGTTTCAAAATGAGGAGAACACAGCAGAGAGAGATGAGTGGGCCCTCTAGTGCTAAACATGGAGAAGTACCTGAACCTGAACTTCCTGTGATACCTCCGCTAATCAAAGTGAAAGATGCCCACATATCGAATGCAATCAGGACCAAGAGGACAAGTCATCCTGTAAAAATGACTTCAACTACTTTGCCTCTAAAAAAAATTGCTCTTTACTTTTAATACTGTATATATTATTACGGTGGTCTGCTGTACCAACAGCTGCCCAATAAAGCAGATGGATGCCCGGGACTGATCGAGACTGGGATATTCATCAACACTGAACAGGATTATTTGTTGAGCATTGCATCACTCAACTGTAGGTAATCCTTCACTTTTACATGGCACATTATCCACGCCATGTAATGCACATGAGTGCCTGCTCCTCATAAAGAAATATTGTAAAGTTTTCTCCAGCTTGCTCTTCTTTATACAGTGCAATAACCTGAATGGAGTTCCAACTGTTACAATAAAGCCTAAGCTGTAAAGAGAGCTGTCTTCAGTCAGTGTTGAATCCAGGATGTGACAACTGATTATTACTGATTACATTAGTGTGTGTGTGTGTGTGTGTGTGTGTGTATGCTGTTGACTGGAAAGATGGAAAATGTATTCATATCCTGACCTTGAAAAAAACATAAATAAAAAGTAAAAAAGCTCTACACTTTCTTTTCCCTTGAGCACCAATATAAGTATTACCACAAATAAAGTAATATTGTGTATGTGTATTTTTATGCTGTATCATTTGGACCACTTGAGGGCGACATAACCATCCTTTTAAGATGATACAGTGAAACTGCACACTTATCAACACTGGCATGCATTCACATTCCAGTTATTATAACATTTATCGCCAAACTAAGCACAGGTGCAGACAAAGCACTCCTCTCCATGGAAACATTTTTAAGTAGGACAATGTGCACCACCATACCACAACGGATACTCAATGACAGCTTGAGGAACCTGACATGTGGCTGTAAAATTTTGACCAGCCTAATTATGATCTAGATGAGATGAAATCCCACAAGACCCAAAAGTCAACATACTGGTGCCAGATACCACAGGACACACCCACAGGTCCAGTGTCTATACTCTAATGGATCAAATCTGTTTTGTTGGCTCAAAGGCACCGATGGCTCACAGTAGAAAACTTCTGGGGGGGGGGGGGTTTAAGTCCCTTTTTTGTGTTTCAGCAGCCTCCTGTGACTCTGTGTCTTTTGTCTGGCCTTTATAATGTCATCTAAGTCCCTGGCACTACATCACCATCTCCTCCGTTGTTAGGCCACTGTTGGGATGGAAGTCGACAGATCTCTATGGCCATGAAAAGCCCTCTCATTAATTCTGCAGAGAAAGACTCGATTACCGAGCTCCGGACACCTTACTGCTGAGAACAGCCTTTCCCCGCATGCATTGATTTCTCTGGTCCTTTCAGCCTTCACCCCCCCTCTCTCTGTCCAGGCCAGCTCAGTATACACATTCGCCACACCCAACCACCTACCCACACAACCACACACATACACGCACACTCCTCCACACTGAATCATCTGAATATCATCATACAATTCATGATGAATGCTAACTAGACAGCAGCTCCAGCTTTGATTAATGAAGATACCGTGCTGGTTCACAACAGTAGACCTGGCGCCTCACAGCCCAAACCGCAGATAACTGTTCAGTGGGTATTAATCATGGTTAACCAGGCAGCAGTTTCTTACTGGACAAATGAAGTAACTTACTCTGGACATTCTGCATAGCTGCATACTTGTATTCACATGGCAATGACACGCCATAATGCACAAGGTGAGCTTTTGATCTGAATTTAATTACACTTAGACCCTCCACATCTTCTCTGAGCCCTTGATGCTTCTCCAGCTTCTCGTGTTCCTTCCTCCGGATGTTGCTATAATTCAGTATTGCTATATACAGTGTTGGGAAGGTTACTTTTAAAATGTATTCCACTACAGATTACAGAATACATGCCCCAAAATGTATTCTGTAACGTATTCCGTTACGTTACTCAATGAGAGTAACGTATTCTGAATACTTTGGATTACTTAATATATTATCATGCTTTTTACAACTACATGAATGTACTATTGCTGTGTGATTTATTACTATTACTGAAGGTCCGTGGCTCCTAATCATAGTAAAGGGACCTCTGGCTAATACGTCGGGTTCCGTGTCGGGCTCGTAGCCGAAAACTAGCTTTACTTTGTTATCTGGGTCAACTTTGCTTGCGAGAGACAGAGAGAGGCGTTGAAAGGCTGCTCCAATGGAACTTATTGTTTCGGAGGAAAACACGAACACAGTGTACAGTCGAGTCTTAATATCGTACTTACAACTGGGCTTGTCAGGCACTCTTTTTGGCTGCAGTGGTTATTATTATATTTACATGCTTCCAGCTCCCGTTTATGGTCAGTGACAACTTGTACTTTTCCACTCTCCTTTTTCTCCCTCCTCGCGATCACAGACACATAACAGGTATGGCAGTCCATTCTCGCTGCAGCACGGACTACACTGCCCATGAGGCTTAGCACAACAACAACAACAAAAAAGGCGCTCTCTCACCCAGGAAACACACAGTCGCAGAGAGAGCGCGCGTCACCCTGTAACCATGGCAACCATAATGCTGCCGCCTGGAACAACAGAACATAGCTGTCAAACAAAACCCAAACAGTCCTGACCCACGACAATATGAAACAGGAAAATACCGCCGTGTAATCCATTTATTTCAACAAAGTAACTGTATTCTAAATACCACCTTTTTAAACGGTAACTGTAACGGAATACAGTTACTCATATTTTGTATTTTAAATAGGTAACGGCGGTACATGTATTCCGTTACTCCCCAACACTGGCTATATATATATATATATATATAGTATACAGTATGCATATATAGTATACAGTATACAGAAAAAGAAATAGTATACAGAAACATCTGTGCTGAGGGTGGTGGAGAATGACCGAGCTAAGATCCTGTGGGACTTCCAGATACAGACGGAAAAAATGGTGGTGGCTAACCAACCGGACATAGTGGTGGTAGACAAACAGAAGAAGACGGTCGTAGTGACAGCAGGAAGAAGGAATACAAGAAGCTCGAGAAATACCAAGGACTCAGAGAAGAGCTCGAGAAAATGTGGAGGGTGACAGTGGTCCCAGTGGCTCCAGCAGATCCCAGGAACAACATCAGAGATCTCTTTCCAGAAGAGCGCAATCATATATATATATATATATATATATATACATATACATATACATATATATACATATACATATACATATATATACATATACATATATATGTATATATATATACATATATATGTATATATATATACATATATGTGTATATATATATACATATATGTGTATATATATATACATATATGTATATATATATACATATATATATATATACACACACATATATATACACATATATATACACATATATATACACATATATATATACACATATATATATATATATATTAAGGGTGCAACGATACACAAAATTCACGGTTCGGTTCGGTTCGATACTTTGGTGTCACGGTTCGATATTTTTTCGATACAAAAAAATGTTCATGCCTTTTTAATTTGTCATTTATTAAAATTATAAATATATATTTTAACTCAAAAGTACAGTTTTTAAATTTAATGTTGCTGAAATGACAAAGTAATAAAAAAATAAATATCTGATCGAGAAATCCCTCATCTTTGGAAAAGAGAGTTTATTACAGAGAAATGGCTCTTTCCAAAATAAAAGCTATACTATACGCTTTTTCTGGGGTATATTCTCAGCAGCATATTAAACATATCAGGTCCCCATAAGGAGAATCATGTGCTAACAGCTGTCTAAATGACTCGGGTAAAGTCTGTAGCATGCGTGCTTGTTGTTTTTGTCTGCTTCCACTTGTCTTTGCACTAGGATGATGTCGGAGTAAATGTGCAGTCATATTGATTGTGTTCCCACTAGTGCTGTCAGCGTTAATCTGAAATGACGTTAACGCCACAACACGGCAAATCTTCGTTAACGAGCTACCGCGGATCGCCCCGTGTGTGGGGCTGGACAGCGTCAACAGGTTAACAAGCTAACTGCGCTAACGCAGTAGTTCCCACCCATGTAATTGAGCATTGCGTGGCACATCTGACATACTGTTTTACTTTTGTCCATGACGCGCTTACCTTCAGGGTCATACTTCACATGAAGACCAAAATAGTTCCAAAGGCCAGATCTGAATGAGGGTGGGGGAGGTTCAATTTGCCATGTTCCAACGAGCTTAGCTTGTCTTCCTAGCTTGCACTGCGCTCAGTGGATCTGCGCTTGACAGTGCAGCCTAGGCGGAGTAGTCGAACGCAGATCCACTGAGCTCTCAACACAGACAGCATCGTCAGAAGAAAAGTTGATAAAATAAATTAAAAATTTTGTATTGTTCGATACACATGCGTACCGAACCGAAAGCACTGTATCGAACGGTTCAATATCGATACGAGTATTGTTGCACCCCTAATATATATATATATATATATATATATATACTGCTACTATAGTAGCAGTAGCTAAAAAAGCCCAGACAACTGAGCAGAATCACAAAGGAATGGCTGAAGATGAGGTGGATAATGGAAAAAAAACTGTTTCCAATCAGTGAATTCTCACTGGTTTTCATTCAGGTTTTCATTTGATCACTTGGGTATATGTGAACCATGAAATGGTCTACATGGGACACTACAAAAAGGCACAACAAAAGCCACCAAACAACATTTTTGCAAATATGAAAATGAATGGCATATTTATATTGGGTCATCTTATGTGAATGAATTGTTGGCATAAATCCAAAAATCATTAAGATATTACTGTAAAATAAGAATGTCAAGAACAATTTTTACAAAAACAATTTAAAAAGGGAATAACTAAATGTAGTAGAAACATGTTAACGGACTAAATAATAAAAAAAAATGTATAGAGAAGGCTTGTTTTTTTTCTTTCTTTTTTTAATCATTAAATAAATTTTCAAAAGTTCATTTGTTATGTACATTTGAGAAACAGCCCTTCGAAGTGAAGCCAAATGCTGACTTCTGTACACCATCCTGACATAACAGAGGTACGGTTAGGCCAAATGCTGGAGAACATCGCACTCTAGTGGTCATGAAGAGTCAGTCAATGCAGCACTGCATGCAGATGACCTCTCCAGGGTGTACATCGCCTCTCACCCTATTGTCGGGCTCCAGCTTTCCTGCGACCCTGATAATGACAAACAAATGAGAATGTATAGATTAACAATGCAGTCAGACAAGAACAATTCTCCTAGCAACTGCTGAACCCAGACTCATGCATCAGTTTTCCAGACAGAAAAGTGTGTTTCATCATTCTAGAGAAGATGCCTCCACTGCTGGAGTCCCGTGGTCGTGTGTGTTACATCACTGATAATGATAATGTGCAATGGAACTTGATTTTATATACCTGTGGCCATGGAAGTGATCAGAATACCTGAACTGAATGATTTGGATGGGTGGGTGTAAATAAATCAAATCAAATCACTTTTATTGTCACATCACATGTGCAGGTACACTGGTACAGTACATGTGAGTGAAATTCTTGAGGTATATATATTATACCTCTGCTTTTTCATCCCAACATTCTTTATTTATCTTCTGCACTTCTCTGGCCTTTTCAGTGAGGCTTTTCTATGGCTGGGCTATCAAATTTAATTTCTTTCAAAGCAGCCATAATACACTGTGGACACTTAGTGGGTGTTCACTACATCTGTAATACACTATCAGAAAGAATGTCGGCAGAGAAGTGTCACTTCATCGGACAAACCAAAACAAGCCAGAAAGCTGGTACTATGATGCAAGATGAGAATCTGACTGATTTTACAGTAAGTGACCATAAACCTATGTGTCATCTTAAAAAATGCAAAGGCTACTCCCCATTTTTGACTCATTCAGGGGTGAGTCATTGGAATATCGTTATTAGTAGAACATTTACTAATCACATCTGCTGACTGTAGAAGAATAGGATGTTTTTTCCAAATGGCTTACCTAGATGGAAAATGCTTGTCTATGAGCATTAAGCTCCAGTCACAGTTGTAATAGCATACTCTAGTGGTCACAGAGTATTCAGTGGTCATGCTGAAACATATGTTAGAAGATGTTAAGTACACAAAGACACAGCATAAGTTTACTTGGGTCAATCTGATGAATTGCAAATTGGTAAGAATTTTTTTCTTTTTCCTTTGTTAGAGCTATTTAATTAAACGTGTGTGAACTATTTAAAGTAGTTCATCAAATTCTCTCAATTATGTTAAGTGACTTATATTCTGGGTAACATCAGTTTATTCCATCACATAATTACTGTGAAAAAGGGAGTGTTATTTTGTATGGGTAAGGCAATTGATAAGACAACCTAAGGTCAGACAAAAGACAATGCTGTCATTTGTAAAGCTTATAAACCCATATTAGATAATAATATTTTATTTGTTATTATCATATTTTATTATAACATATCAAATGTTAAAACATTTTACTACTTCAGGAAGAATATTTGCTTAGCTTAAATTAGATGGCAGCAAAAAGTCTCAAAAAAGAAAAGGAGGTATTGTGGTGGACCACTGGAGGGCTCCACTCACACCCAGTTCTCAGGAAGTGTTGGCTGTGTTTTGGAGGGGAAAGTATTCAGTTGTGTGGTGATGAGTAATAAACGAGGAGTGTTAATCGAGAGCTCTCGTGTCGTCTGTGTTTACCTCCACAGTATTATAGTTTTTCTGAATTACTAAAACACTAAATCCAATTGTAAAAATTAAACTGTCAACTATGAAAACTCTTTCATCAAATCAATCCCACAGGTGCCAAAATCTTAAACACTATTTATCTGGTCAGGACACCATTTGCAAATCTGAATCTCCCATTTACCAAACCTCTAAACACATTCTCAAACACAAAACACATTTAGCAGTGTGGTGCACTTGTACCCAGAATGGTGCACACAGGCCACAGAAGTTAAACACAACTAACACACTGGTTTCATCATTAACACACTAAACACTCAAAATTGAAAATGTTGCAAACTCTTCTTCTGCTTTTTGCTAGATTCAATACAGCTTCATCCACAAAGATGTATTCATGAGGCCTAACCATTGAGTCAAGCTCAAAGATTCTCTGTACACAACAAACTGATTTTAGTTCTGTAAATGAAATAGTATGATGTATACATGTGCTATGTATACAAGTAAACTTATAACTACAGTTTTTCCCAATTGTTTACACACATTTCCTAAAAGCATCCCTCATATTGTCAGAACCCTACACACAAATCCAAAAATCACACACACAATGGGCAAAACCTTTCAATTCTCCTGCAAAATGAAAGTCTACATTCAAAACAATGTAATGTCTTGTCAAAATTGTGTTTTGTTTTCAAATGACACACACAAACCATCACATGAATAGACATTTATAAGAACCAGTTAAACACTGATTTGCTTAATAAGATAAGATAAGATAAGATAAGATAAGATAAGATAAGATAAGGTAGAACTTTATTAATCCCTCGGGTGGGTTCCTCTGGGAAATTCGGAAATGTAAAACACTATGACCACTTCTTCTCAGTCATCATAATGACTTAATGTAAACCTTTTTTGTTCAGTGTTACACTTACTACAGACAGTACAAGCTCTGATTTCTTAATTGCAATTATGTGTGAAAGGTGTTTACCAATGTCATGAGTTAGTATACAAAGTAGGGCAACGGAGTTTACAATTTTGAATGACAGTGTGTTTATTCTTCATGAAAATTGTGCCAAATGCAGAGAATTGTGTGTAGTGTTTTGAAAAAAGTGTGTTTTAAAACTGCTATTTGAGTGTAAAGCAGGAATTGTGTAACTAGCAGAAAGATTGAGTAGTGAGATCGCAAGCAGGCAGAGCATCCCATATCATTTGGGACAATGTGAGCTTTCACTGTGGTCCAAGAATACACAATTGTTTTCACAATGAGCAACATTTTATCAGTGTGTTTCTTCCACCATACTTTTTGAACCCTATTACAGTTTTTTCTGATGGCTTGAGCACATTTTTTGTAACTATTGGCTATTTTTGCAAAACTCTACACACAAATAAGAAAACTCTTCACCCAATCAGCAAAACATTGTAGTTTTCTTGTAAAAGCGAATAACCCTTGCTTAACTCTCCACACCTTTGTAAAAATGGTATTTTCGTATCCAACAGTTAACACAAGCCATCATATTAATAAGCACACAATGCACCAACTACACACTGATGGTATGAATGAAAAACACATCTGGCTTTTGCTTTCTCTGTGCACAAGGTAGGCTATGTCAGTTTGAGCTCATACTTTTGTCATAGATCCGTAAGCATAGGGGGATCCAAACTTCAAGTACTGGTGTTTATTCACACACATCAAAACAAACACAAGTGTTTATTTCCAAGTATAGGATTATTTGCAATCGCCATATTGACTATATGAGTTTCTTGGTCTGCAGTGAACATGCTTCCTCTGCCCCCAGCATCTGGTCGTCTAGCAATTCTGTAAAGTAACAATTTCAGTATTTTTACATCTATGGTATTGTATCATTGGCATATGGCAGTGCTACAAATCTTAGTGCAAAGTGACTGTACTAACCGATTCTCATTTCAAAATGTCCTTATGATGCTTGCTACAGTGTAGCGGCTCGAGTTAGGCTGAACCCGTTGGCCAGCTTCCCTCAGGGTCATTCCACGGTTGATTACATGGTCCACTATTGTAGCTCTGATGTCATCAGCAATTCTATTTCTTACTCTTCTTACCCTTCCTCTCCCCCCTCCTCGTCCTCCTCTCACCCCTCCTCGTCCTCCTCTTGCTCCTCCTTGTCCTTGTCGTCCTCTTCATCCTACTTCTTCACCTCCACGTCCTCTTCCTCGGCCTCCTCTACTTCTCACTCTTCCTGCTCCCTCCATTGTACTCCACACACAGAGCTTACCTGTATTATAGTGCTTAGGCTGATTGCAAAGTGAACTAATTATCTAAAAAAGTTTTCACATGTGACAGTGTGCCAGACAGTTGGCAAAATAGTGTAAATAATGGCCATAAATGTGTATAGTTTTGCTAGGAGTGCGTTGATCATTTGGAAATTGAGTGTAAAGCAGTGAGTTGTGTTTACAGTTCTGCAAAAAGAGGGCTGTGCAGTAGATTGTAGCTACAGGTTTGCAAAGTGTGTGTTACAAAATGGCAAACTGAGTGCAAAGCAGTGTTTGTGCTTTTAGTTTTGCAAACTCAGTGAGTGGTTTTGCTATAAGTATTAATAGTTTTAGAAATTGTGCTATAAGAATCACAGTTAGGGTTTAAGCATTCAGAAAAAACTGTAAGGGTTTTTTCTCAGCACGGAGATGTAAAGTATACGACTGAAACCCTTACAAACAGGCCGGGGTCTTTCTGTGTGGAGTTTGCATGTTCTCCCCCTGTTTGCGTGGGTTCCCTCCGGGTACTCCGGCTTCCTCCCACCATCCAAAGACATGCAGTTTGTGGGGATAGGTTAATTGATTAATCTAAATTGCCCATAGGTGTGAATGCGAGAGTGAATGTGAGTGTGGTTGGTTGTCTGTCTCTGTGTGTTAGGACTGCGACAGACTGGCGACCTGTCCAGGGCGTACCCCGCCTCTCGCCCTAAGACAGCTGGGATAGGCTCCAGCGCCCCCCGCAACCCTGAAAAGGATAAGCGGAAGCGAATGGATGGATGGATGGATAACTTTTTTACTGCAGTTCTTTTTTTGTTAAAATGTGAGTACAAGAATAAATGAATGAATAGATAAATATTATTTTCCTGCTATCCCACAGTGTTTTGTATTTATTTCTGTAGTGTGTAATCGTTGCTAAGTTGTGTTTGCACATTGGCTGGTTTTGTGTGGCTTTTGACAGTAGTGGTTGATTTTGAGTAAAGTTTGGGGTCAAATGTTTGGTTTTGCAAGACAAGTTAAAGGTTATGTGAGTATAGCTTGAATTTTACAGTTTGTGTTTAGTGATTTGACACAAAGAGATGAGATTTTAGGAAATGTGTTTTAGCAATTCAGGAAAAACTGTAAGAAAAAAAAAAGCTGGAGGAACAGTTTGCAGCTAAGTAGGTTAATTTGCAACAGGTGAGTAACACGATGCAGTATACAGGGGTATGCAAAAGTTTGGGCACCCCTGATAATTTTCATGGTTTTTCTTTATAAATCATTGGTTGTTAAATTTCATTTAAATATACCACATAGCAGACAAACACAATGATATTTGAGAAGTGAAATAAAGTTTATAGGATTTACAGAAAACGTGCAATAGTTACTTAAACTAAATTAGGGAAGTGCATAAATTTGGGCACCCCAACAGAAAAATTACATCAATATTTAGGAGATCCTCCTTTTGTAGAAAAAACATACTCTAAACCCTTCCTATAGCTTCCAATGAGTGTCTGGATTCTGGTTGAAGGTGTTTTGGACCATTACTTTACGATCACTTTATGAAACATCTCCAGTTCAGTCAGGTTTGATGATTTCTGAGCATGGAGAGCCCGCTTTAAGTCACACCATAGATTTTCAATAATATTCAGGTCTGGGCACTGAGATGTCCATTCCAGAACATTGTACTTGTTCCTCTGCATGGGTGCCTTAGTAGATTTTGAGCAGTGTTTAGGGTCGTTGTCTTGTTTAAAAATCCAGCCCCAGCACAACTTCAACTTTGAGACTGATCCTTGAACATTGTTCTCAAGAATCTGCTGATATTGACTGGAAACTACGTGACCCTCAACTTTAATAAGATTGCCAGTACCTGCACTGGCCACACAGCCCATGATGGAACCGCCACCAAATTCTACTGTGAGTAGCAAGTCTTTCTCTTGGACTGCTGTGTTCTGTTTCTGCCATGCATACCACCTCCCCTATGTCCAAATAACTCAATTTTAGTTTCTTCATTCCACAGCATATCATTGTGTTCATCTGCTATATGATATATTTAAATGAAATTGGTGATCCAAACAACCAATGATTTATAAAGAAAAACCATGAAAATTATCAGGGGTGCCCAAACTTTTGCATACCACTGTATTGCACAATATACATGTAAACCAAAATAAAATCTATTACAATATGAGAAATTGCCACTTTTGATGGTGGTAAAGAACAACAACAACGTGGCACTTTTAAAGGCCTGCAGACTGATTGCTAAGTGAAGATTTGTGTGAAGGAGTGTCAAACAGGTGCTCACTGATTTCATACTCATCTAGGTAATTTCTAATAGTTAGAAATAAGTGATTTCTGTTTGGTCACCATAGCTAAAGCAGTGGGGTTTGGACTGCTTGAATAACTTCTGTGTTAACTGTTTTGCAAAAAGGTGGGGAAATGTGATAATGAAAACTAAGTGGATTCCAGTTTCTTTAAGCAGCTCAAAGCAATCAAGAAAAACTGTAATGCTAATTTAAAAACACTTTATTTGAACAGGTTTGCGCAAGGCTTAAATGAACATAAAGGAGTCAGTATTTATGTAATTGCCCATAACTAGAGAGCTGCAGGAGTGCTGCTCTCTTTTTTCTCCTTTTTCCTTTTTCTAGTTAAAATAAAACTGGGACATCCTAAATAGTATGCTTTTTTAATTTATTGTTTTTATGCTCATTTGACTCCAAACTATTAGAGCTTACTTTGCTTTTTCAACAGTTCACACTAACCAGCTACAGTTCCCAATGGTTCCCCAAATGGTCTAAATAGTTTTACAGTCACACCTAGTTGGAATTGTTTCCACCGTTCCTGTCAGGGGCTCGGTCTGTGACCCTGAATTTTGAGTTCATCGTGTGTCTTTTGGTGTTTTCCTTCCCCTGTGTGTTATGATGATCATTTGTGCCAGCTGTTTCCTCATGTGTTTCCACTTCCCCTGATCACCTCCTGTGTGTATTTAGTCTGTCTGTTTTCATCCCGTTGTTGTCTGGTCGTCTGTGTATATTCCCTCCACGTCACGTCAGGTTTATGGATTTTCATGATTCTGCTCAGGTCATGAGCACGTACCTGGTCAGGATTATGTTCATGTCACGTTAGTCAGAGTCGTCGCAGTTATCATAGTTAGTTTTTTCAGACTAAGTTTTAGTTTTAGTTTACTCATTCATGTTCACCTTGCTTTATTTCTCCATTCTTGCTCTCAGCCCTAATAAAGGCTCACCCTTAGTTTAAAGTTCAGTCTGCTCCTGTGTTCTGCTTTTGGGTCTCTCGCACTAATTCAACGGCGTACCCCACCGTGACAGTTCCAGTCATTTTTCAAATATAAAATACTGATTTTTGTGTTGTGCAATTGATTTCTGACACAAATTAAACTATAAACTAACTAAAAAAGAACAATGGATTGACTGGCCCAAATGAAAAGAGAGAGACTGAGTAGAGAGATCGCGAGTAGGCAGAGCATCCCATATCATTTGGGACAATGTGAGCTTTCACCATGGTCCAAGAATATCCAATTGGTTTCACAATGAGCAACATTTTATCAATGTGTTTCTTCCACCATACTTTTTGAACCCTATTGAGTAGTTTTTCTCAGCATGGAGATGTAAAGTATACAACCGAAACCCTTACACACAGGAAAATCTATTTCAAGCATTGAAGTAGATTTTCACTTACACTTTAGGGCAACTGAGTTGCAGCTGAGTCAAATATGTGTTACACTTTCTGTAACACATATTTGAAACATGATGAACTTTTTTAAGGTCATAGTAAACCCGCAGACCATTCATCAGTCGTTTTGGTAGTTTGTCTGAAGACTGCTGGTTCAGCCTGACTACTCAGCACAAGATTGGTCAAGAATTGATAGCACCACAAGCCTTGAACACCATTGGACAAGAGAATTCTCTGTAGAAAAAGTACATCTCATGTATGGGAGGTGATAAGTGCCAAACACAAGCAGAAAGAAAAAGCAAATATTGGAAATAGTATCAGCTATCATTTGAATCAAAAAATCTGTGTATGTATACATGTATTAAAAGGATTTCCATAATATATACTGTCCACCAACTGTAACTCCAAACTCAAAAACTGCTAACACTAGGAAAAATGTAAAGCTGTTATTTTCAATGTAAAGAATTCTGTTTTCAATGTAAACTTTAAAATGTGACATAAGTATCATCTCGAATAAATAAATGCTGTTGAAGTTGGTCCAAGGTAGACCACATTTTAACAATTCAATAAGGGTAGGCTAGAAAGTTTTGGGGGGAGATGTGTATAGAAGATTAAATATAGAAGAAGAAGAGCCCATGAAATTTATTTTTATTTATTGAGCTATTTTTTGTGTGTAGAATCTAAATCCACAAATTAGCAGAAGTCTTTGCAGAGAAGTAAAATGTTCATTTTAATACTTCATGTGCAACTTTTGTATGTCTGAAATTTTTTGACCTAATTGCTAATGTCAGTATGCTAACAAACTTACAGTCAAGTAACACACTGACCTGTATTTTAAAGCATGGAATCAAGCTTGCCTTAACTACTTTGAGCCTTTAATCTGCTGCATGTTTGTTAAACAAAATGCCAGATAGTAGTGCTACAACAGCTATCTGGCATTACCTCAGGTTAGTCACAGATGCTATCAAAATGCTAACATTTAACCACTTCTTCTAAAAATTAAATGGTCATTAGTACAGGAGTGATGAGAGGTTCTGTTTATTTCGATCAAGAAACAAATCTGTGAACCTGAGGTAATAAATTGTGCGTAAATTATCAGTATTGCTTTGAAATCATGCACTTGTGAATCCTCAAAAATTACACACAAATCACTTTCCACATATGTAAATGTTAGTTTACGCTTGTGAATCGTACTGTGCGCGTTTGTAACACATTTAACTCCATATGAAGGGCCTTAAAGGGAGCGTGTTTCAAACAGTTGATGAACTGTAGTGGTTTAACAAGACCCATGACAAAATAAAATGTCATTACACACAAAGAGTGACTGCAGTAAGATGAGACAGGGCGTTGGTGAATTCCCAGATATCCCAGGAAACCCAAAAGTACACCAGTGAATCAACTCCTCTTTTAAACTTTGATTTTGATTCACTTTTACTTTCACTTTTACACGTTTAGAACAAAGCACTTTCTTAGAAATCAAAGTGTGATTTCCTTTCATATGTGTATGGAAAAAAGTTTACTTTTCCTTGCTTTGATGAAGTTTTTTTTATCCCAGTATAACATTTTAAAGCACTACATATATATGCAGCACATATGTTTCATATTTCACGTAGTATGTAGCAAGACTCAGAGATCCAAAAAGTTAAAAGAGCACACATTTGTTTGTTACTGCAATACGACGTGTTCATTTAAGCTGACAAAAAAAAAAAATAAATCTGCAAACTTCAACAAAAAAAGATGACTCGGCAACCATCCTCTGATACTGCAGGGGGATGTTTTTCTCTGATACTCTGACACAAGATTCAATTGTTCTTTACACTGTGTGGGATTTTAACAATGGGCTCTCCTGTCACTGGTAAAATGACAGACAACTCATTAGCTGTCTGAATTGTTGACTTTGTTTCCCTTTAAACGCATATAACATTAATTTGTGTAAATGGAAACAAGCGAGACACAAACTTCTGTGAGACTGTAACGATTATGGCTTTGTCACCCACACAAAACTTTAATGATTTGCCTTGTTTTTCTGATGAGCACTGTAAATATAAAAACCAGTAGAAGATCATTGTTGAATCCAAGTGTGCTTCTTCCACCACTTACAGTAGCTGGTATTGGCAGACACATTTACAGCTGTAGAATATTTTATTCAGACTAACACAATTTAATACTAAAAGGAAGAAGACAAGAAATGAATAAACACGCATGCATAATCATAATATATTCTTTTTTGCTCATTTATTAATTAATTGATTTGATTGTATTTCTTATGGCGGCACCAATCATCCTCCATACTAAAAGTGGCCACACCGCGATTAAATCCCGCTGCCTCCATAAAAGAGGAGTGCTAAGCAGCAGCATTGCAGTCAGTGCACCACATCTGCAGCTAGTTTTTCTCCACACGAGACTGTAGACAGAAGATTATATGGGAAGAAGTGGACTAATAAGCGCTGCTTTACAAGGTAAGCGTGCTCATTTTCATACACCGGTGTCGACTCTATGGCGGGGACTGCCGCTCAGCATCAGCAGCAGTGATATCCCTGTATCCACATGTCCGAAGCTAAAATGATGGCAAGAAATGCATTTAGTTTGCAATCTACAACATGTTCACATAGCAGTACCCGAACATTTCACACATTGTCTGTTTTTTTTAGGGTTTTTTGAGCAATCCATCGACTAAAATGAACAAATGGCTTTTTAATCAGTCGCATTTGGTCTCATTCATCCTTCACATGTTCTGTCACTGAATTCTGCACTGTAGCAAATAGCCTACTGTAATATATAGATGCGCTTTCAATGTCCACAGAGCCAATAATTCAAATGAAATCAGCAATTCATTAATGCGGATACATTTTTGAATTGTCACACATCAAAAATCATTCCCCTCACATATACGTCGCCCCACGTGTCTTTCATTTAATGAAAAATGCGCCGATTTGGCTGATTATTGCAAGACAAGCATCTTCCGGTGGGTTTGTTTGCCCTGAGTGCCTTTCTTAGAAGCATGTGTAGACAGTGTGAATCACCATTTATAGTCCTAAGTGTATTTGCCTACGCTTTGTTTCCTGTGAGGCTACAAGATCTGCTTTAGCCAGACATCCAAACACACACACACACACACACACACACACACACACACACACACACACACACACACACACACCTGCGGTACAGGCGGAAAGAGTGCGTTTCAAGAGCTCGTGTGATGCAGACATGCAACACGGGAAGTCCGTAGGGAGGCAATGCGATTATTTTATCAAAGACAGATTGGTGTAGGTGTGTTGGGTCATGTTTTAATGCATACAATCTTTATTAAGGTGTAGGGAAATCTACAAAAACGCTGTTACGTTTTACTTTGCCTATTGAGTCCAAGAAGCTTTTTAATAATAATAATAACAACAAGAATAATAATAACAATAATAATAATATGAAGGAATGCACAATGAAACTTTTTTTATGATGAATGACATAGAATGAAGACAAATCACATGAAAAATTTAAAAATGTGAGCTAATTTCTCTGCTTAAGTCTTGTTTCGACTGTGAGAGTGTGTTTGTCCTTTGCCTGCTCTCACTGTGACACATATGCATGTTGCTTGTGGATTATGTTGCTCCAAAGTAGTATCCACACAGGGAGCAGCAAGCACTGATGTTGTGATCAGACACGTTCAATGACTTCAAGTGACAGCAGGCGATACAAAGTGGGCAGATCCTGTGTTAATTTTTTTTTTTTTTAATTTGAGGAAAGCGATTTAAGCAGCTACCAATGGCCATGAAGAATACCGCTGACTGAAACATGACACAATTCAGAATATATTAAAGGCAACTCAGGCAATCACAGCTTAGAATATCTATTAGTTTCAGTTACCATCTCACTTTTCATTTAATTTATAGCCATTTATCCATCCGTCTGTTAGTGTTGCTGAGTCCACTGTGGCCAGGAAGGGATTGATATGATCAGCAGCGATACTCAGATAGGTTGTGACCTTTAAATGATCCCCACAATTAACCACATAGACCTTATTGGAAGCTGTCAGTCTGGTTGCTCAATAGACTGTTACTGACACTCTCAAGAAGTGTGTAGCACGTTATCTGTCATGTTCCTAGTACAGTCCCCATAGTCATTTTTTTTTAAATTTTGACTTGATAATGTGGTGATTCTAGGAATCAGCAGATAGATAAGAGCCAAAAGCAATAACTTAGTTGAACTGTCAAAGTTTTAATGTGAGAAATTCCCTCTTGACTTTGTGATAATTAAAGTGCTGCCTGCTTGTCATCCAGATGACAAAAGGTTCATCCACTGAGAAAGCCAATGATATATGTTAGAGATGTCTAACTTTCCAAATTTTGGAAAGGTTTTGTAGACAATTTCTTGGGTAAATTCCCATTTAGCAGCCTCCATCACAAATCTTTTTTTAGACTTCTGAAGTGATAAGGTTGATTACTAGCCCAGTATACTATAAATAAGGAGTACAATGAACTATAAATAACGTGTTTCTGGGTATCTAGTAGAGTCCTAGAATAAAAACATGGAGCTGAAAATCAGCATACTAGGTCACATAATATAATGTTTAGTGATATTTAGGAAAGCATATTCCCTAAAATATCAAGGCTTTTACTTAAGTATCTTAATTCTGCAACATGAAGGTTTTTCTCTTCATTACAGGACAGAATAGCTCTGATGTGGAATCCCTGTTCTGCATATTGCCTGGTTAAGATCCAGCTGACAGAAAGAGTGTTATGAAGTCACTGGCACTGTGTGTAGGAAATTATGAATGTGATTTTATACACAGCTCCAGTATTAGATCACTTGTTGTCAAGTTAATATTCCTTGGCACATGCTTTAAGATGTTCCTCCTTTCAGTTTCACTTTGATAGCCGATCAGATTTGTATCACAGTAGTCATTATTTTCATGTGGACACTGTTCTGTACATTTTAAAACATTGCATTCTAGTTCAGAGCTTATCAGAAGTAAAGTCATAATGTTCCTGTGTGTCTAGGCTTTGACTGCTGACTTAGTTTCTGCCAAACCACAACAGACCTATAAGCACTTCTCATCAAAGCTTGCACCTTCTCTGCACGTCTGTGTTTCTTACACGTTAGCACAACAGAAACAAGCTGTTTGCTGATGCTTCATGTCAGTTATTTAATCTGTTAGAACAGCTGTTTTATAGTGCAGTTTGAATGATGTACAATGTAAAGTCACAGAGTGTACCAAATGTGGAACATGACATTTTGCTTAATAACACCACAGTGGTTTCACAGGGAGTTCAGCCTCTGTGCTGATGAGCGTGTTGCAGAACTAATGCAGCTTAATTTAACAAGATTGTCCGACCCAGTTCACAGAAACAGATGGGGCCAGATCAGGACCTTAATCCTAACCCCGTGATAAAATATCAAACTTTTGTTATTTTTGTTCTCCAAGGTGTTGGCTATTATGAGGCAAGAAAAGTAATTATTGTAACTAACACACAAATTTTTTTGCATATGTATTTAAGCACTTTTTGCTTGTCTTCCACACATATTGACAGAGCAAGTGTTCAGAGCTTGGGTTGGGGTCATCACAGATGACAGTTTAGACCTCAGAGGATTAATTACCATCTCTATTTCTGGCTCTTCTTGCCTCTCAGTAGTCTTATTTTTATCACACCCCCTTCACCATAATTGCTTTGTAGTTTCTTTGAAAAAACTAATTATAACATAGATATTAGTATTAGTAGCATAGTATATGAATGTATTTGTCCAAAACAATACAACAAATTTAATTAATTGTATCACAAAAGTGAAGTTTTCAACTGATACATCCTAATAGGGGCTAGCATGTACACATCTGCCTATGCAGAATATAACACATGTACCAGTTAGTAGTTCATTACTGGATCCACACGAAGCAGAAGTAAGAAAGACAAAAAAGAAAAGAAAGAATAAAATCCATGAAAAAGTATATAACTTTGAAATGAGAAGCAGGCAACTTCATAATGTTACCCACATTATTTCTTAACAGGAAATAATGAGTCAGTGGTAAACAGTCGTTTAGTTCTGAGAAATGGCGTGAGAGAGAAATTCCTGGAAAATGCCTGATTTACTGATATTTTCCCCAAATACATATTTCAAATGTGGCCTTCAGGTAAACCATTTCAGAGTTTTTGATTGTCTATTTCTGTATGATATTTTCCTTTAACCCCCTAAGTCATTTTTAGTGGTTGACTGCCTGTCTTTCTTTTAAAAGGGGGTTCTTGTGTCCCATGATTGCCAAGTGCTTGGATAATTGAAGTTCTCTAATTTCTATTCTCTATCTGGCTTAAGAGTTGGTAATTAGGTTTATGTGTGGCATGTTTGTTTCTGACACTGTTCATCCTTTCTTGTGGTTCACAGTACAAATGCGGTACTTTCCCTCCTGCACCCTCCACCATTTCTTGAAAGGTTTAGCTAAGGTCAAAAGTTGAACTTCAAAGCAGTGCAGACAGTCAAACAGATTTGGTGGCATCTTCTTAGTTGCCTTTTATACCCAGTATTGACTTACTCTCTAGGTCACTTCTTTCTGTTGATTTACTACCAACAGGAGGCAGCAAGGTCACGTATGCTAGTATGACTGTGAGATCTGGGGCAGGAGGTTGACACATACATGATGACTGTGTGTGTCTATGTCTGCAGGCGGATGCTTTTTGCATCAAACAAGCATGCCACAGTGGCATTACTGAATGGATCAAATTTAGGTTACAATTAATGTAAATATGTTGCTTATTGTATTCCCCTTACAATAATTAAATAGCTGAACTGAAATAGAGGTGATTTTATCAGGTAGGGGAAGTGAAGCTGTTAAAGGAGAATGCATTTCAACAAGTCAGTTGTCAGAGAACCAATCAGAATCAATGAAAACACAAACTGCTTTATTCACAACTGTGACTGTCACACAACACTAAGACGGAGATCTGGACAAAATGGATATTTATAGGTTTAAGAATGGTTGTGTAGTATATAAATATACATATCGTCCTTTTATGATAACTGTGACTTGGAGTAAAAGGCTCCACTGCTGCTCTGCTGGATGTCATCAGGTTCCTATTTTCTCTGAAATGTTACCGTCAGCACACTGTGTACTGGTGTACTGCGTGGACTTACTTCCCTCTAAATTTCCCCTTGCATGTGTTTATTCAAACCATGCGTATATGGATGGAAATCAATACAGGATAATTTGCATATCATGCAAATATTCTTCCACCTTCAGTTTAGGTAGAGGTGGAGTTGGTGTACCTGCACTTCTAGTCGTATATTTGTAATCAGCCCATATTGTCACGACTATGGAGTTAAAAAGGCGAGGAAGAGAAGGAGGCGAACAGGAGAGCAGACAGTAATGATGCTACTGTTGGTGTTTTTGCTTTCGAAGTTGCAGCCAAGCAGAAGGGCATTATCAGGTCAGTGCTGTCCCATTGCATTAATTCCCCACAGTGACAGTGGGATTCCACAGAGGTAGATCACCCTGCCTACTGTAAAATGAGCAACTATTGTACCACTTACTGACTAAAAGAAAGGAGTTTGCTGGGCTATTAATATATGCACTAATTTCTACATGCATCCATTGCAGACATCTCAGTTAAATTGATAGACTCTGCAGTCTGTTTCATTTTCAATGGAAATATTAAGACCAAAAATTGTATTTTCAGTTATAGAAAATGAGAAAATGGACCGTGGTTTCCTTTTTCTGCGGCCTCAGTAACCTCTCAATGAGGTCTTAGATGCTCATACTAAGTAAAACATGAAGTTTATCTTTTCAATTAGAGTCAAAAAGGAGTATTGTCTAGAATACGTTTATGAGTACCTTCAGTTTTGGTAGTAGTGTCTGCTTTGAAAACACCAACACACAGCGGTCAAAAAACTTTCAGCCCAAAGTTTTATAACAAACCTTCCCTTACCAAGAAGTGACAGCAATAGCATTTACCTGAGGTCAGAGATCTGGAGCAAATGGGATTTTCCACCAAGGCTGGACTAAGGCCAGGCAGGGTCTGATATTTTTTTTTTTTTGCCTAATAAGTGAAATCATCATTTAAATGCTAGACTTTATATGTTATCTTTCTAATATCTAATCTATCTAATACATAAATAAACTTTAACCAAAACTTTAACTTTAACTAAATAAACAAATAATTATCTATCTAATAACAAAATTAGTTTGACAATTTTAAACATGTTAGTGTGATAAATATCCCAAAAATATAAGAACTCATGAATGGGGGAAAGCACTATATTCAATATGTCAGTTTGAATGTAATCAGAATTACTCTTTTCATGATACAAGTTTCAAATCATTCAGTTTATATATGTTTGCAGAAAAAAATATGTGGAGTGTGCCTTTTAACAGTGTTAACATGTAACTCATGTAACTGAGTGGCAGTGACAATGAGCCAGCATGTCCAATAGCAGTGCCCCAAAATCACATGAATGGCATGCAGTAAGTTTCGCTGTTCTCAGTTACACTTGTGCACCTCTACTATTCTGCCTGTACCAAACCAGTATATCTGCCGTGAAGAGGTTGGTATCCCTTGCTGGTAAGTACTGAATATTGTACAAGGAAATGATTAACATATCAACAGAATAGATACAACAATAAGCAAAGACATACATGACCTGTAAACAGCTTTTGATGCTTTTCAGTTACAAAGACTACTTTCTCTGTTTCCTGATTGCCAAAGCCCTTGTAGAACAGTCAACGATAAAACTCATACTCACAAATTAGAATTAATGTCTCACATTTAGCAACTGGTGAAAAACTTGAAATTGAAACTGGATGCTTACTTTAGAATAAAGTCCTGTCTTACCTTTGAAGAAAGAAAATGAGTTTTTGTTTCCACTTGCTTAATTGTGGTGATGTGATTAATATGCTTACACATGTATGCTGGATTCTGTCTATCATGAAGCACTGAGATTTATTACAAATTTTAAAGCTCTTACTCACTACGGTATATTGTATGATCAGGTTGGGTATTCTGCTTTGTTACGTTTGAGACATAACTACTGTTATATTCTCATTTTTAAGGCTATTCTTGGTTTATGTCCATCTTACTTACTGACTTACACGTGTCAGATAAGTATAAGAAACTTGCTTCTTCCTCCCGAAATCAGCTGCAGAGTCAACTAAAGTTAAAGGACCTGGTCTCAATTAGTGAATGTAAGATGATTTTCAGTGACTTAGATGCAGTCACTTCACACTGCAAATGTTTTGCGTTAATAGCAAGCAAGCAATTTATTTATATATATCACTTTCAGAACAACTCCCAGCAACACAAAGTGCTGTACACTTTACATGCCAGAAATGATACATTGAATAAGTTAAAAAAAAAAAAACAATAAAAAAAAAATAAATAAAATAAAGATAAAAATAAAAATAAAAAATATGATTAAAATGACATTTAAAACAATAAAATCAGCACATTAGATGCTGATGTGCTGATGGCTGGACAATGCCATCAGCATGTTAATACGCTAAAATCAGATCTGAACAATAAAATCAGGGTCATACTGTGTCATGTGCCAAGGAGTAAAAATGGGTTTTAAGACGCGTTTTAAAAGTGGACACTGAAGGGACCTCTCTAATGTGAAGGGGCAGATTGTTCCAGAGATTAGGAGCAGCAATAGATAAGGTCCTGCCTTGAGTTCCTCTCTCAGCCCTTAATAATTGTCCAGCTTCTCGTGTTCCTTCTTCTTTATGTTGCTATCACCTTTGCTTGTCCACCACTACTATCACCAGTTAGTTAGTTATCTGTATCTGGAAGTCCATGTGATCTTAGCTTTGTTAGCTCCACCACCCTAGGGGGTGTATCCGATTTTGACCTCAGCTTTCCAGGTTATACCCAGCACAGATGTTCCTGTTTATTTTGACAGCCAGTTGGTTATGGTGTTCCATGTATGCCCTGGCCTGCTGTTATGTGCTGGATTGTCTCAGGAGCTTCTTTGCACAGCCTACACCTGGGGTCTTGCCTGGTGTGATAGACCCCAGCCTCTACTGATCTTGTGCTTAGAGCTTGTTCCTGTGCTGCCATGATCAGTACCTCTGTAACTTTGTCCAGCCATTGGTAGGATTTCTCAATGTCAGTCACTTCTATCTGTCAGTAGTACATGAGGTACAACAGATATATTGGCTAAGCTGGAAAAGGCTTAAAAATTATTTTTAAAATTTTACCTCATGTTTTCAAACCTTGAAGTTGCCATTGATGGTTGTATCACTTTATGTCTTGTTCACGTCAAAGAAGCAATAAGCAATAAACAAGAGCTTCCAATACCTCTGTTTTTCTAAAAAAACAAAAAACAAAACAACAACAACAACAACAACCAAAAAACTGAAAAATTGCAAAAGGACTCACAATTTCAAGTTTAAAGTTCAGACTTGATTGAATTTCAAGCTGACTATTTGTCTCTGCTATGTATAGAAGAACAAAACCAAGAATTCTTGGGTTGTTATCGCCCACAAAAGATGTATGTAACATTAGCCTGACATGCAAAAGTTCAACAAGGCCAAACGCACAATGCTGCTGTAGCTCAATTTGCTGTAACTCAATGCTTTTCCACTTTAAGATTCAAAGAGCAGTTCCTGGAATTACATCGTCAGTGGGTTCAAACAGGGTTACTTATTCTCAAAGCTGACACAGTGAGTCTCACAGTTTGTTCTCTGCTTCCAGTTTTACCAGACCAACGACCTGCTAAAGTTTCTATTGTTTCTTTTGTAGTGAGATATTACAAGAGTGCATACAAACACCGGTGGTGTTTCCGTGTGAGATTGACAGTTTAGGCTTCATCTAAGTCTGTTATAATAACCACATGAGAGACTTCCTCTTGATACTTCAAAAGCCTTTGTGTATCACAGAGGAGGAAAGTCTTCCCATTCCAAAATAAATAAGTTTCTACTGTGAAGATAAAGGACCCATTAGGTAAGGCAGAGCTTGTTGGTTATTAATATTGCAGCTCCCCACTCTGATCTTGCTTTGAAAACAGAAATGAAAAGGCGTGATGGAGAATTGGATCAAAATTACATGAGAAAAAAAATTATCCATTGAGAACTATTCCATTTCTGGCTTCAGACAAACAAACAGTGAGACAGGAAAGTGTTACCTCACTGTAAGTGCATTGTTAACAGCGTGGCCTGGTTCAACTTTCAAAACACTCCCACCTCTGGTCGTCTCATCATCACCTGATAGTGGCCCACCTCCTTGCCTCTCCTGATAGCTTTTAACCTCTTAACAACCATTGGATCGTGGGAATAACGCGTTGGGTTAGGTGTAAGGTTTGAATTAGACCAGGGCTGGACAATTAATTTTCCTAAGTGGCCACAAGCTGAACTCAGTTTTGCTCAATATTAATTTTATCTGTTTATACGCTTATTGGTGCAGCCCTCCTCAATAGTCCTAGTTTCTCATGTGGCCCCTTTGGGAAAATGAATTGCCCTCCCCAAGTTAGATTAATGCATGGCCACCATTTTTTATAGCGTTTTCAAAATCTGGAAAAAAACAAATTTAAATAAATAAATAAATGGAAAAAAATGTGCAGTCTAAATAAACACATGCATGTTCATACCCCTGTCTTACAGAGGTATTGGCAATCTGGTGCATATTGATCCTGAGGAATTAAATCATAATTGGTGACATCCCCAATCTAAACCCTAAGCCTAAACAGGAATAATAAAAATTAAAAAAAAAACCACACAATTAGTAACAAAAAACACAGCATTCTGATAGCACAGTTCAACACTGATTATAATTTAGACATCAAAGTTAAAACAGTCTGAAAACTCTAATTCTTCTGCTTATGAGGAATTCAGTCCCACTTCAATGGGGAAATAAGCCCGAGTTTCATTTGGGCATAATAAGGTTTTACGCTCTGGCTTCCCTCCAAAACCTTATTACTTGTTCTTTTCATGGGCGATCAGCTGAACAGGCAACAGCTCGCAGCAGTGTGGTTGGTCCCATTCATTTTGTGTTGTTGAGCAAACAGATTTGCTTGCCAGGACCCTTTCATGTTCTGCATTAAGGCATGTTAATGCAGAGTAATGAGCTGCAGTGGACAGGTTTTAGGCATTTGAGTTTTAGTGATAAAAAAAGTTATGGTCATTTGTTAAATCAAAAATGAAACAGTATTTTACTTTCTACACATAAGTACAGTATTTATACAGTATTTATGGATTTTATGTACATGTTCTAAACCATAGTGCTGCCTATATATGCCTTGGTGCATGTATACTTGTTTTTGTCTGAAATTCGACAGTGCTCTCCTAAAGAGGATACATTTTTCTTATTTTCTGTCTTTTATAAACAATATCAGACAACAGATCTCAGTTTTTGAATTCAGGTATTTTCAGTCCAGTTACCACACGTGTAATAAAAAATAAATCAACAATGTCTGCCTTTACAAACATTTGTTAGAGAAGGGACATTTTAAAAGGCTCACTGAATTTGAGCAGGCTACTGTAACCACCTGTGGCATCAGAAATGAAAATACCAGATCTCAAAGATATTGGCTGTAGCTCAGGAGGTAGAGCAGGTCATCTACTGATCGGAAGGTTTAATCCCTGGCTCCCCCAGTCTGCATGCCAAGTATCCTTGGGCAAGATACTAAGCCCAAGTTGCTCTCTGATCCATCCATCAGAGAATGAATGTGTGTGAATGTTAGCTAGGAAGCACTGAAAAGCATAGAAGAAAATGCTTGTGTGCGCTTTTTTTGTATAAAGTACTTTGAATGTTCCGGGAGAGTAGAAAAGTGCTATATAAGAATCAGTCCATTTACCATTTTACCAAAGGTATGTTCAGTCTCATAATCCTCCATGTGCACCAAACCGTTCGTTATTCAGTGCTTTTGCCCTACTTAAGTCAACTATTTTATTTACAACATCAACAATGTGGTTAATTTTTAGCTCCGGTCATTTTAGCCCAGTGTCTGGTGACACTTCCCTCCTTTCCTCCCTGCAGGCTGCCTGCAGGACTCCAATCATTTGGGGCGGGGGGTTGTTGTGTGGGAATTTGCTGATGTAGTCCTTCAGTTATAAGAGGCTTTGAGAAATGGGCTTAGGACCTAGCATGGATATACCTCTCTGTAACTGTTCATCTTTATTTGTCGCTCTTATTCCATCTCTGTCAAATGTTTTCATTTTCCCAGATTAACAACTGTTAGCAGACCTGTTGGCTGTTATATGAAGGGATAGAGGTAGGAGGGTAAACTGATTCTATTTATAATTTAATTTATTTTATATTTTAACTGCTTTGTGTGTGATACGCTGTAAATGTTATAAAGATTAAAAGGTGATTAAAAGGTGTTGGCAATAGAAATGTTTGGGGTTTTTTAAAAGATTTTTAGGAAGTATTTTAGAGATTTTTACAGTATTGGCATAGAGGGAAGTGCTCTCTTTTACATTTTAAGCACAGTTACATAACTGTATGTGGAAGTTTATGAACAAGGTGTTTTTGAACATTGCAACACAATTCTTCATTCTTGGTTGAGATCAGGGAAACACACGTTTTCCTTTTCCATAGCGCTGGTACAGTGGTAAGTACAGTCACTACATAACGAGGAGGCTTTTGGTTTTACCAGTCATCATCTGAGGAGTTGGCAAGGATATTGAGTGTGCTTTTATTGTTCAATCAAGTTTAGATTTAAAGAGTTCTCTTTCTATAAATCTTTTCACAACTTGAACAAAATGGCTTTTCATCTTTCACTTGTTTCACTTGTTGTTAAGTCTGACGATACATAAAAGTGACACAATAATGACAACTCAGAAAGGTGGAGTAAACTTGTTGATGTGCTAATAAACCAACATTCAGAGGTTAGCATCATCGGATCATGCTCAGAAGCTATTCCTGCATTCAGTTAAACTCAGTGTTCAGATGTTTCTAAGCTGCCACTCCAAAACGTATGATGGGAAATCTTGGAGTCCAAGCTTTGAGTGGGAAAACTAACAAGAACTTTGCTTGTACTGCATGTATTTAATATGTCGACCAAACTGTTTTATTGTGCTGCGCCTTTTTTTATTTCTCAGTAAATCTCCTCTGTTTTGTTAATGCATCCAATTAAGCTCTATCACTGTCACTGTCAAATATGACCCCCTGAAGGTCAGTAAGGCTGCTTGTTTTGTGTTGTGAGAAGTGGACATTGAGTTTCTAGTGTTCCACATTGTACTTCACAATGAAAGAAATTAATATAAATAAATACATTACATCAGTTAAAATGAGCTTTCAGATTGCAATAATGGATCAAATACACACTTGTGTTGTTGTGTTGTTGTTATGCAACAAATAGACCTGCACAGTATTTTCATGATGGTGATTATGAAAGCTCTATTTGTGATTACTAGAGCAAAGTAACAATGCTTATGGTTCATTAGCAGTGTGCACTTTGAGGTTTTATGAGTTCCCTGTATGTGTAAGACTCTGAGATTGGGTGCAATGTTTGATAATAATGCTTCAATCGACTCACAGTTAGAGCAGTTTTTGTACCAGCATGATGTTAAAAGGCAAAACTGTTCTTTAAACAACGCGGTGGTAATGCCAGGATTTAATCATTTAATGCCCATGTAGAGATATGTATGTATGTGTTTTTATACATTTGGTAAAATATGAAGCATCAGTCAAGGTCACAGTATCTGTGGCCTGTACATAAAATTCTAATGATGACTTCTTTATACATTAAATCTTTACAAAAGTGGTTGTTTCTTTATTTAATCTATCTAATTTTTCTTTTCTCTCCTCAGGATGCTATTACTCATCACAGTAACAAAGCCATCTTTACACCATATGCAACCTTGTGCAAATAAAAAGGAGCACACGAAGAGCCGTGGACACATGAGGTGCAAACTACAAAGCAAGAATAGATAATTTCCAAGAACAACCTGGCAGAGTCCTTAGCACAATATTTTCTTGACCCTTTATTACTTCAAATTTCCTTTTTTTTGTTGAGGTAATTGATTTATTGCCTCAGTTCATAGAATCCACTTCACAGGATCCTCACAGTGCCCCTCAGAGGGGCGATGCCCGTCTTGCTAAATGCCGACGCCTCTTTTAGCTCCAAACAGGAGCTCCTGGACCTGCAGGATTGTCCTCTCAGCAGGGGCCCCTCTTTGGACACCCCTAGTCCTGTGGATTCCCAGACAGGCAGCCCCATAGGCTCTGGTCTCAGAAACCCTGACAGTCCCATTACTAATGAGCCACTGATTTTCACCAGGGCGTCGACACTCCCTGGGCCAATATATGGGGGGGAAACAAGACCTAATGCAGAGATTGGGCTAAAGTTAATCTCTACTAACACAGAACAGCTGTGTGGCTGGGGAGCTCTGACCCCCAAAAGCATCCAAGTTTTCAACACTCCTCGGTGGGTATTGTTCTTCCTTTGTGTGGCCTCTTTCCTCCAGGGGATGATAATCAATGGCTTCATTAACACAGTGATCACCTCAATCGAGCGACGCTTTGATCTGCGCAGCTACCAAGCTGGCCTCATCGCCAGTTCCTATGACATTGCTGCATGTGTCTGCCTGGCCTTTGTCAGTTACTTCGGCGGTACAGGTCACAAGCCCCGTTGGCTGGGATGGGGAGTACTTATCATGGCACTGGGTTCTTTGATGTTTGCCTTGCCTCACTTTACAACACCTCCCTACCAGGTCAGTTTACCCGAGCAAACAGGAATGTGCTCTGCTAACCGTACCAGCCCGTGCCACAACAAAGAGGCAGGAGGACTGTCCAGCTATCGCTTTGTGTTCATGCTTGGCCAGTTTCTGCATGGTATGGGCGCTACGCCTCTCTACACATTAGGGGTCACATACCTGGATGAGAATGTCAACTCCAACTATGCACCAGTTTATATAGGTGAGTCCTACTAGTAACCAGAAATGGCAGCAAGCAGACTGTTCTTCTTCTTTATCTGTTTTGTTTGCAGTTGATTATTTACTATAACCCTGTTCATTTATTTATGATTGATGATAATTTATGCCAAAAAATGTAAAAAACATACTGTTGTCATCTCTCTCATCTCATGCCAAACATTTGGCATTAAAAACCAGTAAAGATGCAGCATTCCTGGGATTACCCCAGAAAGTCAGTCATCAGTTAAATAATAGCTTCAACTGTTAGGTAGTGGGGATAACTATTCATTACAATAGTAAAGTAGTAGTAGCAGTAGTCGTATGGTAAAATGTACCATACCTACATTTTATATTTCAGTGGCCAGCTTATTCATTTAGACAGGTGCTCTTTGTTAAACTGATGAATCTTTGTTAAATTCTCACATTTTTTAAATGATACAAGGTTTAAGGCCATAGTTGTGCTGATTCATGTGCTGCTCAGCTCATTTTGTCAGCTGGACAGTGATAACTCTCTTTGAAGATTAATTATTTTGGCAGAGCTTTGATTACATAGAATAGTGAGAATGCATATGCAAACAGCAGGCACTGAACACAATCCCAGCTGTGTCTTTTAGCAATAATTCTTTTGCAGGTGCAGGCTCAAATATATCTGTTGTTTAGCTCAATGTAAATGTAGACTTTTGTTTGAGCATCACATGCTAATGCAGGTGCATGAGCAGACATATACTCTGACTGTTACAGCACGACTTCTTTCACCAGCTGTCTACCTTCTTTTATCACTCTCTGTCCCTCTTCCACAGAATAATTTTATTACCAGCAGCCATCCAGTATAATCTCTATTAAGAAGGAACTGGATATAAATAAAAGGGCTTGTTTGGTAAAAGCAGCTAATGTGCCTCAAATGTACATATTGAGCACTGTCATTGTCTGATGCCATCTGCTGCCAGTCTTGTAAATTTGACCCTCTAGGCTCCTGTCATGACCCCTTTTCAGCATTTAGCTATCATTCTATTTCAAATAACAGCAGAGCACATTGCTTTTATGAAAACACACAAACACAACAGGAAACTTTCTAGATGCAGAGCCCATATAAAGAACAATGGCCCTTTTAACCTGTAGGACAGGAAGAGGTAAGTAGGAAACAGGAGGTAGACGCTGGAGTCATTGTACTGACACACCCTTGCTCTATGTCTATGGTCTTCCCCCCCTCCCCTTAGGGATCTTCTACACAGCAGCCATTGTGGGTCCAGCAGCCGGTTACCTGCTGGGAGGTTACTTCCTCAACATGTACACTGAGATCCATCTAACGTGAGTCTGCTTTGGTTGGTACCATGGACAAGGATAACTGACTCAAAAAGAAATGAGATCAGTATAATAGAATAGAACTGAGTCGGGGCACTGCTATGGCTTACCTCACATAGGTAAGGCCTGCAAGGGCCTGGGTTCTAGTCTGCAGGGCAAGACTAGGGAGAGTGTCCCTTATCCTCTCACCTAGTTACCTTACTGTCATTTCCAATACATAAATAAAGGCTAAAATGGCCAAAAAAATGATTTACAAAACCACTGACTAGAATCAATGTACTAAAACCAATTAGAGATTACTAAACTGGGAAATAACAAAAACTGACATGCAGAATGTGGAATAGAGTCAAATATTGTGATATGAAATAGACAATGGGAGAATGTAGAATAAAAATATACACAATAGAACAAAACTGTCTCATTACAAGATGCTTTAGAGATCTGCCTCTTTAAAGGTCAAGTGGTTCATTCCTGCCTGTGCCTATCTCTCGTACAACTCCTCCAACTAATGCACAAGTGCGCACTGCAGCAGTTGCACACCTTTATTGCAGATCCTCTACAGAGAAAATAAGAAAAGTTTTACAGTTTGATAAGAGAGGCACCTCAGTTTCAACCATATATATTTAATTAGTGTTATATACTGGGAAATTTATATTTTAGCTGTTTGTATATATTAGAGCTATTTTGTTATATTTTGTAACTTTGTAATATATTGTATTATTTAATTTAGTTTAGTCAGGTACTATTCTTACTGTCTTGGAGCAACTGTGAGCACATAATTTATCAGGGATCAATACAATATTCTGATTCTGATTCTAAAAATGTGTTTAATCATATGTGCGTGATGTTCCAGGCCTGAGATGACGCCAGAGAACCCTCACTGGGTCGGGGCTTGGTGGATTGGCTTTTTAGCAGGAGGAGCAGCCGCTCTGCTGGTGGCATTTCCCATCCTGGGCTACCCACGGCAACTACCAGGTGCCAACAAAGGCCATGGCCAGTCTTCTTTATAACAGAGAGGGCATTAAAAAAATTAATAACACTGACTAACACATTAGGTGGTACTCTGGTATGTAAAATACCATATATTTTCGAAACATCCTCACTCTTACTTTTCTGTGTCTTCCTGCAGGCTCTCAGGAGTATGTGGCCATGCGTGTGTCTGAGGCCCACCAGCTTAAGGATGGAAGCCACACCACTGCCTCAGACCCTCAGTTTGGTAAATCAGTTAAAGACATGCCAAGGTAGAGAGCTTCAAGAAATAAATGCTTTCACGACCTCGTCTAGTTTCTATTTTAAATTGCATTTTATTACTTTGTACAGTTTGCTTCATTGTTTTGTGTTTTTTATCTTTTATGTTGAGCACATTGAGTTTATGTGTAATGAAATATGCTGTATGAATAATTGCCATTGCCATTTTTCATGCTGGTGAATCTGCTGTATGCATATTACTGGATCTCACTGCTGCATTTGATGCATTTAACCACAAGATCTCACTTGCCTCATCATCTGGAGTAATGTATTGGTATTTTTAGTACTACCCTGGGCTGGTACGTTTCCATCACCATTGGTAACTATTCTTCCAACACTGCGTCACTGACCTGTGACATGCTTTACCTCTGGGTCCACTTCTGTATTACGGCTTCCCACTTTTACACTGATGATGCCCAAATATACTAACCACTTAAATAAATAACTGTTCACGATTACAAACCTCTACCAAGGCTAAAACCTCTGTCCTCACAGTGCTGTGATTAAGCAGCAGGATCCCGAAGGATATCTGTATCTTGATTAGTTTGTGACAGCGTCTAATTTTTCAAAACACTTAGGAATACTTTCACTTAGGAATGTACTGATCAGCACTAAGATTAATAATTTCTAAGCGACCTCTGGTACAGAAAAAAGAATATTGCAAATGCATCCATAACCTCTAGCTTAATCTTCCTGATAAACAAACAAATCCCATTTGGGAATGGTGGTTCTAAATGGCTAATAACTAATAACTAGACTGTTAAGAGGATTAATGTAAAATCTGTTTTGTTGCTGCAAAGAGCCTCCACTTTTGTCCGATGCAAACTATTGTTTGCATCTCCTTGTTTCTTTACATGAAAAGTGGCTAGTTGGCTTAACAAAAGAACCATGCATTAGATAAATCAGAAACACATTATTTTCTTTAGAGAATACAGATTAATTGGTTTAATTTTTAGTTCGTTACATGTAGCAATTATTACTTTTAATGAAGCCTGCAGTGGTTTCAACCTAAGCCCCATGTTGCTGTTCTGGGAGACAGCCATCTCGAACCACATGTGGGCTCTCTTACCATTAGTACTGGTTTTACTGCTGTTTCTCATTGGCATTATGTAGCTCAGGTTTATCAGTGTGGCTTATGCAAGGATTAGTTCACCATGCAAATTCACCTCTAAAATGTCACAGAAAACCTTAATGTTAATAAGTTTACTGTCATCCTAAAGCAACGACAGGCAGCTATGAATGCAGAACAGCACAAATGAGTGACAGTCTTGCTCCTTTCCAGTTCACAACCATATTTACTATGAGCTTACTGTGATCTCATCTATTACTCTGTCTCTGTGGAGATTACAGAGAGTTACATGATCACGTTATGTAACATGATTATATGTCTTTGGATTTACAGCAGTGTGTATCTGCTCTATATTAAGAACATCTTGAGATTAGAGCAGGGTGCATTAATGAAAAAGGAAGCTCGGGTTTATTCAGTCACAGTGGCTGCACACATCGATGCCCCCTGACTCTCACCCTCTCTCTCTTACTGTGTATTTCCAGATCTGTGCTGCTTCTCCTAAAAAACCCCACCTTCCTGTTCCTGTGTTTGGCTGGGGCTACTGAGGCCACCCTCATTGCTGGCATGTCCACTTTTGGTCCAAAGTTCTTGGAATCACAGTTCAGTCTCAGTGCATCAGAGGCTGCCACATGGTTTGGTGAGTGAAAAGTAAAGAGGCCCATCACATGGGCAACTTTCACTATGCATTTAACTCATTTTATTACTTTACTTTATTAATTTACCTTAGAAAATGAGATCTTCACAACAGCTTGTGAAATAACACTGATCTAAGAGAGAGGATCTATTTTTTGTGAAAATTTGAAGGTTTAAGTGCTTTTGTTCAATCATAGACCCTTTCCTTAGTGCCTCTTATGCTGGTGGCACTGACCCTTTTGTCAGTGCCATACATAAACAGCTAGTAAGAGAAGATACTAGATAATCATAGTCTAGAAGGTCAACAAATGCAGCACAACCTCTACATGAATACAAAATGAATACAAAAAAATCCAAAATATTATATAGGTCAGATAGTAGTTTTTGCTAGTAACAATGTTAAAGAGAAACAAGGAACAATACTGTTTTACTGAATGTAATATGCTAGGCTAAAGAGCAATTTGACTATAAAGGGAAAACTACTGTCACCTGCTGTAGAATATGTAAATCATGGAGGGATCGTTTGGTTTTGGCGATCAAATCCAATCTTACCTCTGGGAAATGTTAGCTAACATTAGCACTTCTGCTGAAACTATAACTGCAAGTTTCTCACAAAGTAAAATACTGAATTTAGTATCCAAGTCCAGCTATTAATTCTAGAGTTAATCTCATAATTTAATAAGCCATTTGTAATTACTTTGAGTATCTTTCTTAGCAAACTCATATCTGAATATAAAAGCTGCATATTTTTCAGTCTACTTTTAAATTACTGCACTATGTGATTCAGAATATTAATCATATAATATAAAATGGTATGATACTCACAGTGTATGATTCACAGGTCAAAATGTAGAACACTTACTGTCTATAGTACAGGGCAGTTAGCCAACTAGTTATTAATTACCTAGTAAACCTGTGTCAGCATTGGTAGCTTTCCAACATTCAAGTCAACTGTATTGTCAGGGTTTAAAGTAGGTCAGAATGATCCAGAAGGGCGTTCCAGCATCCAAACAGCCTAACAAATGTCACCAAACACATCAATAGTTTTTGTGTAGTTTGTCACATAATGTGTCTTGGAGCTAACTGTATAGTTGTTGTATCTCCCAGGTAGAAAAAAAACAATTCTGAAAGGTCTTACAAACCAAATTGATGTATATGATTATTATTATTATTCAAAGGTGCATGAAAATACCAGACAACCTAATGAGGCTAGACTGATTACTGCCAAAGTTTACAGTGATGCACTGTGGTGGACTGGTTGCATCTAGGGCACAGGTGTCGAACTCCAGGCCTCGAAGGCCGGTGTCCTGCAGGTTTTAGATGTGTCCTTGACCCAACACAGCTGATTTAAATGGCTAAATTACTTCCTCAACATGTCTTGAAGTTCTCCAGAAGCCTGGTAATGAACTAATCATGTGATTCAGGTGTGTTGACCCAGGGTGAGATCTAAAACCTGCAGGACACCGGCCCTCGAGGCCTGGAGTTCGACACCCCTGATCTAGGGTGTTGTCGCTGGCTGACATCAAGGTTAGAAGACATCAATTTCTGTTTAAGGTGATGATGCTGATTTGATTCACTTACCATTTCTCCCTTTTTGTAATATCAAAGCTAGTGAAACATCTCTTTATATCTAGTTGAATTCAGTTGACTAAATCCGCGTAGACCCCTGACTATGGAAATTGCAGCACAGGTCAGCTGATCACAGTCTGCACACCCTTTTGTCAGTGCCACCGTTTCATTATTGCTGCTATCCTTCAGTCACAAATCCACCCTGATACTCATCTCCACCTACTCCACGCTGCTTGCACTTTCCTTTTCACTTCTCTTTTCCACTGCTCGTTGCTTTGGTTGGTTGACCCCAGACATTTAAATTAATCTATTTACTGCTGCTTACTGCTATTCATTGATCATCATCAGCATTACTACAGTTTTGCACATCACCTGCTCTGCACATTGTTCCTGAAAACTGGTACTCGCACACTTCTTCTTCACTTTTCTGGCATCCTGTCACTCTCCAGGATTGCGTTAAACAATCTAATTAAAAAGTCCACTGCTTTCTCTCCTTCATATCTGCATACCTCCACAGGTATGTCATCTGTATAAACTGCCTTTCCACTCCTCATCCTCTTCATAGCTGCCCTCATTTCCTCTTTACTAATCCCGGGCGGTGAATGCTTATCATCAATCAGTCTTCCTCCACAACGAGCAGCACAACATGATCACATTTCTCCCTGATACCCCCAAAAAACTACAGATGACACAAATATTACATGGTTCATGGTTTGGGATCATTTTATGCCTCTTTAAGTCTGGAGGTCTTGCTCCTCTGTTGGACAGATGGGAATCTTTCATATATCAACAACATTGATCCGTTATGCTTTTATTCTTTTTCTCTCAGGATATATGGTGGTACCAGCAGGAGGTGGGGGCACCTTCTTGGGTGGCTACATTGTAAAGAAGTTGAACCTGCGGTGTCGAGGTATCATCCGCTTCTGCATGATGTGTGCTATGGTCAGTCTGCTCGCCATCTTCATCTTTGTCATCCACTGCCCCAACGTGCCCATGGCTGGTGTCACAGTGCCTTACCAGTCTGGTCTGAAGACTAAACAGCAACTGGACCTGTACAAAAATGTGTATGACAGCCCAAGTAAACTGTACCTCAGAAACAGGTAGGCTGTGTATAGAACTTGTTATTTTAGTTATGACTTCTTTAAGTTAAATTGGTTCTGACTGTTGTTAGTTTTATTCTACAAGAGGTTAATGTACCTGTCTGTCAGATCTGACCAGGTAAGTTTTACATTCACCTCACAGTCTCTGTGCTAGGTAATGTTTTCTCTGAAGTTCCTCCCTCGTGGTTCCTCTTTACTGCTGCCATGTGAACACAAGCCAGCCCATACAAAATTAATTATATTTGGCCAGAAATTACTTTGGACTTTAAGTCACACTTGAAGTATTGGTGCACTGTGGTAAATTGTGTTCACTGTCATGTTATAGCTTCAAATGAGCAGAAAAGTTTTATATCAGTGTAAATGTAAACAGGGACTTTGTTTGTGTTGAGCTGCAGTGCAGTGGAATAAGCCAGCTACCCTTTAGATTTAAGAAGGAAACAAAAATTGCTACCTTAAAATAAAAGGCTGTTATATAGTATTACTGCTTTTATTAAATATTAACTTATTAAATAATAACAAAAGCATTTAATATAATATTAAATGTTAGGATAAATCGATAAAACTTGCTCCTCCCACCCCTAACCAGTCATGGCAGATGGTTGCCCCTCCTTGAGCCTGTTTCTGCTGGAGGTTTCTTCCTGTTAAAAGGGAGATTTTCCCTTCCTGCTTAATGGAGTGCTTGCTCGTAGGGCGTCGTCTGATGGGGTTTCCTCTCTTTTTTTGCAGGGATTCAACTTCCTTGAGGCAACTGTTGCTATGATTTGCAACTATATAAATAAAATTGAATTGAAATTGAATTAAATATAAATCCAATCATATTGCATTTGGATATCTTTTACCACAATGTTTCTCAGTGCCATACCATCCAGCCATATCAGAGATTATTTTAGATGTTCTTGCACTTGCTGCTACTCACCCAGTGAATATGAGTATTGCTTTAGTTCCAGGACAGTAAGATACCTTTGCAAAGCATTGGGATATTGTCCACAGACATTCTGATAGGCCTTTAAAAAAATCCAAGTCCAACCATTATAATCACTGATCTGAATGAGAGGGATGTCAGGCAGATACGTTAGAATGATTATCTTCTTAGTTCCTTGATTGCCAAGACTTAGGAGAACAGTTCAATCAAAACTAAAATTACATTTTCTGATTGCAAAGTGTTCTTAGGTGTAGGTTAACTCCAATGATGACTCTGAACTCATAGGGTTAATTAGATTGGGGATTTGTGCTTTACCACTTAGGATGTATTGTACTCTGCAGATGGACACAAGGCCAAGACTAATGTACCCTGAGCATGTGTGCGGCTTCAGTACATGCAGAAACACTAGTTGTAGTTAACAG
The DNA here is from genome assembly GCF_036321145.2 of Pelmatolapia mariae. Classification (NCBI taxonomy): domain Eukaryota; kingdom Metazoa; phylum Chordata; class Actinopteri; order Cichliformes; family Cichlidae; genus Pelmatolapia; species Pelmatolapia mariae. The sequence continues at coordinate 40,132,198 of NC_086244.1, read as the reverse complement.
TTTCTTTTTACTTAATCTCCACACACCTATTTATCAATGGGCACATTGCTCTTTGCCTGTAAGCGAGCTTTCTTCTCACTGGCCTTGACAGAATGTTTGATCAGCAGATTGGAAGTCTTCTGTGCTTGCAGACAGAGCTGTTTATATGACATTTATCCTCTTACATAGAACAAAAAGTAGAACAACAATCTGAAACAAAGAGTTTAGAAAATGTTTGGACTTTGTGACTTGCTCTTTTGGCTCAGTGTAAGGAAAAACTTTGTAATTTAACTTGCTTTGTTTATTGTGAGCATCAATCACTGGAACAGTAATCAGTGGTTCATTCTAATACTGAGCTCTAGTGATGTATCCTCATCAGTTCTATCCCGCTCTCCCCTCATTTGTTTCCTCTCATTTCTGTCCTTCTTTCTCTCCCTCCTAACTGCAGCTCTTGCTTAGATGTGGGCTGTAATGCAGGCTGTAGTTGTGTCAGAGAGCTCTACAACCCAGTGTGTGGGGCAGACGGTGTGATGTATTACTCCCCTTGCCATGCTGGCTGCACCTCCATTAATCACACCCAACTCTCAACAGGCAAACAGGTATCGCTCACACTTTGCTCACAGGGGAAATTACACCATATTTTTTAGACAGATTGGGAAATAGCAGAAAGCCTGAGCCTTTACAGGGGATGGCTTTGTGATACACATATGTGTCTGATAAGCTAAAATCTTTTCTTTTGCAGAAATGATGCAATCTGACTGTTTTGAATTACTGAGTTATTTTACAATTATTTCAAACTCAGGAGCAGAAAAATGCACAATCCTCTGTGGCTCACTTTCATTGATACATTTTAGAATAAAAGCTGAATTTTGCAGCAGAGCCACTTACTGCAGTGCAAAAAGTGCATTTTATTGACAGAGATGCAAAAAAAAAATATTGCAAATATGAAATTATGTACAATGTTTGGGATTATATCATATCTTAGACGAGACTTAAAAGAGAATAACTGCAAACTGATTACATGGGTAGATACAAGATTTTATATACTTCATAATATATTTATAAATGATTATTCTGATTTTTATGATAAAAATTCTCTGCTGTCTAGTCAAATCCGCTGGTGTCCCAGAGATGTGCACAAGATGCTCTTTAGTGTTCCTGTGATGCAGCAGTTAAAAGGGTTCCAACTTGTTATATTTTTACTCAAACCACAATCTTTCTCTAAACTAGTCAAAGTAACTTTGGTGCCTAAGCCTAACCAATATCCACCTGCCTACAAAAAGAACCTTAACATTATACTTTACCTAACCTTGGTTTGTGTGCTATCAGCAGTCAGATAGGTGTTTGAATGATAGAGTAAATATAAGGTTTTGTTTACCTAAAGTAATACATCAGAAGATATCCCAAAAAGAAAGAGAAGACGGGCCGGCTGCTGATAGAAGGAAAGATTGTCCAGTTCCTACCAGGGACCTGCAAGACAACATAGAGGGGACACACAAAGGGAAACAATGTCACAATGTGCTCTTTAAGAGTCAGTTCCAACCTTAAAATAACAATACAGATAAAGTTAACGAAAATCACAAAATCACACCTGAGCAATGCATGTGACCAGTTTCTCCATACAGGGTGTGTATCATCACCTACAAAGGCTTATGTATGAAGTATGTATGAAGTATTAAATACATTTTAGTAAGCATGTTCATGGACTGTGTCCATTCTCATTATTACACACCTATATTAATTTATGGACATCTATATTGTTTGATTTCTTGCATGTGTAATTTGGTTGGGTTGTTATCAACATTTGGGGAGAATTTCATGTCAATACTACGTTTAGAAATTAACTTAGAAAACCGGCAATGTGTTCAATAACTATATAGCCCACTGTATGTAGAGACTGAAGTGTGTTTCGGCAGTTATACATTATACATTTATATCTGGCTTATGTTTTCGCCTCTAGGTGTACTCTGGATGTAGCTGTGTGGTGGGTAATGTGTCATGGGGTGAGGAAGGCTTCGCTCTGGCAGGGAAGTGTGGCAGCTCCTGCCATCACATGCCAGCCTTCCTCTCCTTGCTTTTCATCATTATCAGCTTCACCTTCCTTTGTAGCATCCCAGCACTCACTGCCACACTCAGGTAGGTGGCCACAGTTAAACCTCTGAATGTACTAAATATGTATCACACTCTGTTTCATTTATTAATGTCATTCATTTAAGTTCAAAGTATTTCTTAAACTGTCTATCTTTAACAAAGTTCTAGTATAATTTGAATCGGTGAATAAAATAAACAATACATTTTTAATAATACATTTAAGCACCTTGAGACAGCTGTTACTGTGATTTGGCAGTCTATAAATAAAATTGATAATTAATAAATTATTGTATTATTTGTTTAGTTCAGCGTGCTACTGTTTTTATTGTCTCTAAGCAACTCTAACCACATAATTTCCTTAGCGATTAATAAAGTATTCTGTTTCTGATTCTAATATGTCTGGCTAACCCTGCCCTCCATAGGTGTGTACCTGACAGTCAGAGATCCTTCGGACTTGGCATCCAGTGGATTGTAGTGCGCACACTTGGTAGGCCAAGTGCATTCTTTATTTAGATTAACTTTTACACAGATGCCCATGCAAAATCAAAATGCTTTATGTTCTGCCATTTTGTCTCTTTTTTTTCTCGCAGGTGGTATTCCAGGACCCATAGCCTTTGGCTCAGTGATTGACCTATCCTGCTTAATGTGGCAGGATAAGTGTGGCGAGCAGGGATCCTGCTACCTTTATCACAATTCAGCCATGAGCCAGTACACACTAGTAGCTGGAATCCTCTATAAGGTATTAATGATTCACAGGCTAACAGGTTGTTTGACGTATTTTTTTCACTTCCAAATGTCTTTTAACCGTTTATGGTTTTATAGTGTTTTTTTAAAATGAAATATAAAACCAGATAGGGTTACTAAATATTTTCCAAGATAACCAAGTAGCTAAGTTTAAAACAAACATACTTTGCATGCAATACTATTCATATTTTTCAATCAAAATCACTAACAGGATATTAATAGGTATTGGCCTTGACAAGTTCAAATACATTGTAAGCAACACTTACTGAGTGATTTAAGTGACTGTATGTATATATATTCCACCCAATTCCTGTTTTTTAAAGTCTTTAAATATGTATGCTGCAGAATCATCCCACTCTTAAATAAAGAAAAAGAACAGTTTAAAGAAATCATTAAAAGGCCAAATTTTCCGTGACATTCATAGTCATGAGTGTATATAAACCTCTGACTATACCAACATTAGCATTTCAGTGTTCTCAGTTTTGTTTTTGTTTGTTTTTTAGTTTAATTAATATTCTTAATGTTTTGCTTTGTCCACTCATTTTATTGGCACAGAGGAGGCATAGCAGACAATTCTTTAGTGATTAATGTAATATTTTGTTAAACGTCTTCAATTAAAATGATATCGCTTTACTATGCTATAGTTAATTTTTTGACATTCCACTGACCGACTGTATGTCAGTAACTTTGAATTAGTTGTGCAAATTTGTCATATTTTGATCTTTTTCACGTCTTTATTCCTTCTCTGTTTCAGGTTTTGGGGACCATCTTTTTCCTGGTAGCCAGTATCCTGTACCAGCCTCCCCCAGAGTCACCACAAAGCAGCTGCGAGAACACCGACCATAGCATGGAACACTTGAGCGACCTTCCTGTCAAAGATCTCCCTGAAGACGGCGTTATTGTCAACCTGCATGCCAGGCTATGATGGCAGGGATCATCTTGTGTATGTGTATGTGACAAACACCCCCAGAATGCCTTCATGCACACACAAAAAACACCATGACTTACAATGGCACGTGATGACGTCTAACATGCTGCTATCTTGACAGAAAACCCTGCTATGAACGCGTGGGTGTGAGTGTTTCGTAGCAGGGCCAAGCCACACAGGTTTTTATGTAGTTTTTTTATGTACTAAAATTCTACAGATCTCTATAATCAGTTCAATTGACTCCTTACAGTGTGAGGTTCATGACATTTGTGTTTCATAATTCAATAATCCTCAAGAACCAATGAAACACCTCAGACCTTTGTGGTATACGAAGCGTTTACAGTGTGAACAAAAAAAAAGCATTTATACCGGTCTGTTATTTTCCACATTACTGGAACTAAATTACATATTTTGGTTTTTTTTCCTACAGACAAAGCAATGGCATGTTATACTCTACGAGATCCCACAGCCAGTATTAATAAAACCAAATTAACTTCATATTGCTTGAGTCATTTAAAGCCAAAAGTCGTAAAAGGCTCATACCTACACTCACTTTTTAGACATTCAAAAGGGAAATATTGCCTTATTTTTCTCATCAATCTTCACTCAGTATCCCACATTAACAAATGCACAACACGTTTTTGATGTTTTGAAATGTCAGACTATTTAGAACCTTAATTCTGTACTTTAATTAACTTCTTAAAGATTAAATACAGCCTCCAGTCTTCTTAGGTAAATCTCTTCTGGTTTTGGATACTTGGATTTGGACAGTTATTGGTAAATCATTTTAAGATATGTCACAGCAGATAGAAAGATCTGTGCAATGCTATCACCACAGTTATCCACAGGTCTTGTCCTAAAGGGATTCCAGCATTGTGGTCTGCCATGTCAGTAACTAACCTTAGCTTCATGACTTTGCTGAAATTACTCTATGCTTGATTTTTTTCCCTTCACTCCATTAGCTACTCTTCAATAAACGGTAGAGTAATAAAATGCTGCTTCAGTGGGCGTGTCCTCAGAGATGCTTTATCATCCTCCATCCTCACTTACAGTGATTATAGTCACCTTGCTATCCAAGGTACTTTCTGTTTACTTTCTCAGTTTGAGTCTTTGGAAGAGTTTTGGTTGTTTTAAACTTGTTTCTATTCACGGGAATTAAGGCTACTGTGGTCACATTCACGTTCAGAGTGCTAAAAATAGTTTTATGCCCTTGTCACCAGAGAGTTACATACACTGACGCAGGGCTCTTTTTCTCTCTTTCTAAAATCTGTCAGGCAAAATCAGTTTACTGCAGGCAGACTGGAGGCAGTTTATTTACTCTTAGCTACAACTTAAGAGCAAATAAAGGAAACAAGATAATCACAATTTGAAGGGCCATAGCAACAACCCAAATGCCCTTTTAAAGTGATATATTCTAATTACTGGTGGTAAATTCTAAAACAACATTATGTCTGTGTAGGTTACTGAGGGTAACTTGATGGTTAATGCCACTTAAATGTTCAGATTTATTTCAAAACACAATAAATTGTCTAAAAAGCTGAAGGTGCAGTATACTATCAGGATATTATATATATTAATACAACCACACCAGTATAGCAGCACAAATGTATTTTCCATTAGAAAAGCACATGCATATCTATATAGTTACTTGGACATGCATAAAGAAGAGTTGCACCACTTATGGTCTTATAATAAAGATTAGTTTGAAATAAAACAAGAAAGACAAAATTATGATGTATTTCAGATGAAATAGAGAGTTCTGTATAGAGATTATTGCTCTGTTTGCCAATTAATTAATATTTTCTTTAATGCTTCTTGCCCATAGAAATTGCTTGGCTGCCCATTTAAAACAAATGAAAATGTGTGTTAACGGCAGCATTTAAAATCTGTAACCTATTCAGACATGATGAACTTTGCCACAAGAATTTGTGCCATGACCAACAGACCTTTTTCCACAAAAACCTGTTGACTTGTCTAGGCACAAAAAGCAACTGACTCATTAACAATGGCTTAGTTCCGTCATCCCTGTAAAACATGAAAGCTAGAAACCTAAATCAAAAGCACTTATTAGTTATTAAAATCCTTTGTTTTTACCAGCACGTGGGGTCGCTGTAGCTCAGGAGGTAGAGCAGGTCATCTACTGACTGGAGGGTTGGTGGTACACTCCCCGGCTGCCCCAGTCTGCATGTCGAATATCCTTGGGCAAGATGCTAAATCCTAAATTGTATGAATGTGGAGCTGAATGTTATCTAGAAAGCACTTAAAAACGTAGCATGTTGTATAAAGCTCGTTGAGTCCTCTGGGAGAGTAGAAAAGTGCAATATAAGAATCAGTCCATTTACCATTCAATTTGCAATTCACCTCTACCACCAGAAGGTGGCGATAGTGGCTTAGAAACTCTGTCAAAATGTTCAAAAACATCAATGTGGACCCGGGCAAACACAAGGTAAAGTTAGCATGGTGCAAGTCTACTACAACTATGCACAATCATGTGAAAGAAGATTGGGGTGGGCAGTTGTCAACGAATCGTTAAAAGGAGACCAGTAAATATGAAGTTCTATTTTTGATGTAAGTGCCCATCCCTGCTAATAATTAAAAGTTAAAGTTAAATTTAAGTTAAATTAATGTTTAAAGCATAAAAGTCATAAAAGTCATTATTGTGATCATATCAAGATCAAGGCAGAAAAGAACCCTTTTCCCCACAGAGTTCAAGTCTTATTTTTGCAACCACATGAGTCACCCCCTGGTGGTAATTAAAAATAATGCAGCTACATCCACATTGGATGTACTTTTTTGACCAGTAAACTACATTAATCGTTAATATATAGTCTGTGGATCAAACTATGCTTACAATACTGACTTCTAATACCATATAGACATTTAGAAATCAAAGCATCTAAACTCAAAGCCAAATGTTCCATTAAAAAAGTTCTGCAGATTTACCTGATTGAAGTGACTTTGGCACCATAATTTTTTAAGTTATTTAATTAAAAAAAGAATATTTAATTCTTAAATAAACACTGAAATAAATATACACATAGATACTGAGTATGCTATCTTGTTTAAATTCTTTAAATTACTTATCAAGTAAAAACAAGCCAGCTAAACAATAGCAGCTGGTTATAAGCTAACCTTATGCTCGCTAATGTTAGGCTCAAATGTCTTAAAAATCACACTTTCCATCTGATCAGCAGTTTGATTACAATTTCCTGCAATCTACTGACATCTAGTGGTGATATTTTGCACACTGTACCTTTATGTAGATGTAGAAATTCACTGGTTGAGGAGCTAGAACCACCCTTGCTCTGTGGAGACTCTTTACTCCTACATTTGGCTGTTTTAAATGCTGGTGTGACAGAGCCTTTTACAGGGTAAGTTGAACACTGGGATGTTGAGGGTGATGCTCAATTAGCACAACATGCAATATTTTTAAAAATGTCCCTGATTTGAATCTAATGATCACAATACTGTCTGTAAATGTGCCAAAGCAGCTTTGCATAAAAACTCTTGTATTTAATTTTTATTCACTGACATTAAATTCATTATTTATTTATAATATGTCAGCACTCATATTTTTATTTTTGCATTAATTTTGCAATGAATAACAAGAATGCTGCCCTTTCTACACAAACAAACCCTCCTCCTGTCTCTGTCTTTTCTCTGATAGCATTGTTGTTATGTACTCTGCTGATGTTGAGGAGTGTGGTTGTCATGTAAATGTATATATGCAATCCTGCTTGTTGTGCTCTTTAATCAGTTCTCAAGCTTTGACAACTTTGTAAATTTATATTGTCTTTTTTTTCTTTTGGTACTGTTTTTTTTCTTTCTTTTATAATGATCTTTTTATGGACTGATTCAAAGATGTCATTTTTCTTCTAATTACAAAAGCTGAACAGCTGATTATTTTATGTCTCAAGTATTTTGTGTGTGTGTGAGAGAGCGATTCAATGCAGGTCAATTAACCTCTTAAGCCCCAAGCCTAACTGATCTCCTGCCTTCTGCCCCTGTATCAGGGGGCGTTGGGGCTTAAGAGGTTAAATGTTATTTATTTAGTGCCAAATCACATTAACAGTCACATCATCTTTATACTGTGAGGTAAAAACTCTACAATAACACACATCAACTAAGGTTTGGAAACAGTATCACCACTAGTTTTAATTCAGTTAAATTTTCTTTATATAGTGTCAAATCACAACAACAGTTGCCTCAAGGCGCTTTATATTGTAAGGTAGATCGTACAATAATACATACAGAGAAAAACCCAACAATCATATGACCCCCTGTGACCAAGCACTTTGGCAAAAGTGGGAAGGAAAAACTCCCTTTTAACAGGAAGAAACCTCTGGCAGAACCAGGCTCAGCGAGGGGCGGCCATCTGCTGTGAATGCTTGGGGAGAGAGAATACTGATAAAAATAACTCATAGAATTAAAAAAGGTGCCACAGCACAAGTTTTGATTGCTTAAAAAACACATTTCGCTTGTTTTTTTTTAGTTTAGTTTAGTTTAGGTTTGTGGAAGGAAGGTCTGATGCTTTCTGTCATTCGAGTCCTAAAACATCCAGAGGTGTGTTTTGGTTCACTTGCCTGCAGAAGAACAAACAATAGTTACATAAATCTATGTAGGATGACATATCAATGCAGGATGTTGTGATAACCAGCTTGAATAAAGTCAGTATAAATCATAAACTGTATCCCCATCACAGGGTTCCTCTGTGCGTTACAGTGAGAACCACACACACAGAGAACCATCTGCTCATTTACTCCATGTGTCACAAAGGCAGAGCAGACCAAAGTGTGATGGTCTGCCTGCTTATTTTTCTGTCTCAGTAGTCTTTTCTTCACAGCAGTTGTACTTTTAAATTGGAAAGAAAATAGATAAATACTACTTTTCCATAAGACAACTGGTTGCCTTGTCTTAAGACTCACCTGTGAACACCAACCCACGCCAGTCAGAATCGCTACATTCAAAATAGAACTGTAATCTAATCTAATTAAGTAGTCTAAATCTGTTCTGCTCTGGGACTGCTCTTAGAGCACAAACATATTGATTATTCAGTTGATTTCATATATAAAAAATAAATATTTTGTTTTTTGGCAACAGACTATATTAAATACCTGGAATTTGGTCCATGTTTTATTCATTCAGTTCACTTAGAACTCAGAGTGCATGTAATGCTTGAGAAAGTCATTTTGGTAGCTGAGTAATGTGTACTCGCGGAAAGCCCACAGATACTTATTGACAGGAGTGCAAAAACACTCAGCCACTGCTTCATTGCTAGTCAGGCTCTGAGCCACACTCCTGGAGATGTGGCTCAGAGCCTGTCTTTGGTTAGACCATGTGAGGTCTAAGCAAAGACAATGAAATGGAGATGTGACATTAAAGCTGGTGCTAGAGGTGTAGCTTCTAGTGGAAAAGCCTTTATAAAACCATATTTTTGGGTAAAATCATAAAAACATTTTTAAGCATTATTTTGGTTTTGCTTTGCTTTTTTTTTTTTACATATTTGCCTGGTTTGACTCCACACATGCAGTTTTTATCCCTGTCACTATTAAAATGAAAGCTAATTTATGCTAACTGCCCAAAAAGGACACAGAGACAGACACTGGGTCTAAATCACCGCTAACAATGAGCAGTAACTGTGATAGCGTAGACTTGCGGTTAGGGATACTCCCATCTTACAGGGTTAAAGTTTTTGCTTGTTTTTGTTAAGTTAAATAAGGAATATGTCTTTTCACTCGTTTGCTTGCATCCCTGGGCATTCGGGCTGCTAATCCTTTCTTTTCTGTCACCTGGTTTTTCCCATGATGTGAAACTCTGCCATCATCACTCTGGTACAGTGTTTTTGCCTGCCTTCTGTGAACCAATCAGCCTCTGTTCCTTGTCCTTTAAATCTCAGCACTGTTCTGTTATTCTGCCTTTCAGTCTCACTCCCATCTTCAGTTCATTCTTGTCACTCAGAGAACCACAAGTCTCCATCTTCTTCACTTCCACCACCACCCTGAGACTCGCCTCTGTTATGTTACATCATTGCAGTGTTTTATTACTCAAAACCATTCAAATGTGATGAGTTTCTTCAAATGGTGTCTCCTTAATAAACTGATAGCTGAGCATTACCATTTGGAATGAAGTGGAGCCATCTTACAGTCTGAAGATTAAATAGGCGACCACACAGAGAAAAATCTTTAACTATTCCATTTCTCCAAGACAAAACTGCGACAATTAAACAGTATGAGATATCAACCATTTTCTTCTACTTAAGCCCTCCTGTGATTTCAGATTGATCCCAATTTAAGTTACTAAAATGTTCTTTTTTCATTTCTCCCATCAGTTGTTTTAAGCTGTTTGAAATAATCAGCAAATTTGATTTGCACAACGTTGCAGTTTCAATTTTAGTTATTTTAGCTCCGACCTTTTGCCCCTTGCCTGGTATTCTCAATGTAGTCTAGATTATTTAACTTGATTGACATATTGTTTTGCTTCTTATTTCTCATTAATGAGTAATGTCAGATAAGACAAATGACGTTGTATCAACAACTAAAACTTGTACTAGCCATGAAGAGAATAACAATAAGGCAAAAAACCAAGTGCAGCTTTGCCAAAATCAACAGCTGGGTTTATTATGAGAGAGCAGGTGCTCAAAGGAAAACTAGAGAAACAGCAGACAAGCTGCTAAGCAGAGGAGCCTGTCTTGTGGTGGATGAGTGGGAAAATCATTTGCATGATGAGGAAAAACATGCACAGTAACGTTCATGGTACAGAGAACATCAAGCACAGAACCTCAGAGGACTCATCACACACAAAACTCTGGTAAGTGGAGCCGTTGAAAGTTTTATTCCAACTAAATTAAAGAAAGCAGTGGATCTATTTGACATCAGCAAATCTTCTGTGACCCACCCAAACCTTTAAATAATAACTCTGATCAACAAAAGGCTCAGTTTAAGCACTTTTAATTGTAGTTTTGTTGCTTGTTAAGAAGAAATGACCAATAACAACTTTCCTTTCCCACCTGTAAACTCTTTGCCTACCTTGGATGAAAAACAATATGTGGGATATAAAACAATTTACAATATTTTATTAGCTCATTAATTTTTAAGAATGCAAATATTCAGTCACCACAATTTTATGCTGATTTCATGCTTACTTCTAAAACTGAAAGAAATATTTATTTTAAATGCACTCATTGCCTACCAGCAGTACCTTAACAGCACACCAGGTGACTGTGGTAACACACTGAAAATCACTGTTCTGATGAATTATGAAAGAAAAAGTAGTTTCCATTAACATTACATACAAAGTAAAGTGTGGAGAGAAAAGATGCTCACATGAAACAAATCCTAACCTTTCAAAATGCACCAATATAATGCTTAGACATTCTTGGCTGGTATGGTGTTTCTGGCTGTTGGTGTCATTGGCCATTACCAAAGAGTTATTCATATCAGTATTTTTTTTGTTTTCTATTGTTTTTTGCTGTTTTGCTTGTTGCAAAAACAGTGAAATGATTGGGTGGGCATATGTCACCATTACCATAACCCACATTAGGCCACACACCTGGTGAATGTTAAGATGTGTTTATGTTTAACCACCATATCTATCAAGGTTTATTTGGAATAAATTAAATAACTTTCTATATTCATAAAGAAGCATAAAAGGAAAATCCTGACTTTTGTGCTAGTGGATCACTCGAATAAATTAATATATATTTCAGAATTCCTACATAAAATGCTCATATTACTGATGTCAGTGATTAAATGGCTTTAAAATACTGTTTGAGTAACACTGCTGGATCTGGTGTTCACCGCTGGCTGACTTCTGGCATGGTAAGTGGTATGTCATCCAGATATGGGCCACGCCTGGCATAGCTGGCACTGTTTATGTGATGGCATGCCACATCTGGCCCGATTGTGGTTTGGTTTATGTGGCCCAGGCTCATAGAAAACAGGTCTGGCCCGGATCTGGCATCAAGCTGGCACTTCTGACTGACTGGTGTCATGGTCTGGCAATGATGGCATTATTTATGTTCCTATTTTCCTATTTTACTTAGAAGACCCAAATGCCATGTTGCAATACTATACTGCTATGGTAGCCAATGTTTCAAATGCAGGTTTGACAGGTTTGGGATTGTACACTTTATCCAAAACCTAGTGAGGGTTTAATCAGCTTTACTATTGGGTGGCTGTAGCTCAGGCGGTAGAGCAGGTCACCTACTGATCAGAAGGTTAGTGGTTTGAGCCCTGGCTCCTCCAGTCTGCATGTCAAGAGTATGAATGTAGTTAAGAAGCGCTCAGTTTAGAGAAAGTGTATGAATGTGGCATGTTGTTTAGAGAACTTTGAGTATTCCAGGAGAGCAGAAAAGCGCTATATAAGAATCAGTCCATTCACTGTCTGAACAGAGTTTTGTCATGTTACTTTTGCACTATTATGTTCCGGCACATGTTGTTATTACATGGCTTGATTAAGGTACACATTAGGCTGACATCTGGGGCCAGAGCTGAACTTGTTCTGGGCCAGCACAGGACCACCAGTGTCTCTGCAACTGGCCTTGTGCTGGCCCATATGTGGATTACCTCTGGCAAACCTGGTCTGGGCCACCAAAGGGCTGTCATTCTTTGCAGTATGTGGGCCATGTGTAAGTACATTGTGTGGGCCAGATCCGGGCCATACCAACTTTGCTATGTGGGGAGTGTCTCTTACAGGTTTTGCTGGTATCTGTTGTTTTCACAGTTATGCCCACTAGGGGGTGGTAAGCCACAATAATACAGCAGCCATCCTTATCAGTGTGGACATGGAATGCACAAGCAGTAACATGCAGGTTTACGTTCAATGTGCTTTTACTTTATTTCCACATTAAATAGCAATAATGGAAAAATACTTAGCATCCAGGAAATTGGCTTTTAGATGAGACTATGGCATCCAAACAATTATTCTTTATATATCCATCCTTTAAAATGACTCACCCTCACTCTCGAAAGATAAACCAGTAAACACGAACTTGCATAGCCTCAGTTACCATGGTAATATCCTGAATATCCTGCTTATTTCTTGTAAATGGACAAGGATAAAGATGAGTGACTATAAAGCTATAACCCAGCATGTAGTCAGATCTCAGAGTGGCTTCATGTGAGATTTTCTGTAAAGCAAGAGAAGTGATTTGACTTTTCTCTGTCTCTTCTTATAAGGCAAAGGAATACGTAGGATGTTCAATAAACAGTGGCACACGGGCATGATGAATCCGCTTACTGAGTGGTGATGTACCAGCATGTTGTAAATCTTTGTGTCTTGTTTTTTTTTAGTAGAAAAAAACCTATGAAAGGCAAGTGGTCATTCTTAGCCTCTCTGATTTGTTATCAGCACTGTTCATCACAGCACAACTTTAAGCTAAGGAAAAGCTCATGGTGTACACTGCAGTGCAGGCTCACAGTGCGGGCATCATGTTCACCAGGACTTTTTCATACAGAGTTGTGCAGCAACATATTAACAACTAACCTTGTGCTGTAGATGACTCTCAAATGCTTTGCAGGCTAAAGTTTTGTCCTCTATCTACATCTTCCCTGTGCTAATGTGGTTTATATTAGCCTAACCACAGCTCTGTAGACAGCCACCAGGTAGCACACCATTATATGTCAGCTAGTTCAAATTCACTAACCCTCAAAACATGACAGCACTTCTAATTAGTTTTCCATCTTCATGTCCAAAGTAATAACAGAGCTGCATTTTTTGTTTATTTGTTTTGTGTGTGTGTGTGTGTGTGTGTGTGTGTGTGTGTGTGTGTGTGTGTGTGTGTGTGTGTGTGTGTGTGTGTGTGTGTGTGTGTGTGTGTGTTTCTTTTCTTTTTCTTTAGAAATACTTCAGTCTGAATATGTTATATCACCTTTAGATGGAAAGTAGCTAGCTAACTCCCTGCTGACTTATAAAATTGTGAATATCAGTTGTTTTACATTTAATCTTTGCAGACAAAACATGGATAGGAAGTACCTAAACCCAGGGGGCAGTACCTGCTAGTTGATAATAACAGGCACACAATCTTTCAAACCATGATTTCTTGCTGTGTAATTAGATAAACTACACCCTTGAATATGAATATGAAATGTGAAAATGCACATTTGGTTGAATGCTGACCAACAAACATAAAGTAGAGTGTACCAAACGCAGCTTCACAGTGACCAGCAGGATGTCGGTTGCACAGTTCCTCTCAGCATGCTGTCCAGAATTCAGGTGGAAGGATTTTTGAAGTGAAGTTAAATCAATCTCATGCAGAAGAATTGCTAAATTGGATATTTTCCTAGTAGGCAACATCATAGCAGCATGTTGCAGGAACTTCCATTTGGACAAACTGAGCGACACAAATTAAACTCTGGACAGAAATAAAAACTCTGGACTTTGGCCAGGAAATGATGTCATTTATTAAAGCAAACTGATTTTATGCTGTGGCAGGTATGTGTATGAGACAATATGAAATGGGACTGAATGAAGCAAAATCAAGAAAAGTCCATGAGAAAATCAGTTCCATACAGGAGAATTACAGATGGCAGTTCACTTTACAGAGCACCCAGTGACCAAAAGAATGCAGCTAAAAATGCTACAATGGTCTTGGGATGGATCTTTGACAGTTGTTGAATCGCTTCTATCCAACCTGACAGAGTTTGAGGATCTGCCACGAAGAATGCAATTAACCCAAGGAGACTTACAAAAGTCTTACCCAAGTTGACCTAAAGCTGGAGTTCCAACCGAGTATAATGATAAAACATGTATAGTCATGCCGGTCCACTGTGTCAATATATATAAATGTGTTAATAATGTCTGTTTAAACACTTTCCTGTGATTATTTTCAGGTTAGTGAAATAAAATAACTCTGTCTGCTGTTACTGTAGCTTGCATCAACTTACTGCAACTTCTGCATGCATGTGCATTTCACTCGGTGTGACCATTCACTGGTAAACCCTAATTTAATTTTACAGACAATTACAGTTTATATTGAACATAAAAGCAATTCTGCCCTTCTTTAGTCTAGAAAACAGCAGACATTGTCATTTCATTACAAAATGTTGTATACTTAGAAACATTCATTCACAGTGCAGGGAAGGGACAACTAATGTTGTACCACACACTCCATGTGTGTGGAGTATTAGGCAAAATTAATCCTCCACAACCAACCACTACATACTACATCTACAGTACAGGTGGTGAATCAAACTGGAGGAAAATGAGTGCTGCTGTTTGTTTTTTGATTGTCCAAGTCTCCAAAAAAATTATTATTGGAAGAGCATTTGGACATTCTGGATCTATCAGTTTAGCAGTAGTCAGGAAACTGCAACACATATTACTTTGTGGACATTCCATATCATAACCAGAGATGGGCAGTAACGCATTACTGTAATCCGATTACTTTTTTTGAGTAACGAGTAAAGTAAGGGATTACTATTGCAAAAAAGGTAATTAGATTACTGTTACTTTCCCGTAAGCACGCTGCGTTACTAAAACCGTGATTTTTCTGCGAGAATGTCTCATGACAATGACGTAAGCGAGTGCGACATTCGTGGCAACAGCTGTGTGCAGATCAAAAATGGATAATATAACGAGTGCGGGAGAGAGTATGACCGTGCAGCGTTTAAAGCGTGGAAGTACTGACCTTAACTTTGAGTTTGATTCCGTAAAAAGTGAAAAAAACATTAGCGTCTGCTGCTCACTTCGTGGGAAGGAAACTTTTTTTCACAGAGAAACTGCCGTATCCTTCCACTGACCGCTGCGGCAAACCTGCACCAGGGCAAACCTCGCCTGCCCCACTCCTGCTATACAGGTGAAAATAGAGCAACAGGACCGCTGAGTCTTTGATTTTATTTATTTTCTGCTGTGTTTTACGTGCATCTATTTGAAAGAGTGAGTGTAAACACAAAAAAACTATTTTATTTTATGTGCTGGAATGTGCAGAAAATAGGTTTAAATGTTAAACAAATTTCTTCCAGTGAGAGAATGTTGCATATAATTTAATGTTTGCTTGATGCACAAAGTTAAAAGATTAAAACTAATAAAACAAGTTTTAAAAAGAGACTTTTTCATTTGATTACATTTTATATGATGGATTATGCAGAAAAAGTAGAATTGGGCTGAAAGATCTATCGCTTTATTACCTATTTAGGGGATAAATCAAGTTTTAAAAAGTAACTAAGTAACTAATTACTTTTGAAAATAAGTAATCAGTAAAGCAACGGGATTACTTTTTTAGGGAAGTAATCAGTAATTAGTTACTGATTACTTTTTTCAAGTAACTTGACCAACACTGATCATAACAGCCAACGAATATGAGCTCGGCAAGAGTGCTGTCTTCAAAAGAGTACCTGGTGTTTCATGTCCAACCCTGGATACCCTATAATCTCTGTCTTGGATGGCCAGCATTTGCATAGACAGCAAAACCATTTTGTCAGCATGGTGCTGGTTCCCTGGCACTTCAGTGACACGCCTTGGGCAATGTTGGGAAGCTCATGTAGTGATGGAAGTGAAATTACTGTGAACAACTTGGCCTTTATTTCCCTTTTTTTCCTTGCCAACTCTGCGGATCATTTTCTTGCAATACAGTTGGCAGAACTCCCCAAAGAGAGTGGCAGCTTAAAGGCCAAACTATAAAGGAAGAAAAAGTGTGTCTCCTGGCTTTGACCATCGTCCCACAAGTGAAGAAATTAACTGCAGAAAATAGACCACAGAAGTTTTTGTTCTGGTTGAGACTAACTTCTGGATAAAACTGGTGGAAAACAGTCATTTTTCAACATTCTGTATTCTAAGGAACACAGATTTTATGTGTCTTGAACCTTTCACACTTAGTTGTAAATCTCTACAAATAATGCATTTGTTCTGACATTAAACAATATTGTTCACATCTGTGAATTAACTGAGAAAAAGTGGCAAACTCCAAGCCTGAATATGCCAATGCATTTGGCCTCCAGTGGCCAGTTTAGGGTTGCTCCAAAGTCAAGTCAATCCCTATTGAATTCTATTTTACAATGTAATATTTTACAGCACAAATAAAGTTTGGGTCTCTATGGGAAACTTTCATAACACCATACTGGGGATGTGTTTTTTGTTTATAACTTTATAACTTTATAACCCATTTTAACGTTATTACGTGGCCCTATGATTGACATGTACTCCAAGACAGGCAGCCACTGGGTATGGCTGCGTGTCTTGGAGTACATGTCAATCATAGTCTTCACCTCTGCTGAGTTACTGGATCTCTTACCTGCATCTTTCTTGTTAGTGCTTTTTTCAGAATTTTTAGCTGAATGATTTTAGATATAACATGAGGTGAATAGTTGTACTAATAGGTCATCCAAGATTTGACACTCTTCCCAGCTGTCCAGATGATTTGAACCACTAACTGCTTCCTGTGAAGAGGGATTGCTAGCCACCATTAAATGTGGTTTAATTCTCATCCTACTTATCAAGGTATATTTAATGTCACGGGTATATTTTTCATTATATCTTACAGTTGGGTTTTTTTTTTTTTTTTAAAGATCTTTAAGTGCTCAGGTAGAGTAGAAAAGCGTTATAGAAGAAGTAGTCCAACTACCACCAGTCAATCCATTTTTTATGACTTTGTCAATCAGTCTGAGTGGGCAACAACCCTAATAGGAGAGAGGAAAACGCCCCCTGCTGATGTGACTTTCCAGCAATGGCTTGAACTACTCAATGGTGTTAGTTTTCTGCACAGAGAGGAAAGTAGAAACTGTTAGCTCCTGCTGTCACATGCCAGCATGAGGCATACTGCATGCTATAACTAACTGCCTTATGTGTCTGGGAAGCTTTACCTGCTTTTAGTTATTTCTGATCCCTGTACAACTGTAGTCAGAGCTTGGTTTGTGTTGCTAGCCAAATACAAGTCAAATAATACAAGAGGTTTGGGTCCATCTGGCTCAGGAGGTAGAGCAGATCATTTACTAATTGGAAGGTTGCTGGTTCAATCCTTAGCTCCTACAGTCTGCATGCTAAATGTCCTTCAAAAAAGTGAAGAAAATCGCACAGCTTCCAGAAAACTGATCCTTTTTTTTTGACATTCAAAAAGTCTCCCAATTTGTTAGATTTATTCTGTATATGTATACATTGTGACCAGTGTGGTACTGTATCTGCCACTCAGAGCATGACAAACGGAAACAACAAAAGAGTGCAGCATGAATTACAAGCCATAGGAAAAAACTGAAGGCAGTGATTTCCATTTTTATCAGAAGAACAGAAGTTATTCTTTCACAGTGGAGCAGGAACTATAGAAAATGTTAATGAGCTCGTTTCCATTCATGTAGAAAACCTATTGAATTGTTAAAATGGAGAAAAAAAGTAGAAGCATGCTGAACCTGTTAATTAACTTCTGAAAGTCTGTCTTCTTTGTGGCATAACACTCCTACTTTCTTTTCAGTCTTTGTGGGGGGTTTTACTGGTTGTCTGCACTATAGCACAAAGTCTTGAGTCAACCCCTATTTCTTTCATGTTGCATAATCTAAAGCCTTTTCCTTATATGAATTTCTAAATTGATCTACAACATCTGGAATGTATGTGGTGTTTTTTATATGGGGTGCTGCGTCTACCATGGGAAGTCTGAAGCCAGAGCTTATAGCAGCATAACTAAGGGATGGTTCAAAGTTAGCTGATCCAGCCTTAACTGTATCTATATCAAAATGAGAGTTTAAAGTCTTGTGTTTTATAGTAGAGAGAGTTTTTGTCTCCTGGCATTTGGAATTTTTGAGCTTTGTTCAGTTTCAAAAAGCCAGATACCAGACGCGTCAGGATGCTGTCTCAGGGATATATGTATGTATCTCTCTCTCTCTCTCTCTCTCTCTCTCTCTCTCTCTCTCTATATATATATATATATATATATATATATATATATATATATATATGTATATATATATATATATATATATATACACAAATAGCTTCCAGGTCACAAAGAAGTGCCACAAGCCTATAACATTCTGGTTTCAAAAAAGATATCTGGTCTTACTTACTAGTTCCAAATCATAATGGTTAAAACATGATATTCATTGAATAAATTGAAATCCCCATTAGAGTCAAAATGTTAAAATGAACAAATTCAAAATGAACAAATTCCCACTGGTGAATTTGTAAATTTGCTCACTTACAAAGAAATTAACGTTGTTATTATTAACACTATTTCACTGCAAATTAAAGAAAAAAATATCAACCAGAAATCCAGAAAAACATATTACAATCAAAGTTGTATATAATTTGTGTGTCTGTATGGCAATCAGGTTATAATCAATGAATCAATGATACTCATTATCTCAACTCATTATGTGTACAAAAGCATACCTATCCACATATTCAGTTTCTGCCATTTCAACCTCTCCGATACCATAGGCAAGACCAAAGAGATGCCAGAGACATCGGGGACAGGACTGTAGACCTGCAAAAGCATGGAATGGGCTACAAGAACATCAGCAAGAAGCTTGATGAGAAAGGGCAGCTGTTGGTGCAATCCATTGCAGGTGGAAGAAATGTTTAATGACCATCTATCACCCTTAGCCTCAAGCTCATGCAAGATCTTGCCTCAAGGGCTGTGGATAATCATGAGGAAGATGGTGGATCAGCTCAAAACTACATGGCAGGAGCTTGTTGATGATCTGAAGGCAGCTGGGACCATAAAGCCATGAAGACCACCATAGACAACAAACTACGCTGTAATGGATTAAGAGCCTGCAAAGTCTGCCTATTTATCTATCTATAGATCATCTAAAGTTCCAAAAGGTTGATTCTGTTCATCTGGACGTAGAGTCTTCAATGGGAGAAACGTTTCGTCACTCATCCAAGTGACTTCTTCAGTCTCAGCTTATCATTAATATGCAAATTGTCATGACCATTGATCAACAACCAGTGATCAAAGCTCATTGATCAAAGTGTGTTGATCAATGGCCATGAGTACCATTTACAGAAAGTTGGGGAATGGCTGCAATCACAGCATTGTAAGATGGCAAAAGATTCAGAGATGGTCTTTCCCTTTTCACAGAAATGGCCTTCTTGACTCCTCACTCAAACCAGTCAGCTGAGACTGAAGAAGTTGTTTGGATGAGTGACGAAATGTTTCTCCCACTGAAAATGCTACATCCAGATGAACAGAATCAACCCTTTGGGATTTACTTACCTGGATGATTGAGCATGCATCAAGACAACATCTAAAGTTGTGCAACAAGAGAAAGAAAAATGTGATTTCTTAGCAAAATCCTATAGATGTTGAAGAAAATGCTTAAAGGAAATTTTTCATTTCAGGCTGACAAATCAGGTCACCTGCTTTCACCTGTTTTTCTTTTTTTCTTTTTCATATGGTCTGAATAGGTTTTTTTTATATCAACTTTAATCTCACCTCCTTTTTTTTTTTTTTTTTTTTTTCACCTGTCCCGTTTGGTTCTTTTGCCATCAGAATTGTTGTCTAAAGGCAAAGAAAGATGCCCAACGGATTTACTTTACGAAATGGACCATCCCAGCCTTGCCATATTGGTCTATTTGATTTACCTTTGCTTTTATTGTTTATTTTATTTTCATTTGCTGAACACGGGACAGACTTGACTGGGGAAAAGAAAAGGGAGAAAGAAAGAGGGAAAGAAAAACAGTGGGGAAGAGGAACGGTGATAAAGGGCAAAAACCAAAAACCAACAAAACAAACAGACAAAAAATACATATATCAATCACCTGGATCACCTGTTGAGAAAGAAAAAAGAGAAAACAAGCAAAAAGAGAGAGCAATATAATAAGCAACATCATCGCGATGATCTATGTGAATATAACAGTAAATACTAAATATTGAATATTATTGTGCAGCACGTAGGATCGACAGCGCACAGTGTGCTTTGAGGTAGGAGCCAAAAAGGGTGTAGTTTGTTTGTGTGAGCAGCCGTGTGTACACCTGTGAGCATGAGCGCGCTTGTATTTAAAAGGTTCCTTCATGTAATGATCTGCTAGAGGGTGTGGGGAGCCATAGCCCCGTCCTCCTGGGCATGAAGCAGGTATGGAGGAGATCAAAGCTCCAGACATCCAGAGACCCCAAGAGCAAAGGAGACCAAGGAAGACCAATGGAGGGGCAACCGTGCCACTATCCCGGAAAGAGCTGAGGAGAGCCCCAGATGAGGGGTCGCTCAGCAATACACAGACTGTAGATTGCAGGTAACACGCATTAGCCCATTGATGTAGAATGATTTGGATTCCCTGTCCCAGATGAGAAAAAAAATTGCCAGTGTGCATGTTTCATGAATCCAATGGTAATTTTGAATGTGCATTTCAATACGCATATTAGTAAATGGAATCCATGTTGAAACTGGCTCATATTAAAATTATCACTGCAAACAGAATCTCACTTCTCAATTTCTGGCTAATTATCGATGAATGTGATTTCAGATGTCACGATACACTATGTACGTCCACTGGGAAAATGGAACAGTTTGATTAGTATTAGATTTATTTTCCTTTAAGAGGCATTAAAATTTTAATGTCTTCTTCATGTGTTTTTTATGGAGCCATTCAGCTCTCTAGTATTTCTGGAAGTATTTGTTTGCAACAGTCTTCTGTTAAAAAAAAACACAAAAATCATTAAGTATTCTTGAACAACAGTTAGTATCTCAAAAGGATCTCCTTTGGCACCTACTTATGTTTTGTAATTGAAAATCTCACCTCATTTAATTAAGGTAAATAGCCATCACTGAAAAAGGCGTGGCATATGAATATCCCAGTTTTTTTTCCTATTGTTTGCTGGCATGCCTCTCCGAGCATTCTTAATGAAAAAGCATCTGTGCACAGTGTCAACAAACGACCTGCATTGACTCCTGTTTTATTACAATCAGAGAAAACCGAAGCTTCCTGCCTCTATTTCTTCTCTGTCTTTGGACCACTCTCTGACTGTCAGACTTTAATAGCTGGATTTCTGCCACATTAAACACCTACAAATCCCCTGCAAAGGAATGTGTGTTACAGACCTATCAAAAGGTTTAGCATTTCACACTGTTAGTTTTTTTTCCACTTCTGTCTTAAATTTCTCCATATTCCCTGAAACACAGAGAAACACATTGATTAAGCAAACATGTAGATGACGATTTTGAGCTCTGCTCTAAGTGTTTAATCAGCCAGACTCTGATGGACAAACTGATGTTTTTGTTGCTTTCAAAGAGCATGTTCATTGTCATTTATTTTATTATTTCTGTTTTTCCATCTATTTGCCATTTGCATTTGAGATTAATTAAATGTTTAAACTTGCAAACCTTTTCACACAGAACCATTTTCCTTCTGTTCTGTGAACCAATAAAACCAGTGGGAGCAGTAAAGCTTAGAGAGGTCATCAGTGCAAATATGTTAAAGAAATGAGAAAAATTTCAGATAGAAAGGTAAAGCCTTGAATGTAAACAAAACACCTTTCTAATTTTTCCTTGACCTACAATTGCCGTTAAAAAGATTTGGTGGAATTGTGCCTCTCCATGCAGTGTCTTCACACTATTTGTATTAGCGCTTGGTTTTAAAGTGGACATAAAGTCTTACATGTATTAGGTATAATTTACTTTACTATATTAGTTAATCTTAGCTAACTAGTGACAGGACCAGTAACTCAATGGAAGAAAATATGATTAACATAAAAGCAGTTCAAAAGGGGTCATTTTGTGAAACTTTGTGTGTGTAAAATGGAAGAATCCACCTGTTAGCTGCAATGCTTAGTTTAGTTTAATGAGGACTGTGTGGAGGAGAGGATCAGGTGCAACATTTGCTCATCACACCGACAAGCTGAACTTGATGCCATGTGTGATTTCTCTTCATCAGGTCACCTGTACAGAGCAAGTGGCATTATTTTATGCAAATTTAAGATGTGGTTTAACTCCAGTTATTTTTAGTCCCAACTAGTTTTAAACATAATAGGTTGCTACATGCACATCACACCACAACCAAGATTCTTACCAAGGCATTAACAGAAATCCTATCTATCAGCATCTACAGAAGAAAAAACAACACATCACCTGACAGTCTCCTTCACTTCTATTTGAGCAATACAAGCAGTGCATGAAAACAGCTTAGACAACTGAGAGGCCTGTACTAACAGAGGTTAGCAGACAAACTGGCGAAGAACAGTTGACAACGCTGGCCTTAAATACCACTGGCTGATTGCTTCAGATGGCAAACAGGTGCGGATGTCAGGTGAGCTGATGAGGAATCCGCCCAGCGGCAGTGCCATGGCCAAGCATGGCGAGACTCACCCGGCCCATGACACATTCTGAATTAGCAGCTAACTGTGAGAATGAGAAACATCACCCCTGACACTGTCACATCCTTTAACACGCTTGGATATGCTTCATTAGTGTAATTTATTATTCTACTTGCCATTTATTCTCTTCATCTTCATCTACCAGTGCATCACTGATTAGCAGCTAAACGCCCATAATAATTACCCCTGTGGGCTCTTTAATTTGACCGTTTTTGTAGGGCTAATTATTATTCCAGCAATTTATCTTGATAGAGACTCACAAGGTTTTCATTGAATAGAGCATTTCCTTTATTAGTTGGTGTTTTTGTAAACTGACGAAAATATGAAATTCTGCTCATATTTAATATACAATAATATGATGATTTTGGCAAATGGAGGTTGTTTATAGTTGTATGTTAGATGAGGAGATTAAATCCACTCTCACATATGGGAAGGCTTAAATGTAAAGATAACGCCAGCTGACAAGCTCTAGCATAATATCAAGATTTAACAGGCGTAACTGACAGGCCCAAGTAAAAAAAATGAAAAAATAAAAAACAATGTGTATATATATATATATATATATATTTATATGCTTGGTGCTGAATTGAAGGGTTATTACATAGGACACTATGTACCATACTGTGTATGGGGCCTGACCACCTACCAGGATGTAGAGTACAGACTGGGTTTGAATTCTTAGCCATAAAATTGTACAAAAATAAATGCATTTTACTGTTGTTTATGTGTGTATTGACACTCAGTAAACTCAAAATGAAACTGACACAACTCCATAAGTAACTGACTGACGTTTGCCCTTGAATCACCCCCCTGCTGAAACTAGACACACATGCTGACAAGCTTTATGCCTCTCTGAGCATTTTATTTTTTTTAATTCAAAAGCAGGGCTAAATATTCCTCAGGAAATCAGAACCTTTCATCAGTATTGAAACTACTGAAATAGAAACTAAAATAATACTGGAACATGCATACAGTCATTAAAGATAATAGGCCCTGATGTTAGCAAACAAATATTCAATTCAGAACAAATTCAGCACATGTCTCAGGGGAATACATATGTAGAATTGCTTTTCTTTTGATAAAATAGATTAACAGGACATTTGAAACAAACTGTAAACACAATACTGACAACTGATGGTGAAATAAGGTTGGGAGGTTTCAGCACACATATTATGTAAGGATGATATGAGGGATCCTGAACAGAGATCTATGTGATGTTCTGCTGTCAATAGGTGGCTGGATAGTATCCACTTTACATATATAAAAGCATATGACAAGAGCAGGCTAGACTATAAATATGTCTAATGTCTTCAGTGAAACTGTAGTCATAAGCTATATATGGTCAACATTACATCACTGACCAAAACAGTGATATAATGATATAATGTTACCGGTTGTTGTTTAGGCATCCTAACATTAAAGAGTATAAATCCATCTATTTTCTTCCACTTATTCAAGTCAGGGTCATAGGAGGCCTAGCTGCCATATGGTAAGAGGCAGGATACATCCTCAACAAGCTGCCAGTCTAATGGATAAAAACAGACAACCAGTCAAGTCCACCCCCAATTTAGAATGACCAATTAACCTAACCCCATGCATGTGGGAGGAAGCTGGAATATCCAAACACAGCCTACACTTTCACAGGGAGAACGTGCAAACTCTCCACAGAAATCCTGGACTTGAACCCAGGACCTCCGTGTTGTAATGTGACAGTGTTCACCATGTTGCTGCCCCTTTATAAAATGTAAACTTTATCAAGCCAGTTTATTAAAGAGTACATCTAGGCACAGCAATGGATAAATGAATCAGACAGATCAGGTGGGTGGACATGCTGTGCTGAGATCTCTTTCCTTTCTTGTTGTTGATAACCAGACCCAGAGTAGAAAGAGAATTTTATTTAGAGCACTCTAAAGTCTGAGCTTTTTGGCTTATAAGGACTACTTGTATACAGTAAATGCTGACCTTATCTGAAACTTTGCCCAACGTTAATATGAAGATTCATCCATCGTAACTATATATGGAAATAAGGAAAATCAAAACAGATCTATTTTAAATTTCAAATTTCAATATGGGTAATACACCTATACTATCAAGTATGCTGGAAATTCTTTGGCTATCTGTGCTGCAATATACATACGTATATATGTAATAGTTCTGAGAAAAATCTGTTACCTCATTCATGAATATTACCTGAATTAATGGGTTAGTCTTTGTTTACAGTGCCAATGGCCCAGGGGAGGAAACTTGGAGGTGTAGGACTGTGACATTTTTTCACCAACTGGCCTTAATCAGTCAGACTTGGCTCCCACCGCCACTCCCCACTGTCATTCAGCACCGCATTAATATGCAGATTTGCAAATTAATGATCAAGGAACTGACCTCCCAGCCCATTGTTATTTCAGTGGTGCTAGTTTCTTTTTTTTTTTGGTGCTAGTTTCAGTCATTGTGCAAATGTACTGTTTATAAGGTTGGGGAAACCTGCAGTCAGCTGAGACTGAAGAAGTCACTTGGTGACGAAATGTTTCTCCCACTGAAAACGCTACGTCCAGATGAACAGAATCAACCTTTGGGATTTACAGTGGGATGCAAAAGTTTGGGCAACCTTGTTAATAGTCATTATTTTCCTGTATAAATCGTTGGTTGTTACAATAAAAAATGTCAGTTAAATATATCATACAGGAGACACACACACAGATATTTGAGAAGTGAAATGAAGTTTATTGGATTTACAGAAAGTGTGCAATAATTGTTTAAACAAAACAAAACTATATTTAACCATTTAATTCTAAGGGTGCCAACCATAAATTCTAATTCTGGAGTTTTGATACCACCTTTATTGAATTCCTTCACAAGCTGAGATGTTTCAGTGTAATGGGTTTTATTCCTCCACAAAAAATCGAAAATAACTGTGTTAGCCTTATTAATGTTTTTAGAGGAGATATATAGAGAGTGACAAGGATAAATCAATTTGGAGATGCCTTCAGCTTTAGATAGGATGTTTCTGCCAAAAATTGCGAGGTCTCTGGTTAACCAGTGGCTAAGTGATTTCTTCATCTCCATGATACAGTTAGAAATATTAGTGTCTTTTCTGCTAATTGGGTTTTTTAGATATTATCAGCCCTATATATTTAACTTTAGATTCAACTCTAACCAAAGCTGTTGAGGAGTCAGAGCTTGTATGAATCGGGAGTAGTTCACATTTTTTGATACTGAGAGATAAACGAGAAGCTTTAGAGAAAATTTAGTTTTCTCTACCACGTATTTATCTTTCAAAAAAATAGATGTATCATCTGCGAACTGACTTATTTTGAAGTCTTTATTAAAAATTGATATTCCTTGTATGTCGTTAGAATTTTTGATTAATAGTGTTAACAACTGAGTTGCCAATATAAAAAGCTTATGGGAAACAGGACATACTTGCCGAATTCCCTGTTGCACCTTGAATCCATTCCTTGATTCAAGGAAGCTAAAATATTGTTAAGTAATGCGGCTGCTTCACTTAGGCTACAAGCACAGCCGTCCCCAACCCCCAGGTCCTGGACCAGTACCGGTCTGTGAGTCGTTTGGTACCGGGTCGCAAGAGTTGAGGCTTGAGTATATACCACTTTTTCCATCAGTTTCCTTGTCAGGAAACCACTTCCTGTTCAGCGGAAATGCCTCTGGTTTTAGTGGAGTGCGTGAGTGCATTTCAGTAGTGTGTGTGAGAGCATTTCAGTAGTGTGTGTGAGAGCTAAAATTTCAGTAGTGTGTGTGAGAGCGTTTCAGTAGTGTGTGTGAGAGCATTTCAGTAGTGTGTGTGAGAGCTAAAATTTCAGTAGTGTGTGTGAGAGCGTTTCAGTAGTGTGTGTGAGAGCATTTCAGTAGTGTGTGTGAGAGCTAAAATTTCAGTAGTGTGTGTGAGAGCATTTCAGTAGTGTGTGTGAGAGCTAAAATTTCAGTAGTGTGTGTGAGAGCGTTTCAGTAGTGTGTGTGAGAGCATTTCAGTAGTGTGTGTGAGAGGTAAAATTTCAGTAGTGTGTGTGAGAGGTAAAATTTCAGTAGTGTGTGTGAGAGCGTTTCAGTAGTGTGTGTGAGAGGTAAAATTTCAGTAGTGTGTGTGAGAGGTAAAATTTCAGTAGTGTGTGTGAGAGCGTTTCAGTAGTGTGTGTGAGAGGTAAAATTTCAGTAGTGTGTGTGAGAGGTAAAATTTCAGTAGTGTGTGTGAGAGCGTTTCAGTAGTGTGTGTGAGAGGTAAAATTTCAGTAGTGTGTGTGAGAGTGTTTCAGTAATAATGTCCCTTACGGCACCTCATAAACAACAGTCCATCAGTACTTTAAGAACTGAAGGTCAGTCAGTGTGGAAAATTGCTTAAATTTTGAATGTGCAGTCGTTAAAAACCATCAAGTGTTACAATGAAACTGGCTCACATGAGGGCCGCCCCAGGAAAGGAAGACCAAGAGTCACCTCTGCTGCTGAGGATAAATTCATCTGAGTCACCAGCCTCAGAAATTGCAAGTAAAGAGCACCCTGATCAGAGCCCTGATAAATGCCACACAAACGTCCAGTAGCAGACACATCTCTACATCAAATGTTCAGAGGAGACTGCAGGAATCAGGGCTTTGTGGTCAAATAGCTGCTACAGGACATTAGACCAGTGAAAATCTGTGCTTCGGTCTGATGAATCCAAATTTGAGATTTTTGGTTCCACCTGCCGTGTCTTTGTACAACGCAGAAAACGTGAGTGGATGGTGTCTACATGCATAGTTCCCACTGTGGAGAGCCATGGAGGAGGAGGTGTGCGGTGTGATGGTTTGATGGTGTAGGGGTGCTTTGCTGGTGACACTGTTGGGGATTTATCTAAAACTGAAGGCACACTGAACCACCATGGTTACCACAGCATCCTGCAACAACATGCCATCCCATCCGGTTTGCGTTTAGTTGGAGCATCATTTATTTTTCAACAGGACAATGACCCCAAACACACCTGCAGGCTGTGTCAGGGCTATTTGACCAAGAAGGAGAGTGATGGAGTGATGTGCCAGATGGCCTGGCCTCCACAGTCACCTGACCTCGAGATGGTTTGGGATGAGATGGACTGCAGAGTGAAGGCAAAAGGGCCAACAAGTGCTCAGCATCTCTGGGAACTCCTTCAACACTGTTGGAAAAACAATTCAGATGACTACCTCATGAAATTTAAAAACTAATATTGAAAGAAAGAAAGTCATAAATAGATAAACATTCTTAAATTTACATATGTACATTGTGTAATATGCAGCATTATTGCATATGAGAAGAAGATAAGCAACACTAAGCACCAGTACCAATGTTAGTTTTTTGTGGCATTGCAATTGCTGTATTGTGCATTGTATTGCAGTGACGTGACCAGGGACAGATCTAGAAGGGTGGTATGGGGTGGCAAGTGCCACCCTAAAATGATTGCTTGCCACCCCAAGTGCCACCCTAGTTTTGCATATGGCAGTGTTGTTTATTAAAATAAGATAGCATTAACACTTTGAGCGTAGTTAGAGTTAACAGTGAATATGCTAAAACTGAATATATTGCCCTGTAACACTAATTTAACAAATTCCTATCACTGCCATATATTTGAACAGCATGAAAATGAAACAGCATATAATGGGTGCAAAATCTCATCAAACAAATGAATGTTAACAAAATGGTTTGAGTAAATAAAAGAGAAAAATAACATAATCTGCACTTTTCTATGCAGTGAAGTATTATTTCATTTAGGATAACAACAAGAATGAACATTATGCTTTATGGATGCTACAGCTCAAGCTTCCAAGGCTAGACAAGGAGGCATGAGAGTGACTTAAAGTCAGTTTCATTGTTAGGATAAAAACAGTTACACGGTTTCTGTTCAGATCCTGAAAAATGGAGCACTAGTTCTTAATTATGCAGGCAAAAAGATCATTTGAAGTAAAACTAATTTACATTGGAATCCAGCCCAAAAAACACCTTTATGCTGGCATGTTGAATGTGAAGTATCCATGATGGCACCTGGACTGCTCCTTTTGTGGGCACAATTTGTAAAAAAAAATCTTTTATTATCATATTTTTCAGAATTTTTTCTCCAACAAAATCTGCTCTTGTGACATAATAACAACAATATTTTGAGAAAAAAATTGAATTTGTCAGCAAAGTTTTAATGCAGTCAGATTTGACTGGCCGGTCAATAAATGCAATTATTATTTCCTAGTACCTTGAGATAAGTTAATTTAGATACTTTAAAATAGACAAAGAGGAAAAGAAAGGCTTACCAATATAAGGGAGACTTTTCAAGATGACTGCTTAGTTGGGATGCTTGATTCCTGAAGGACTGTGGTAACACTCAAGTATTGTAGCTATAGTATGTCTTCTTTTAGTCTCAATACATTTTGTTCTTTTTTCAGTTTTTTTCTTTATTTCTATGCTGTCTATTCTGTAACAACATGTACTGTCTGTCATAGTGATGGGAATTCCGGCTCTTTTTAGAACAAAAACAAGTATTCACAAGGCCTCCTTCCTTCCGCTTAGCATACAGCCTCAGGGTGCTGGACTTGGGGTGAAACCCTCCATGCATGGTCAGGAGCTTTCTTGTCTTTATGTCAGTGGCTTCTATCTCCTCCTTTGGCCAGCCTATTACCCCAGCAGGGTACCTGATCACGGGCAGGGCGTAGGTGTTGATGGCCCGGATCTTGTTCTTACCGTTCAGCTGACTCCTCAGGACTTGCCTCTCCTCAGGACCCCTCTGCAGGTACTTGGTGGTTGCAGCTTTCCTAGTGGCCTCTTCATGGTTCCCATTTGCCTGCGGGATCCCCAGGTACTTGTAACTGTCCTCTATGTCTGCAATGTTGCCTTCTGGTAGTTCAATCCCCTCAGTTCTGACTACCTTCCCTCTCTTTGTTACCATCCGACTACACTTCTCCAGTCCGAACGACATTCCAATGTCATTGCTGTATAGCCTGGTAGTGTGGATCAGTGAATCGATGTCTCGTTCACTCTTGGCATACAGCTTGATGTATATGGTAGTACTATACGTAGCCATTTTATACACTAGTTGCTGGTTTTACTTTACTTTGCAGTCAAATGCATTCCAAACCATCTCACTAGGGTTATAGTTATTGAGACCAGCAGGTTGTTTTTTTTTTTCTTTGAGCAGATCACAGGGCAGCGCTCTTGGCAAAAACAAGAGTACACGAAATCTGCTTCTAAATCAATAAAGGCTGGTGTACTGATGTGACAGTGTTAGGAAGGTCATGTAGTTCTCACCTGGAGTCTTTTCTTATAAACTGCAAACCTTTTAATTTAAGGAGCTTGGAAAGGAAAGTGGTTGGACTTCTTTAAGTTTCTTCAAGACGTTTCGCCTCTCATTGGATAAGCTTCGTCAGTTCTTCAGATTCCCAGGTATGTAAGCTCTACTGGGAGTTGTCCCTTAAGAGAGTTGTTCATGTGCCTCATCACATGAGTCAAGGTGTGATGAAGTGATATATAAGGCCCTGTCATGACAATGACTGGTGTATATAGCATATACTGCCTATTTTAAAAAAAAATTCATTGCATGCACAAGACGAAATTGAACTGCAGTCAAATTCCTGTTTTGACACTTGCAGTTGGGATGTAAAGTGAAATGATTAGTAAGAGTTTTGCAAAAATAAAGATGATTCTGATTCTAGTTCTGACTGTGATACAGCTTCTTCAAAGTCAAACACTCCTAAAGAACCTTAACGTGTGTTCTGCTGGAGTGTAATGTTGTGAGTACCATGCAAGTAACTGCTGTCTTAATAAATTTCTTTTAAACAGAGATGTTGTCCCTCTCTTAAGCCCCAGCAGTTTGCTCCTATGTTCTGATTCACAGAGTCTGCACCCTACAGCTGATTCTGGGCACACATTAACATTAGATATTGGAACCTACATCAGTGCCGGGACGCATTGCGCTTGGTTCTAATCAAAAGTGCTGTTGACTATTGATTTTCTGAGACTGTTCATGCTAATGAAGTCTGCAGGTGAGAGTACTCTTGTTTCTTTTTTCCTGGGACTGTCTTTACGAAAACAATTTTCATCAAACTGGTGATTTTTTTTCCTTGTCTAAAGAGGCTCTTAAATATCTTGATTTTTTTTTCACTATTCATGTATTCAGTATTCATGAACTGTCAACTCTTTAAAACACTAAGATGTTACTGATTAATGTACTAAAACAGGGGTAGTTTCCTGGTTACCAATGCAAACGTAAACAACTAATGTTTTCAAACACATTTAGGTCATGAGAAAGTTATCTTGTCTTATCTTTTTAAAAATAAACTGAATATTGTCACTAACACAACATCTAGATAAAAAAGTCATACATTTACATCTAATTTTAGTGAGAGGCACTCTACTCTTCTTCACATCTCCACTAGCTTTTCAGGCAACCAGAACTTTTTTGCTGTCAGGTGTTACTGATTAACCAGCAAGTTGTGAATGCCCAGAGGCCCAAATAAATAAGTTCAGAATGCAATGCACAAACATATCGACATATTTTTAAAGGCCCTGTTGCTGATCCACAATGGCTAAACAGAAAAGAAATTCTATGATGATGTATTGTCCCTTTTGGGTTACCAGTTACATGAAAATGTATCATCATTACAAATAATGACTGCTAAGCTGTGAAATGTTTGATGAGTCGTTTGCTTGTTAATATTGCTGAAATCTCAGGTGATCATGTGACTTCTTAAAGTTTAAAAAAAGGATACAGGAAGATTGATGACCAACTGGCTATCAATGGAAACACAATTGCACTAGTAATTAGCAGGAATAGAGTGAGCCATAGTACCACTAATCAAAACCACAGTGGGACTCTGTTTTAATTAAACACAAAGATTGTGATCCTAGCAAACCCTGCTGTTAAAAACTAAAAATAAGTGCTTCAGCCTAGGAACAGCATTAAAGTTATTAATGAAAGTCAGATTGTTTTTGACGACTCAGAAAAATGTGTGAACATTTCTCAGGAAAAAACACTGGCATCCTCCATGCCAACAAGCGTCGTCTCTCTCAACCAAAAATGAGAAAAATGAAGAAAAGTACTGTGTGTTCTGCGTGTGTTATATTTTTAATATAGTACATTTAAACTTAGATGTTGATTTTAGATAAGAGAATATTCCTGTTGAAATTATTTTTTCATTATTTATTTACCATTTATGATTTTAGTTAATATCAATTCAGTAATTCACAATAGAAAATAATCATTTGTTGCATTTCATTTCACAAAGTCAGGAAAGTAATGTTTAAGTCTAGACTGCTCTAATTTCCAATTCAGTTAAATTCAATTTTATTTCATTTTATCGACTGGAAAAAGACTGCACAAACCAAACAGCAAAAAGGAATTATTTAATTATGGTTAAATCCAAAAACAAAAAGATGTATACAGAAAATATAAGCTAGGCACAGCTGTGTCTGCAGGGTGGATGCATAAAATTACAGTTTCAATGATTAGTATTGCTGCAATGTAGCTGTTTTCTTCTCCTTTCTGTATTACATTATGTTACGCTCTAGTAAACTGTTTTAATCTCTCACCCTCTTTCTATTTAATATCTAATTATACTAGTACACGAAAGAAAGTCTTCATTGGGGTGTACGTTTCTAAATAAATAAATACACCATAAAAACTAGAATCACATTGATCCGTAATCATGCAGTGTTTAAATTATTCCAGGAAAGCCACTGTTATGATGAATTTATGACTGTGAATTTTTTATTCTCAGCAATGTATTTATTGTCCATAAAAACAGGCTTCCATCTTAATCTCAAAAATGTTAATGGGGCAGACTTTAAAAGCCAGAGGCTCATGTATCACTATGCAGGTCATCAAACATGCTCTGCATGAGGAATATGACTGTTCATAATCCACTGATTGCAGGATTCACTTTAACATTATAGACTAATAATAATTTTCTATCAGCCATCCACATTTCATCACACATCCCTTATCATGTTTATTGTTTTCTTCAGTGTCTGTGTATTGCCATTACACATTAAGGAACACTAGAATTAAGGCCTTAAGGTCTTGGATCATTGATAGTTGATGCAAAGACACGACTTCGAACACCCAGGAAATGATGAAAGAAAAGCTAAAGTTTCCTCCTTGTCTACCATCACAGTATCAGACTGCTTGCTGTTTAATTTACTAAGCATCCTACTTTTCATGGAAATGTCAGATATCCTTCATGCCACTACTACTTATTTCCAAGGTATATGGTACAAGGTATTTGGCATTGAGGGGATGGAAAATTTTGATGAAAACACTAAACCATAACCTGTGTTATTAAAATATGTAATATACCTTTTGTAAGCGTTAAGCTAAGTCTTTGAAATTAAATTAATTTAAAATAAATGGATTTAAGAAAATGAGTTTTATACTAAATATTGATAATAAAAAAAATATAAGAAAAAATTTGAAATACAAAATCTATGCCAAAATACAGAAGCAGTGTCTGATGCATGTTGAACAACCTTTAGCAACAATAACTTGAAGCAATCATGTTCTGTATAACTTTATTAGTCTCTCACGTCACTGTGGAGGAATTCTGCCTACTCTTCTTTGCAGAGCTGTTTCAACAGAGCTCTTTTAAGGTCCTGACACATCATGTCAATTGGGTTGAGGTCTGGACTTTGAAACACCTTTACTCTTTTCTTTCTTAAGCAGTTCAGTTGTAGAGTTTCTGGTGTGTTTTGGATCAGAACTCAGTTTGGACCAAGGTTTAGCTCTTGGACAGATGGCCTTATCAATGGTTTGCAGTAGCGGTTTTTGATACGGGCGACACGGACAGTTGCCCGGGGCGGCATCGTGGTGGGGGGCGGCATCACGGGCATCGGCAAAAAAAAAAAAAAAAAAAATTGCTCGTACTCATGCTGCCCCGACATCAGCCAGCGCATATTGGGAATGGCATAGGCACCGATCGGTTTTCTATCGCCCATTTGCTGGGAGTAAGGGCGCCCACCGTTTGCGAGGTGCGCCTGCTGCTTGCGGCACAGGGAGGACAGGGCTGGGCGGCGGGGGATTCTCTGGCTGGCTGGAGCAGCGTCTAATAACCAACTCGCAAAATAAAACAAAATAAAAACAAAACAACAAACACGAAAACACCAGACATCATGATACAGACTTATAATTTGCACCGATGTTTTTTCGAAATTCTATACGCGAAAAGTGAGCGCGAGAGCCCTCGGTGCGCCGCTTGCTGCTGTGCAAGTAAACTTTATTGTCATCTCCGCTATATACAGTCCAGTATATAGAGAGACGAGACGACGTGGCTCCAGTTACAGCAGTGCAAGTAAACAAACAATAAATATAAGAAGAGTAAGAAAATAAATATACACTTTAGGACTAGGGGTAAAGGGATCAATAACAATTTAAAATTTATAATTTACAGTTTGATGATTTAAAGTCGGCTGCTTCCAAATAGAGCACATTTCATTCATAATGATGTAAATCCAAGCCCATTATGTATTCATGATTTGAATCCCGGGTTGTGCGAAATCCCAGAAATACACCTTAGACAAAGTGAATATGTGAACTAAGGTGTAGGTCTAGGGTATGTTGTGGCGATCCTCGATATGGGGGATTTGTCTTCATACTGGAGTGCAAAATTAAAACCAATGGAAGATGGACAAGAAAAGTTCAAAGCCATCAGGTGCTCAGTTTAGAAAAAAATAGAAAAGAAGAGGAGGAGAAACGAGCAAAAGATACAGGTAAGCAGATGTGTGATTGGATAATGGCAGGTCATCCTGAAACAATCAGAATCAGAATACTTTATTAATCCCTAAGGAAATAATGTGGGTTACAGTTGCTCCTAAAAGAAATGGTGAAACAGTAACAGACTAAACTCCAAACAATACATCATGTTACAGATTTTAATATCAATTAGTTCCGACAACAGTTTTATGTTAATGTACAATCCTTAATATGTTTATATGTTTCATACTTGCTAAAAAGGACACTGCGCATTATGGCCAAACATTTCCCCTCTGGTCCTGTTCAAATACACCATTCTGCGAGTGGTTTGTTCAGATATAAACCTAAGCCCTTTTCCTTTTCAGAGGAAAAAATATTTTCCTGGCAACTCTTCCAAATATCCTATACTTATACAATCCTCTCCTGATAAGAATGGCAACTGTGTTGAATGTTTTCCACTTGTGAATAGCCTTTCACACTGTAGAATGATGGATTTCAAATTGTCTGGAAATGGCCTTATAGCAACCCAGTATCATGACAAAATGTGTAATAGACACGCATGTCCACCGTGTCCATTTCACACTTTGCCTCTCCAAAACATGGAATGGACACATGAAGAAGTTGCTTAACTGCATGCAGAATTTGCATTACCAGCACGGGGAGATAGTATAGTTAAAATCCACAAAGTCTGTAATGAGCAAAAAATGTATGAATTACATTCCATGGTCCTTAATCACTGTGAATGATTAAGCTAGGCAGCTATATGATATGTATTTACATATCTATCTATCTATAATATGTATTTACAAGTAAATGTGCTAATTATATCTGTTTAAATGCTTTCCAGTGATTATTTTCATGTTGGCTTGAAATAAAATATCTCCCTCTGCTGTTACTGCAGCTTCCTGCAACTTCTGCATGTGTGTACATTTCACATTTTGGATAGGTAAAGCATGAAATGGACACACCAGCATGTCTGTTACACGTTTTGCCATGGTATCGGGTTGCTTATAGATTTTCAGTACAGTGGGCAGCAATACTTGCTTCTCTAAGATCCTTCTTCACAGTGTATAGATGTTACAGTAACTGGGGGGACTCAAACGCAGGACTCCTTTGCTCAAAGGAAGAACAGAGGGTTTATTCACAAACACCAGGTGAAATGTGTGACAGTGACAAAATGCTAAATACAAGGGTGCGGGGATCAGGGCTCCAGGGAATCCACAGGGAAAAGCAGGGGAACACTCTCACTCCTCTTCAGTCTCTCTTGGTATCTCACCAGTCTCTCCCTCCTCTCTTGCACCAGGATCTCTGTAGGGAACAAGGGCAGGTCCAGGGTGTCTGTAAACAGGGAAACAATGTGTTAATGCAAGAAGCAAAACCACGGGAACTAGACTGCAATGTCCTAGCCAGGATTTCACTGACACAGGTCAAGCAAAGATCCAGCGAAGAGCAAGTCTCGCTTCTTCCCTTTAGTAGAGGCCAGTTAATGAGACGCAGGTGTTGATCATCTCCCAGGTATGTAGGCCAAAGGCAGGAGCCCACAATGAACTCTGCCCAGGTGACAGAGGGAGAGAGGAAGAGAGAGGAAGAGAGGAAAAAGAGAAAGCGGAATTTCTCAGGCAGATCTGCTGGATCATGACAATAGATAGATATAGATAGATATACATATATAGCTTATGTCTTAATGTGCACTTTTTTAAAGGGACTTTTTTTTCACATTTTCACATCAGTCCCTAAGACCCTCAGTATTCACCTTATGCCTTTTAACATCCTCAACCATGAGCAATCAACTTGCTAGTGGTTGAAGTAATTTTACCTTTTAGAGCTGGATATTCTGCCCACACTACCAGCTAAAAGTGGCAGAAAAGAAAAAGACCTTGCTGATGACTTGTCCAAAAATGGAATTGGGAAAGGGGCAACGACAAAGGACAGGAATAATATGATGAAAATAGATGGGCTAATGCAGGTAGGAATGTAAATGACATAATATAGGCAGACGTCATGTAGTAGTTAAATGGATTTTATTGACGTGGGAAAGGCAATGCAAGGGACAACAAATATTATATAAATATTATTAGTTCCTCATACTGTGTGCTGCAAATCCATTTTAAAGGTGTCTGTTAATATCATTTTGTCAGAGCCACTGACTCGCTTAAACACAAGGTATCCTTGTGTATTACTTGACCCAACATATCTGTCATTCATAAACCTAACCAAGACGTTTTCAGTGAGTAAACCTAATCACTGACTTACAGCTAAAACAAAAAATACAATAATTTTTTTAATAATTAAAGTGAAAATAACGCAAAAAAGCGTAGCTCTTTTAGGTCTTAGTTACAAATTCATACAGACCAGCCATTTAGTCAGTCAGTGCACACCGTAGCAACTTCTGCCCGCTAGGGAAAATTGTGTGTTCCTCAACCAGAACTACACATGATTGTTAAAGTTGCCCATAGTTTACATACGAAACATCAACTTCTCTCGAAACACTTTCTTCACTCTCTGAGCTGAGAACATGTAACTTCATATTAAAAGTTGGACCCTTTGAAATGTGTTAGTTGCAGTGGTTAGATACTTGTGACATGTTGTCTAAATAGGGAGATGCGGGCTGATTCTAACAAAATGGCAACACAGTATGAACCAGGATAAGAACATCTTAGTATTTCTCACCAATGGACAATAAAGAAAGAAAAATGTGTACCACATAAATCTGAAATATTTCCAAAAAACAGGAAAAAGACCAAGGCTGAGTGTGGGCATATGGTCTGGAGGTACACAGAGCCATGCACAGCAAGCTGGGATGCACTTTGTCCTGACACTTGTCTATCAAAGTCAGCTTTAACATTTTGAGTACTGCAAGCTTCTTTTTATGGTCCATGGGTTTCCATAACTCATTTATCATTTTAGTATCTACTAACCTAAGTATTTAATACCCCACAAGACACTGGATCAAATTTGACCCAGTACCTATCACAATTTAACCAGCATATTTAACACACCTTTTAATAAATGCTACTGTAGCAAACTAAAGATCCTCTTCACTATATATTATTTATTTTATGCATATTTTATGAATAGATCTGTATTTGTTGTTGGGTTTTTTTGCAGAACATTTCAAGATTAGTGAAAACACTTCCTTTGCATTTGATTTACCCATTGCATATCTGAAGTTGCTGCAACTGCTATACTTTCAAATAATACAAAAACAGTTAGTCAAGCACTGTGTTATTATGACAGGCAGGCCACAAAGTTAATTTTAGCTGCAAACCTGGCAGATTACCTGAGCCCACATCAACTAAAGGATCAGCTGACACCATCCGACATATCTAGTTAGCATGTCTTATATACTGTGGGCCATTTAAAACTAGGTGTTTATTATAGCACAAGGGTTTTAATTAAAGGTTGATTTCTCAACACAGCTTGACTAAAGTGAGTGCTGGTGGACTGATTTACTGCTATGTATCAAGAACAAAATGAAAAAGCTAATATGAAATGATGAAAATATCACAATACAAAGGTGCAGTAATAAAACCTCTTCTTAGTGTGTATTTGAGATCTCTCAATAATGTGTGGTGTGGCTAATATACAGAGCTTGCTCAACATCACACAGGTTCAAGAGCTGCAGAAA
Source organism: Pelmatolapia mariae (assembly GCF_036321145.2). Lineage (NCBI taxonomy): Eukaryota > Metazoa > Chordata > Actinopteri > Cichliformes > Cichlidae > Pelmatolapia > Pelmatolapia mariae. The sequence continues at coordinate 40,093,911 of NC_086244.1, read as the reverse complement.
AGACAACGAGCTTTTGTCATCCTTAGAAGATCTGCCAGAGAACAAAGACAGCACACACATGCTTTAGGGAATAGCACAGCAGAGTACTTTACATGCACTCAGCAAGTAAAGACTCAAACTGAAAGTGTAAACTTCAAAGATAGGGAAAACTTCAAAGTAGGAAAAATAGGTTTTCTGTCACGCAGAAGAAGTCCATGCTAAATTATGCCTTTGGGTGAGGAGGTGGGGTATTGTAGCTACTGTAGCCTCATGTTGGCTGTCACTACCGTATGAACCAAAGCAAAGCAAAGCAAACATGCATATCATGTTGTTGTTGGGGCTTCGTCCTGATTGGCTGATCTTTGCGATTCTATCTAGCTCAGTATCAAAGGCAGTGACGTAACTCTGGCAGCTGCTGTACTACAGCTGACAGTTTCTCAGCCTTCTGAAGATGCTGTAGTATATCTTCACACTTGTGTTCTTTGCTTATCTGTAAGCTGCATCAGCAGTACTGGCAAAATCACTCCTACATGTTCCTCTGCTGCCATACTACAATCATAAACAATATATAATAGTAAAACATATGAAACATTAGAGTTAAATAAAGCGGTGTTGAGCTTGGAGGGAATTGGATCGATATATTCAATCTGTCTTTTACTGTAGTTTACGATTAAATACCCTCAGCTTTGTGGATATTATCAAAATTTAGCATGCTAGCAAATGGAACTAGAATAGAATAGAATAGCTCTTTATTGTCATTGTACATGTACGACGAAATTATGGATGAGATCATCTATCCATTAGTAGTTTAAAAAGCAAATTTTCACTGTAATAGCTTTTTTTTAAAAGTAATAAACAATAATTACAATAAAGTAATAAATACATTCCAATAAAATAACAAAAAATTATTTAATGACTGAATACTTTTTCTTTGAATGAGGAATGATGGTGTGTGTGGGAAAACAGTATATGCCAGAAAGCTGCAACTAAGCAGGGTAAGCTTCCACCTTTCAATGGGGGTCTGGTGGTAAACAACTAGAACAGCCAGTATTGATAAGTGGTCACTCATGCCACCAGTAACCAAGCAAATGCCACCAGCAAAAGCACTAAATCAGAGTTGGCTTGACAGATAACAAACCCCAGCATAACAATAAATCAAAATCTTAATACCTTAAAAATTTCAACAATAACTAGAAAATAGAGGAAACTGGGTTTTTTTTTCTCATCTTACTGAGTTTTATGCACATCTGTGTGGAAATACAGAAACCAATGAGGAATGAAAAAACTGAAAATATGCAAAGACATCTTTGTTTACCAGCTGTATTCTTCAGTATGATTGACTACTACAGTCACACTTAGCTTTGTTTGGAACATTTATAACACTTGTGCTGCAAGAATGCAAAACATTTTTGTGTACAGTGATAAAAAGCAGAAGATGACAGACGTGACATCTGGATTTCTTCACCACAGTAAATGTAAATGCATATTAACTCTGCACAGGCTGTTCCTGTTCATACTAGCCAGTTTTTGTTTAGAATCTGAATATGTTTGAACTATTCAAAATCAAATGTGAGGAAAAAATATTCAAATTGTATTGACTCTTATTAGGACGAGTACCACAATATTTTTGAAATGCAAAGACCTTTTGAGCTAATGAAAGTAAAATGATATCATTGAAGCACCCTTTTAAAGGTTTGCTAATTGTTTTTATTGGCTACTGCATCATGCATTTGGCTCTGCATTAGTCTTATCTCATTCCAGGTTTAGATTATATCAAGCTTTTCATTATTTGAAGCGCTTTTTCTTCCTGTGAGCAACCAAGTATTTAAATACAAAAAGGATCAATCAGTTTAAATACTGTAAGGCTCAGGACTGTACACTTGCTGGTGTATGATTACATGAGGGTTAGAGGTAGGATTATGGTTTGGTTCAGTTGCCCTTTTATATCGAATTTTCTGCTTTAATTATAATATTTTCAACATTCAGACTGGAGAAAACAACTCATTATCAGGCATTTTGTTAGGTATAATTATCATCCCAATAAACACCAGAAATCTCATGGAGGTTTCCCCACAAAGGCAAAATTAAATGCATAAAAGTTAGCTGTTCAATGGCAGTTTTTTGCCCCCATTACCACTTTCAAGTTCAGGTTTAGTCAAAGGACTAGAAGTATCACACTGTAAATTTTGTAAAATGAATCACCTCAATACTTAATCACAGATCATTACTTAGCCAGTGTTCATGGCACAGTTTCATCTAGCAATCCATACATTTGTTTAAGGCAGTGTTTCCCAACCACAGTGCCACAGCACATAAGTGTGCTATGAGAAATGATCAGATGTGGCATGGAAGATCCAATTTCACCTTATTGGTGCTCTAAGCGAGCGGTGTATATTGACAGGACAATTACATTCTCTTCCACTAAAGAGCAGTACAACTTCTTGCAATTCCAGTTAAGTGGGTTGCCAACCACCAGTGAAATGGATGAAGACGAAGAAGAAATATGTTAGTCCAAAGTCGAGTGGCATAATGGGGAAAACCTGCAGTCAGCTGAGACTGAAGAAGTCACTTGGATGAGTGATGAAACATTTCTCTACATCCAGATGAACAGAATCAACCTTTTGGGATTTACTTACCTGGATGATTGACCATGCATCAAGACATTAAAAAGTACCTGAGACTTGTGGCTATTTGTGGACACTAGGTTTGAGACTTTGCAGTCTTAACAGCCTCTTGGTAAGCAGAAAGAGCGTTCCTAAGAATCTGTAAAGAAACACAGCCTATCTTTTTTCCATCTCCTCTCAGCACGTCTGTAATCGCATCTAAGGGTGCACGTATGTTCATTCAACCATGGCTCTGATAATAGCTTAGTGCGCACAGCCCTGAGTGGAGTGATCATCTTTTGCATGCTGGAGCACACGGCATGTGCTAAAGTGAACAGTAATGATAAAGTGAACAGTGCAGGAAAATGATCAGAGATGCACACATCCAAACCCTGGGTTAGCACCAAGTCCAATATGTGTCTTTTTTCATGAGTAGGACCGGTAGCCCACTGAGTCAGGTTAAAAGAGTCAATAACATTTAGAAAGTCCTGGACCAGAGGTTTAGACTCACAGCAAACATGAATATTAAAATCACAGAGGATTAAAAGTCTGTCAAACTTAAGAACAATTCCTGCCATAAAATCTGAAAACTCTTTGTTAATAGAATGTTAAATATAATGTCAGTATTACCTTTTAATTATATAGGTTTACTTATGGTAGAATGCTGCATGTAATCATTTGTGTTTAGAAGTATGTAGTTGATAGTATCCTGAAAGGATGTCTCATCCTAGGAAGCTTGTGTGCATTCCAGAGCACTCTGGCTTTCACACCCACATCCTGGGAGCATGGGAGAGGTCGTACCTTGTCTTATTGTTTTATGGTAGGATAAACGTATCTATGTCTGTTTTACTCTAAGTGCATTTTGTTTAGATGAACTGCTGGACTTCGAGGCCAGCAGGGTTAGGAAGTCATTTTATGACCACACACACACACACACACACGAAGGGTATTCTTTGTTCACATGTATACCTATAAGATGTCATATGTTAATGAACCTATGCATATTCATGTAACCACAATAAAAGAGCAGTGTTACGGGAGAGCGGACGAGAGCAACTGAGGTCAAGCGAAGGAACAGCGCCTGTCCAGTTCTCTCCCGTGCACGTTAATTTATAAAACCTGTCTGAGTGTCATTTATTCCAATCTGAGTTGAATTACAGGAAAACTCCTGACATTTATTTGGTCCTCCGAGCCGGAGTTAGGACATAACGTTTTGTGTGCTCCTACGGGAAAACCTCATCGAGTCCTGACGTCGTGAGAAGCCCGCGCTGAAGTCTGTCGACAGCTACTGTCTAGGTACAGTATAAAAGACCAGAGACGTGAATTCGGGTTCTGGCTGGCGTTATTACAAGTGGTACACGGCGTTGGGGGTTGATGAGGCGGACCTGAGAGACCGGCAGTGAATCAGCAACCAGGTGAATATTGACACTCTGAGACACCTCGCGTAAAACGTTTAAGCTCGCCCAGAGGGGTTGGTAGCATTCCTAAAAGTAAAGGCTCGCCTGAAAGAGGGCTGGAAGCATTTTTAGGCGGATTTCTAAAAGTAAAGGCTCGCCTGAAAGAGGGCTGGAAGCATTTTTAGATAAACCTTGTCCGTAAAACGTAGTACGCGTTGAAAAGGCCTATTTTGTGTTGTTGTTGTTGTTGTGTGAATGACTGCGGAACAGGCGAGGTCTGTGACACGGTTGTTGTTGTTATCATGGGTTCCCGAGCAAGTAAGACTGTCTCACAGGGAGACGACACATTCATGTAAGGATTTACTCCCGGCAGTGCGAGGTATTTATATGCTCATAACTGTAATCACCGTAAACCAGTGGTTGGAGAATGTCACATGTTAAAAGTTGTCAGAAAACACAGCAGCCTCGAAGAGCGTGTGGAGAAGGCCAGCCCACATCAGCAGCCTTTAAACTATGCTCTGGTGAATGGCTTCCCCCACCCCTTGCTGACACAAAATATTTAGATGATTCTTTAGCTTGCCCTGATCAACAACAGCCTGTGCTCCAGACCACAGATTTGATTGAGGTGGATAAGTGTTAAAAGTAATCTGCATTAAGCTTAAGGTTGCTCAAATACAGTACAATGACATATGAGATGAAGTAAAATAGGCAAATATTTTACCTAATTACGTGCATAGAGGCACTTGACCTGTTTAAAAACTGTCATTCTAATATGAGCCATTGTTGAGATATAGAGCACACCTATGAAAACAACTAATAAGCTGAACCCTGTATAAAACAGCTAAAACTACATGATGGAGAAGCTGAAATTAATATGTGTAAGTCTTTGCCACTGTGGGCAAAAGCACGCAACCACTGTGTGAGGTTGCGTTACTGTCTCTTCTGAGCTGATGAGCAAGCTACACATTATCAGATCGGGAGCTGGCTGAGAACTCATCAAAGAAAGGGGAAGAGAACTATGATAACTCGAGTATGTAGCGTATCCGTGAGTTCAGCTTCTTCTTTCAGATGCGCAGCAGTTTTCCTGGATCTTGACTCGTGTGTAGAGTGTTCATAGCATCAGCATCATGTTTTTGTTTATTTGCTTTGTTGGTTTGAAAAATAATTAAATAAACTTGTGATCATACTTATGGATCACCATGGCACATGTCATCAGCCATATGGTTTATTTATGCAGATGAAAAAAAGTGAGCGTGAATGTGCCTGACGTCGCAGTGTGTGCGTGTGTTGTGTAAACGTAATTGTCACAAATTATGAGAGCGGTGATTCTGCAGGTCACCAGCTAGTGTAAAGAAAAAAGAGTAAAAAGAGACAGAATCTACATTATAGATGAAAAAAAATCATAGGAAAAAGGTTTTGTGTTTATCAGCCAAGAACAATCTCATTTTCTGCTTTTAAGAAAGGAGAGTTCACGAAAGACAGAGAGAGAGTTCTGTGTGTCGGTTAAGCAGTGATGATAATAATGAAAATGTCTTAGTTTGTCACTTTCAGATGAAAAGCAGACCTGGATCGATTTTCCACATGCAGCAGTTGGAAGAAAGTTATAGTTTAATATCATTGGAAACGTTCAGGCCAAGTTTCTGGCTAACTTATTTACAGCACCATGTGTCCCTCAACCTCACAAGCGAGCTCTCACTCCTCCCTGAAGACAAGGAATGCAGCCCCAAGAGCAATAACATGGCAGATAAAGAGACAGCAGCAAAGTCCTGAGCAAAGAGACCCAGCAAGCAGCAGCAGTGTGGACAAACAGCATCAGAGAAGAAGAGCAAACCCATCATCCTGACTGATTGATGCACAAGCTGCAAATTCACTGTGCTTGTGAAAAGAAGTTTAAGGAGAACTGAGGAGACTGTTGGAGTTTGACATTTGCCACTTTCTGAGTAAAATGGCAAGAAGAGACAGTGGAACACAGGACAAAGCTGAAGAAGAACTGCCGGCTGTTGGACTGTTGAAGTGGGAGAGGACAACAGAGTGAGAGGAGGTGAGAACACAGAGGAAAGCTGTTGTTTAATGTGGGAAATCAAAATTTGGGTTAGCAAACCTGGGGAAAAGAAAACTGACTGCTTAAGTGGAAAATTGTGAAGGAATCTGAAACACTGCAAAAAGAAACATATACAAAATCACGCACACAAGCAGAACATGCATTAACCCTACTAACACAAACACAAGAGAGCTCATGAAGATTAGGCAGCATCTTGAGCATGTGAGTCTGTTTATCATCTTGTCCAAGTCACCTCGTGTGATGCAAAGATCAGTGGACTCATAGCACATTAGTTAAAAATGATCAATTAATAGCAGAGAAGTGTGTAGGAAAGGCAGCTTTAAGAACATGCCCTGCTGGAGATGCAGCTCCAGACACATTGATTAAACCTGCCTAATAACACAAACACACATGCAATGAAAATCAGCATGTTATCAAATGCTGAATTTATCCAATGCTGACAGTTAACTCTCTAGGTTGCAGGACAACAGTTTAATTTTAGTGGGAAAAAAGATTCTGGTTTGACCAACCAGTGATCAGACAATAAATTTAGTTGTTAATATAGTAAATTGGGAGATGCTTTCTGCCTGATTGATGCAGCACAAGTAATTTACTGTATGAGGGAAATTCTATTTTTGTGATAATATTTTGAACATGCATTTCTGTTGTCCTGTCATCTTAGTGGGTTAATAGCTGATATGCAAATTGGTTGGTCGTTCTTAGATTAATGAAAAGTGACTGAATTCTAGCATGAGTGAATGAGATGTGTTGGAGTTTGTTAGAGTGGAGACTCTAAAACACTGAGTTTCCTGTTGTGATGTGTGAGTGAATCCTGCACCCAGATACACAACTCTGAACATATAAGAACAAACTTTTTTGTGAAATGTATGACAACATGTCACATGTTTTATGAGACGGGGAAAAAGGAAAACTAAATAAAATCTGTGGCCTAAATGAGTAAAAAGTACAGATTAAATTCATAGCCAATAAGTCATGAGGCTTATGTTGTGTGTTGTGCGGCTGATGGTTGGTTTGGAGTTTATTTAGCTGATGATTTTTCTTTTGTTGTGAAGTTGAGCCTGCCAATTAGTATGATGGTTTGATAAATCATGCTAATGGTATGATTTACCCTCCTGAGATGAGGAGTGTGTGTCATGATTTAACAAGGCCTTTTTATTTTGATACTTTCACAGTGCACTGAAAGTTTTGTTTGATAATCTCTGTTTGAGCAGATCTGCATGATTGGAACAAAAGCGCTAAACGACACGTTGTCAAGAAAATAGTTGCAAACCGCTGACTTTCTCCAAAATATTGAAATGGGCTCAGGAGAAAGTCACTTATCTGGGATAATTTGAATGAAAGTCCCTGTCAAAAAGGATTCAGCGAGATAATCCAGTCTAAATTCTTCTTTTGAAATTTTCTTCTTTTTTTCTTTTTAAAATGACGTCATTTTGCTAAGAGTGGAAACTAAATGCGCAGATAGGTTCCACTATCAGCAAAGAAAGAATGAATGAAAGAATGAATGAATGTATGAGTGAAAGAGAGAAAAAACTGACTCACTGGTAAAAGCTGACAAAAGCTGACAAGACTTTACTGATGTAACACAACGGTGCGCAGTTAACCCCCACCTGACAAAGGTGCAGATGAATCTATGTGTTTCTTTTTACAGGAGCAGAAAGATGACAGCAACATTCGAGGTTGCGTGAGCTTTGGCTGTACCGATTTTGCCTTTTAAATGCCACTTTCTGTGTTTGCATCTACCAGGGGTGTTATTCACTACCTTGTGTTGCTCACAGAGGTAACTGTGAGAAAGTGTGTATACACCTGCGCAGCGCTAACATTTCTAGAGCATTACAGTTCTTCATGTCAGTTGATCATGTGATTTATACCAGGATAGCTGGTTGATGTTTTTCTACTACAGGATTTCTGGGTTCATGTGTGAAGAAAACTGTGTTTACAGGTTATGAGTTGGTGATGCTGTTACACTGTGTTGTTGGGGAAATGTGAAGGTTATTTTGACGATGTGAATAACATGTGAAACATTTCCTGTGTTGAAACTAGTGTCACTTGTGTCCACAGTTATGGTTGGCTAACTTTATGGTCTTTTTACAGCACCTCTGGACCCTGTCAATTTGTGCCTGACCTCCAGGATTGTCCATGTGTGTTGCTAAATGTTTGTTTTTCTAAGTTTGCATGTAGAGGATTCAGCAGAGACGGACAAGTAACATGAGAAAGCAAATGAGAGATACAGTATTTATGGAATAGTTTAATATGGGGCTCATTAGCTGGCCACTACTGAGCTCCTAGTGATAGCTAAGTGGAGTGACTTTGCTTAAGGGAAGTCACCGATTACATTAATGTTAACTGAGTACATGGGATGATCCATGTCTGAGGCAAATTATGCCAATAATTTCAGTTTACTGATTTGAGAAAACCTGCACATGATACTTGTCCTCTTGACGCTGAATGCTTTCATACTCGTATTATACAATTGTTTATAAGTGTGAAGGTTGATTTTACTTCTAGATCTTGTTTTCCAGGCCATGATGGTGTGTATGCAGGCTCCTGGCGGAGCGGGGTTTTAAGCAAACCTAATATGCAAAACACACTAACATCTTTTATTGCAGGATTATAGGTCCGGGGTGGTGCTGCTCCAGAGGGGGAGACACCCTGATGTTGCCTGGGACATGATCTCGCTAACTTTTTATTTCAGACAGGAATCTAGGTTTGATGAGTTGACTCATGGGAGTGTCCATGCGTCAAGAGGAGGGGTCCAGAATTACAGAGTTACATGAAACTATCTTTTTATGTTTTCTAAACTATGTTTTTATGATTTTTGCAGTGATTTTTGTGTGATTAACAGTTTATTTACAGGTATTAAACCTATGCAAAGTGGTGCATCCATATTCAGATGAGGCTTTGATGGTCCATAGATGGAGCTCACTGAACTAAAGAATGTGGTTCGATGATGATTGACATGCTTTCCAGATAGAAGTTTTTCCTCCTAGCAAGGAAATACAGGTGCAGCAGTCTTGCTGAAAGGAATCTCTTGAGAAATCTTCTGAGGCCCAGTGAGAAGCGAACCCATTCCAGGCATAGCTGACAGCCAAGGCAGTGGTTGAGGTCAAAGGTCGAGCTGTTTGGGGCCCATCATGAGATCAGACTTTGGAGCCACAGCAAGGACCACGAAGCTGCGTTGGAATGAGAGCTGTGCCAAGGGGGTCTTTCCAGAGACCAACAGAGGAGATTGTGGACGACAGACGGGCACCTGAAGGATGAGGGGAGCGTGCCAAGCTCCAATCGACAGCGCAGGCGGATTTCGAGGATGGCATCATGATTCTGTGAACAGCACGGAACCAGAAGCTATGGTGGTGATGACAGCAGTTTCCTATGAACATCACCTAATGCTGTGTCACTATACTGTGCATACGATGGCACACTGAAGACTGCTGGGATCATAACAGCAGTAAGATAACTGGATCCAGTATCCTTTCCACAGGATTCTCCTGCAGAGAATGGACAATGGAGGAGTCATAAATATCCCCCACAGGACAAGGAGGCCTGAAGTAAGGTGATGGGGGTTGGCAGAGGCCGTAAAATTCGAGCGAGGTCTGCAGCTTTCAAGATAGCTGAGACCCATGTTGACAAACAACAAACTCAACTGGTATGTTTGAATGTTTATTCTACATACATTTGGACTCTGATCCTATGGACAGTGATGGGAACAACTGGAAGAGACATATATGCGGCACTGCAGAACTTAACTGTTCTGCAGAAATATGTGGCAGACCACACATTAGAAGGATGACTCTGGAGTTACAAAGGGAAACAATTTTGCTGATAAAGCTGCAAAAGCAGCAGCCATAGCAACCACAGTCTTAGTAACGACTTATGAAAATCACACTATCCCACTGTCTATACTGCAGGATGAACAAGAAGCAGCACGATTAAAAGAACAAACGCAATGGCTAAAACACGGAGCATTATTAGACACTGATGACATATGAAATAGCAGGAATTCCCATTCTTCCCAAATCATTACACAAAACAGCCACTCTAGTGAGCCATGCTTTAAATCATGTCTCGACAGGAGGGAAGATGATCTCTATAATAAATCAACAATTTTACACTTTATTTTTTAATTTTATTTTTTATTTTTTTTATTTTAATTTTGAAACTTCAGCAAAAGAATATGTGAGAACATCTATGACCTGCCAAAAACACAATACTTAAGGTTGAAGCCAGGTGCTAGAAAGACTACTTATTGGAGTTGGACTATTTTTTACTTTTATTTTGTGACTTTGTAACATGTATCCTGCCATGTCTAAAACTCATGATTAACCGTATAATAGTTTCCAGTGTTACTGCATACATAGTTGTGACAAATGATGATAATGACTCTGACCTGTTGGAACGTGAAGATTTTGTGTGATTAATGAGGATGTGACAGAAATGTACAACAAGATGTTACATAATGATATCTCATTTAAAAGTTAAACTGACAACAGGAGGGAATGTTAATAGAATGTTAAATATAATGTCAGTATTACCTTTTAATTATATAGGTTTACTTATGGTAGAATGCTGCATGTAATCATTTGTGTTTAGAAGTATGTAGTTGATAGTATCCTGAAAGGATGTCTCATCCTAGGAAGCTTGTGTGCATTCCAGAGCACTCTGGCTTTCACACCCACATCCTGGGAGCATGGGAGAGGTCGTACCTTGTCTTATTGTTTTATGGTAGGATAAACGTATCTATGTCTGTTTTACTCTAAGTGCATTTTGTTTAGATGAACTGCTGGACTTCGAGGCCAGCAGGGTTAGGAAGTCATTTTATGACCACACACACACACACACACACGAAGGGTATTCTTTGTTCACATGTATACCTATAAGATGTCATATGTTAATGAACCTATGCATATTCATGTAACCACAATAAAAGAGCAGTGTTACGGGAGAGCGGACGAGAGCAACTGAGGTCAAGCGAAGGAACAGCGCCTGTCCAGTTCTCTCCCGTGCACGTTAATTTATAAAACCTGTCTGAGTGTCATTTATTCCAATCTGAGTTGAATTACAGGAAAACTCCTGACACTCTTAGATAAAGTCCTTATTAGACTTAAGAGGACAATATATGAGGGCATACAGCAAAGGCACAGGACTGTTCAGGTGTAGCTCAAACATCTGGAGTTCAAAGCTGGAGAATGAATATTGCTGTGTTTGAAGGCAATGAAAATGGGTGTTGAACACCGTGGCTAAACCTTCACCCCCCTGCCTGAGGTCTGAGGGAGGTTGAAGAATGAACAGCCTGGAGGAAGTAGCTCAGAAAAAGCTACAGACTCACCGCGGTGAAGCCATGTTTCTTTTTCTTTCTTTTTTTTTTGCCTGTCCAGTTTGGTTCTTTTGCCATCAGAATTATTGTCTAAAGGCAAAGAAAGATTCCCAATGGATTTACTTTACCAAATGGACCATCCCGGCCTTGCCGTATTCATCTATTTGATTCACCTTTGTTTTTATTGTTTATTTTATTTTATTTTCATTTGCTACATACGGGACAGACATGACTGGGGGAAAGAAAAGGGAGAAAGAAAGAGAGGCAGGGAAAGAAAAACAGCAGGGAAGAGGAACAGTGATAAAGGGCAAAAAACAAAAACCAACAAAACAAACAGACAAAAAATACAAATATCAATCACCTGGATCACCTGTTGAGAAAGAAAAAAGAGAAAACAAGCAAAAAGAGAGAGCAATATAATAAACAACATCATCGCGATGATCTATGTGAATATAACAGTAAATACTAAATATTGAATATTATTGTGCAGCACGTAGGATCGACAGCGCACAGTGTGTTTTGAGGTAGCAGCCAAAAAGGGTGTAGTTTGTGTCTGTGAGCACCCGTGTGTACACCTGTGAGCATGAGCGTGCTTGTATTTAAAAGGTTCCTTCATGCAATGATCTGCTAGAGGGTGTGGGGGGCCACAGCCCCGTTCTCCAGGGCATGAAGCAGGTATGGAGGAGAGCCAGGCTCCAGACATCCAGAGGCCCCCAGAGCACAAGAGACCAAGGTAGACCAACAGAGGGGCAACTGTGCCACTCTCCCGGAAAGAGCTGAGGAGAGCCCCAGATGAGGGGTCACTCAGCAGCCGCGGAGCAGAAGCCCGTGAGTGACGTGCCCGTGAGCTCCGCCGGCAGCCAGTTGTGCCAGAGTGACCGAGCCCCAGGCCGAGAGGGTAGCTTGGTAGCACTGGATGAGTTTGGAAACCAAGAAGAGGAAGTGAGTACAGGTAGAGCTGGAATTAAATAGTGGAAGTTGAAGAAGGATGACTGTTGCACAGAGTTGAGAAACGAGTTGAGATGGACAACTGGGCAAGTACAGGTGATGATGACCCAATGTGCAACAGGTTAGGATTATTAAGGATAGAGATGGAAATGTACGAACAAATTAGAAGAGTGTGCTGAGAAAGAGTTATTTGATTTAGGGGGGCAATTACAAAATACTTTAAAGACATAAGCACTGCTAACGTTTTTACAGTACTTTGAGGAGCTGATGAATGATGAAAATGAGACAGTGAGGAGGACAGATGGAGGACACATAGTGAGTCAGGGAGTGCAGAGGATTAGTAGGGAGGAAGTGAGGGCAGCTATAAAGAGGATGAAGAGTGGAAAGACAGTTCGTCCAGATGACATACCCATAAAAGAGAGGGCAGTGGACCAGATTGTATAACACAATCTTGGAGAGTGAGAGGATGTCTGAGGAATGGGAAAAAGGTGATGTGCAGAGCTGCAGTAACTACAGAGGGATAAAGTTAAACAGCAATGCCATGAAGCTATGGGAAGGAGTCGTTGAAGTTATCTTAAGGAAAGAGATGACAATCAGTGAGCAGCAGTATAGCTTCATGCTGAGAAACAGCACCACAGATGTTACTTTGAGATTATTGAGAAGGTCCAAGAGCTTTATTTGCATTCATTTGTCCAAAGAACTTTTCAAGATCTTTTCGGTGCCAAAAGAGAAACAGTAGTACCGAATGAGGACATCAAGAGTGGCAGAGAATTATCTGAGAGTAGTGCAGAACATGTATGAGGACAGCAAGACTTTGGTGAGGTGTGTGATAGGAGTGACAGATCAGTTTAGAGTTAGGGTAGGACAGTAGGTTACATCAGGGATCGTCTCTGAAACACTTCTTGTTTGCAATAGGGATGAACAGGTCATATAGTAATTGTTTTTGTGACATTTAGGCTTTTCCAGATTGGAAACAGTCACACCATGTTGCAGAAAAACAGGGGGAAAAATTAATACATACAGTTCTTGAATATTTACAATATTTAAACATAGCCAGCACACCAGTAGATCAGCAGAATGACAGAAGTATGAACACATATACCAATAAAATTCTTTCATGATGACTTCATTTATGAGGGAGAAATTAACAATTACATTGCAAATTCTTGAGGTTTGAGCAGCATATTCCCTAACATCCTTTTCTTGTGCATTAATAGGCTGAGTAACATTTTCACTAAACGAAAAATAAAGGTATCAATCAGATAGTCCTAGTGTAACAAAGCAATGCAGAAATTAGAGTGCTATATTATTAGAAGGAAAAGCTATAGTAGAGGTTAAGTTCTACTATAGCTAGGTTATTTATTCCACAAAGTATGAGGTTTATTAGGCCGAGCTGGGAGGGAATCATACCCTTCACTGTTAAATGTAGAGGAGCATGTAGTTTCAGCATGAAGATAAAAGAGGATTTACTGAAGACACTAGAGTTGCTTATTGGAAATGAAACTTGTTCAAGTTCGGTTAGAATGAGGCAAATTACAGTGCGGTATAGTGATATATTGAACGATTCGTGAACGAATCGTTCAATACTCGAGAATCACTTTACTGACTCGTGAATCATGATTCACAAGCGCAACTGACTCACTGACTCATCCCTGTTGCTGTTAGCAAACTAATTCCATTAGTAGAAATATATCTAGCTTATAATTAAAATTGTGGGAAAATAAACAACAGCCAGTTTATTAACAAAAACATTCCTGCTCTGAACTGGAAGAAAAAACCCTGAGTAGAAGCTCACATCAAGACAATAGCTCCTCGGTTCACAGTAGCATCGCTCTGCTAACATGCTAACAGCACATTTGAGGTACTCACCCCCTCCCTTGCTGTGCTGAATCATAGCATAAGTGAATCACTCAGGACTCACTGGGCGTTTATCAATATGCGTACTTGCGTTCTCATGTACTCGTGATACGTCATCAGTCGGAGACCAAGTACTGTTCCAATTCGAAGTACGCATCAAGCCGAGAACGCGAAAAAGTCCCGGATGTGTTCTCGCTCCGCCCGTTTTATCGAGCATGCATCGGTGTGGACTTGGTACAGCTAAATATCCCAGAATGTATTTCGTCCAAAACTCAACAGCGGACTCCCGGCACATCGTTTTCAACCCCCCCCCAAACCGCTCGCGGACTTCTCACTACTCAGGTTAAAGAAACCCCAGCAGCTGTCTATAGTATTGAGTGTCCACCAGAATAGAAATAAAAGCGTTCTAACATCTCACCTGCTTGTTTTCATTAAGGTATGTACACGTATGTACATGTACACTATTTTTATTAATAGAGGTTTCACTACTGAGGTTAACAATGATATATAAGTCACTTAGATCACTTCTAAATGTTAATGTTTGGTTTATTTCAGTGTTTTATTTGTTCCTGAGTAAACCGGTTTGGCTGTGATTAAAGTTAAGCTTCATAACATGTTACTCACAGTTAAATTAAGAGGGGACGGCAGTAAAAACTCCGGACCTGTGACATCATCACGTACGCTGGTGTTCCGACTGTACAAATCACGAGTCCGTGCTCGCGTACTTGAGAATTGAGAAACGGCCCACAAGTCCGTGCTCGCGTTCTCGGCGGGTACGTACTCCCGTGCGTTCTCGGCGGGTACGTACTCACCGAGAACGCGAGTACGTACTCGCGTACTTGGGCATTGATAAACGGCCACTGACTCACTGACTCACCCCCTCCCTTCCTGTTACGAATCACTCTCTGGCCGTTTCTCAATTCTCAAGTACGCGAGTACGTACTCGCGTTCTCGGCGAGTACGTACTGGCCGAGAACGCACGGGAGTACGGACTCGCCGAGAACGCGAGCATGGACTCGCGATTTGTACAATTGGACACCAGCGTACGTGATGATGTCACAGGTCCGGAGTTTCTACTGCCGTCCCCTCTTAATTTAACTGTGAGTAACATGTTATGAAGCTTAACTTTAATCACAGCCAAACCGGTTTACTCAGGGACAAATAAAACACTGAAATAAACCAAACATTAACATTTAGAAGTGATCTAAGTGACTTATATATCAT
Organism: Pelmatolapia mariae; assembly: GCF_036321145.2. Taxonomy (NCBI): domain Eukaryota; kingdom Metazoa; phylum Chordata; class Actinopteri; order Cichliformes; family Cichlidae; genus Pelmatolapia; species Pelmatolapia mariae. Next base: position 40,078,530 of record NC_086244.1, on the reverse strand, counting down.
TTTTAACCTCAGTAGTGAAACCTCTATTAATAAAAATAGTGTACATGTACATACGTGTACATACCTTAATGAAAACAAGCAGGTGAGATGTTGGAACGCTTCTATTTTTATTTTAGTGGACACTCAATACTATAGACAGCTGCTGGGGTTTCTTTAACCTGAGTAGTGAGAAGACCGCGAGTGGGGGGGGGGGTTGAAAACGATGTGCTGGCAGTCCGCTGTTGAATTTTGGACGAAATGCATTCTGGGATATTTAGCTGTCCCAAGTCTACACCGATGCATGCTCGATAAAATGGGCGGATCGAGAACACATCCGGGACTTTTTCGCGTTCTCGGCGTGATGCGTACTTCGAATTGGAACAGTACTTGGTCTCCGACTGATGACGTTTCACGAGTACACGAGAACGCAAGTACGCACAAGTACGCATATTGATAAACGCCCGGGGACTGACTCACCCACTCCCTCCTGGCTCACAGCTTCTTCTTCTTCTTCTTCTTCTTGGTTGGCAACCAATGTTAAGGCACTTTATCGCCCCCTGGCGCACAGCTCAGTGGACATTTAGATGAGAAAATATATATTTGACATATTTAAGGAAAATACAAATAAAATAAAAATTAATAAATGTTCCCTTTAGAATTTTTTTGTTCTTTTTTGCTCTAAAGATAGTTGTTTTCTTTTACAATCATTCATCTTAGCAGTAGGATTTACATTAAAAGATAAACAAATTAAGTTTGAGTGAAAATATACATTTTTGCACTCTCTGGTCAACTGACTCAGTGACTCAAATGACTCAAGAAACCCGATTCACTTTGGTGAGTGACTCATTAAAACTCGATTCAGTAAAAAGAATCGAATTTACCATCACTAGTGCGGTAGTGTTTCGATGGAAAACAAAAAAGCATTTGCAGCAATAACAGTTGAAATTTAAGTAACAACGTCTGACCTGGAAAAAATAAAAATCCACATAAGCAAATGACCTGAGAACAACACCATTCTCCTACAAATTAACCACACATATATCTACACTAACACAAAGCTTTGCCAGGAGTAAGTGCATTATTTTCTGTAAGACCATTTGAGTACAAGGTCTTAATAACGATGTTGTCATCCCCACTATCTTGGGCAACCTTGGTATCACCCTGGTAACCAAGACAATGAAGGAGCAGCTGGTTGCCGTCTCTCATTTGACATGTTGGCAACTCAAACCCAATAAAAGCACCACTATGTAAAGGCAGTATAGTGATTTTATGGATTCATGTGAATTCAGGCTATTCTTGAAAGAGAAAAAGAATTTCTTGATGTTGAATAGATTTTAAAAATGTGTTTAATTTATATTTATACTTTGATTTACTTAGAAGTATTTCTTAATACATATAAAATATGCAGTATACCCACTAATAAATGATGACTGTTTGCTTCTTTTGAGCCAAAAATCAGTTTAGTCCTACCTCTTCCAAATAAGAACCATCACAAGAATTCAGCAGATCCCCATGTGAAAAAAATCATTATTGCTGGATTGGAGAAATCTTCTCAAAGAAATTTTAACAAGACAAATTCAAACTGGACCAGCTTGAAACATACCATGTTCTAATGCCTCTCATTTATTCTGTATTATGATCATGTTGACAGCCTCCTGCGGTTGGCTGTACTCTTCTGGACATCTTCACCTTTCTACACTTAATGTATTATTTTGACAGTTTTCATTGAAACATTTACCATTAGCTGTCAATGACAAGTGCTGGAGGATGTTTTAGAACCATTCATTTTCTAAGAATAGCAATACAACACTATGAAAAAGTTTCACTACATATAAAACTGTGTCATTGGCAAATTGCATCAATTATCAAAAGATGTTGTTTTTCTAAAATTTTCCCCATCAGATGTTTAAGGTTTAGCTTATTTTAAATTATCTGATTCTGTGTGCATCACTTTCTAAAATAAGAAATGCTTGTACTCAACGTCCTGTAAATATGTCTAAACAATCAGCTCTTAATAAGCTCAGAAAAACAGGCTTACATCTTGAAGCATTTGAAATTTGAATTTATTGGAAACAGGAAGTGTAGAGAACAGTGGGAAAAGCATGCCTGTACTTTTGAGGCAATTTATGTAAAATCCAAAACAATCCTACAGATGAGTCCTGCAGAAAGTAATGGCTGTAAGTTCTATTAATTCTATGTTTATCTAGAAATTAAAAATATTGTTTTTTGTGACATTTTTCCCCCCTCTTTACAAATGTAGTAATTTTGTATGTCGTAGCCTGTAAGCTAATGATACAAGTGTATGCTTACCTCTTGCTAGCTTGTTGTCTGTTGTATTAATATTAGATCGTATATCTATAAGATACTTATTTTGTACTCTACTGTGTTAGTGCCAGATTATATGATAGTCTATTAAGAGTTGTTTTATGTGTCTTTCTAGTTTTACTCCAGTTCATTGATGTCACTTCACTGTGATTGCTGTGTATCAAGTCATCCAAGGAGCAAGCACGCTCACTTTCCTGGCTCTTGAAAGGGAGTTTGGCAAGCTAATCAATGTTCACACTCAGAGAGTTTAACATATAGCTAGAACAGTACAGTGAAAATCCATATCATCAGAGGGATTCTTCACCGCAGTTATGCATGTCAAAACTGCAGACAAGAATGACAAAGTATCAACAGTCTCCAGCTTTAAGCATACCTCTTCCTCACTGGCAGTGGGAGAGTTGAATGTACAGTTACAGCAACCGTGTGATTATTTTAAGGGTGAACAGTGCGCTGGGAGGAGGCACGGGCGGCCCCCGCAACCACCTTGTCACAGGTGCCGCTGGATGCGCAGATGTTCGCCAGAGTGGACAGTTCCCCGTCGCTGGGCCTGGGCATCGGGCGCCAATGGTCCTGGCCGATTCCCTCGCTTGCTCAGCGGAGTGCGGCCGGATGATGGGGGTATGTGGTGGGGCATGTTCTGCGATGCCGCTGCATGTGAGATGGACTCACCTGCACAGCATCTACAATCATGCCTCGCCAGCTTAAAAAATGTGCTCTGCTTGTGTGTTGTGGTGATGTGTAAGGCTGGCAGCGGGAGACCTGCAGCCGTTGAATGTACAGTTACAGCAACCATGTGACTATTGTAAGAATAAATGATGCTGCGAAGCATGAAAATGCCATCGGGTCTGCCGTGGTGTTTTAATTATCAAGTTTTTTTTTTTTAAAGATTTTTCTAAAATAAAAAGTCCACGCAAACCAGTAAACAGATTACAACAAGGACTGCTGAGAAACTATGATACAACTAGTGAAAATATAATTAATATGTAAACAACTTAACAATCCCCAAAGCATCTAAGTCACGTCAAACCCATCATAGATTCTCCAGGCACCCCAAGTCCCATCTGTGTTAGGAAGCCATCACTGTCAACAGAACTCCCAGAATCTAATACAGAATATCATGCTTCACCCTTCAAAACCAGGGTACTCACTGCTAATTGAGTATCCACCAGCTACAGGACAACACCCATTCTTTCTTCAGTACACCACATCACATGCTCACCATACGTTTAAGGCTTCTTCACAACAGAGTCCATGAAGTATTCAGATACTGCCCAAAGGATATAGGATATATAGCAACATTCTCAAACTTCATCTCCAGGCACCTTAGACTTCGCAAGCATGCAGGAAATTAGTAACTACAGGTTTGATCTAACTACAAATTCAATGAAGCCTGAGGGCTTCAGAGCTTGGCAGTCATCCTTCCTTAACGGCATTCAGGACTTGGAGCTGACAGCTAGTGAAGTGTTAGATCTACTTGTAAAATGGATTGGTAGGGAATCATCAGATCGTGTAAAAAGGATTCATGCTGCTTATATCATTAACCCAAAAGCACCACTTCATTTATCTTCAGGAATGTTATGCAACCCCAGAAGTGATAGAGTGCGCTCTCTGTAAGTGACTTTAAGGAAAACATAAAACTAAGGGAATTGAATCACCTATTAATGGAGTTGTTGGCAGCCAAGGAGGATAGGTATTTACCAGGTCTTAGTTATTTGGATACTCAGCGGAGCATTAATCCTATTGTTGTAAGACTGCCGGTAAACCTACAAGAAAAATGACTCTCTGCTGGTTCACAGTATAAAAAGCAGTACAGGGTGTGCTTTCTCCCATTTGTTTTTTTGTTAACTTTGTCAACAGTGAGGTCAAAGCCAGAATGATCCAAGTTTTGTTTTGAAGAATAGCAGTTGTTTTTATGATCGGAATGAAAAACTGATGATAAAGCATGATGGTGGGAGAACGGCCAAAGCTGTAAAGACAAATGTGTCTGCAGTAGCTGATTCAGTCTTTGGATGTAGAGAAGAAGCAGGTAGGAATGGTGCTAGTGATCCTGCTAAATACTGTCTACTTCGCTGTTGATCTCATCCTCACTTCCTACCTGCTTCACAGAATGCAAGAAGTTATTAAAAGACCACATACAGTGCTTTAGATGTTGCTCAGTAACTAATATTGCCAGAAACTCTCAGGCGCATCTACAATCCAACGAGTGCAGAAGTTTAGAAGAATTGCACTGCTCTTTATTAGAGACTATATCGCCAGAAATGTTGCATCCCGCATTAGGGCCAGATACAGGCCAGCAAAACAACTCCACACCAGAGATTACCTCAAAGTGCACTAAAGTCTGTGGAGGTGGTTTCATCATCTGGTAGGATATGCTCAATGCGAGTTTTTTTCAAAGGGACAGCGAGAAGGCTTAATCAAGGTTTACGTTATTTTTGACGACCAGAGCAATCGCGTATTGGCCAAGTCAGCATTTTTCCAGCTCTTTGACATCTTTAGTGACTTTTCACCTTATTTGCTAAAGACGTGTGCTGGTAACAATGAGATGACAGGGAGGAAAGCAGTTGGATTCCAAATTGAGGCTTTAAATGGTGAAGTGTGCTTAGACCTACCTCCACGCAACAGGTCAAAAATCCCCACACCAGAGGTTGTGTTTTCACATGCCCACTTGGTACCATGGCACCTTATATTCCTGAGATAGACTCTAAAGCACAGATTTTGATCTTATTTGGAAGAGTTCTCATAAGTGTTCGCAAAGCAAAGCAACAAATTAACGGACCTCACAATGGTCTTTTGGCCAGCGTTTAGATTTTGGGATGGGTCATAGTTGGGGAAGTTTGCATTGACAGTACTCACAAACCCACTGTAGCTGTCTACAAGACTAACATCCTGCAGAATGGACACCCATCTTTCATGCTGCCATGTGAAAGATAAGCTGGGCTATGGCAGGGAGCATAGATCTGGTATCTACCCTTGCCCATACAGCTATGGGTCCAATAATGTGCCTGTTGAAAAAGAACTTGGGATAAGTGTATTTACTAGACACACAAAGGATAAAAAGCCTGTTTTGTCCATTGAAGACGAGCGCTTTCTGAACGTCGTGCAGGAGTTCTGCCAGAATGAGCAAAAGAGCTGGGTTGCTCCCCTACCATTCACATCACCCATACCATGCCTACCAAGCAACTGTGGTCAAGCTCTCTCTCATCTCTACTCCTTGTATTGCACACTGGGCAAAAATCCTGAAATGAAAGAGCAGAAGGAACCCTCTCTCCCAGAGAACATACAGCAGCCCTTGTCCACCGTTACATATACTGAGCTTTGTGTATTTTCTAACGCCTCAAACTGGGCCATAGGAGCAGTAGCTTATCTGAAAGTCATCACTACAGATGACAGCGTCGAGATGGTTTTGTACTCAGAAGAGCAAAGCTAGCTCCTAAACCGGAGCCAATTATCCTTTACATTGAACTCTGTGGCTGTCGAAATGGCAGAACTAATCCTCGAGGAGCTTGCCCTTAAACCTGATGCTGTGAAGTTTTTTTGTTTGGTTTTTTTGCGACAGTAACGTAGTTCTTGGATACATCCACAATGAGACTAAACATTTTTATTGATATGTGCACAATCGCGTTCACTGAATCCAATGGATGACTGCTCCTCACCAGTGGCACAGATCAAAATCCAACTGATCTCGCCACCAGTGTCCCACCAGTGTTCCAGTGTCTCGACTGACAGAGACTGTCTGGGTCAAAGCTAAAGGAATGCAAGACGATGAATCAGTGAATCTTGTTTAATTAAGTGTTAAAAGACAGAATTATAACTTCACAATTAAATTCATCTCCCAGCCCTGTTATTAATTATTGCTATATTATTATTGCTATAACTGTGGGGAAAAATACTGTGGTCTCAAAGATCTAGATTTATTGTGTAAAATCTGTAGCTGTAGATACAAACTCCATCAGGTTTCTTTGACTGCAAACTTTATAAGTGTTTGCAAAAACAAAATGTGAATCAACTGAGCAGTTAGAAACTAAATCACATCTCCACTAGCTCTACCACACCTGCAGCGTAACTAGCAGATGCCCCACTCCTCTAGGACTGGGAGCTTTTACCACATAGAAAATGAATATGATTCCTACAGGAATTTTACTCTAAAAGACATTTCAAAATTAACTTTATCATAGACAGTGAACTATGAAGTACACAGTGGTCTATTAAGAGTTTAGCAGCTTGTTTGATCTCGCCAGGTTTCCATTTAACCTTAGTATCAGAATTAAAAATGAGATTGTGTAGATTTGGCAACTCTAAATGATCCTTGTGTGCAGTAATACTGACAAGTTTGTCAGTACAATTTGCCCCATTGTCTTATTAGGATAAAACAATTCAGATTTTTACTTTACTGGTTGGGATGCACTTGTTGGGCTAGTAATTTTATAATTTTATTTCTCAGTCAAAACATTTGATATGGTTGCTACATTTTACTGTAACTAAAATGTGTGTTGGTGGGATTTGCAAATCATTGCCTTCTGTTAACTGCAGTTTACACAGCCTCCCAACTTTTTTAGATTTGAGGTTGTATTTATTTGTCAGTGACAATGTAGAAAAACATTAATGTTAGTAAGAGAATCAATGGATTGTATTAGATCTAGCTGCTAATTTCCATCCATAGTCCTTGCAGTTTCCGGTGTTATGCACAAGTGATGCTCCAAATGGATGCCCCACCTCAATTTCTTTGACTTCATGACATTACCAGCCTCTTAAAAGGGATGCTTGCTTTTATTCACCCACTAACCAACTAACCATCTTCCAGCTCTATTGGACATGCTAAATATGAAATACACAAAACTGTCTATATTTGGGCAAAGAGTGGAATTTAAAGAGTGCTTTAAATAATTCATTCTTTCAGGAGTATTTTTGTTTTTAAGAGAAACCATTTGTATTTCCCATATGTCTCTTTTACACTTTTATTTCCATATTAAAAATAGCTATGATAGTAATGATCATAATCGCTTCAGTATGATGTTGTTGTAAATTCCCTCTAATCTTCTATACATTGTATTTACCCTTCACCCCTACCTGGTAATTAATACTTGCTGGCAGACCATGGGAATGACGACAGTGGTAGTGTCACATCATCTCTATGGACAGTAACACTGCAATGAAAAGGTTATTATTACACATATTACACATATCATCTTTCTGGCATTTCTGGGAGATCTGGAGGTCACCAGCCAGGCAGTTTGAGGTTTTTCACAGCTTCTAACCTGCTCATTTTGTGCATCTGTTGCATACATAATGAATAATAACAGATATAATCTCCAATGATAAAATAGCTCGATGTTTGTATGCAAACAGTAGCAAATTGAACGATAATACTTTAATGAAATTCATTTTTGGCAAGATTCTGGCTCTCCTGCACTAAATGCTGCACTTGAGTAAGATCCTTGAACTTGATTAAATAACTCTTAACTGTTAATGAGTGAATTTATCTTAAGGTTTAGAGGAAAAGTTTGACAACCACAGGTCAGGTGTATTTGTCAGCTTGTGTGAAAGTACAATCTCTTAGTTTTGATGACACAATCGCAGAGTTTTTTTTATCCTACATTAAATCAAATGGGGTTTTTTCTGCCACCACGTTGCAGGCATACAGACCACACTGCCTCCACATTAAGGTATGCAAGAATATATCTGTATTTCAAGTGAAAAACTGTTTTTTATTATTCTTTTATGTCCAACCCATCGACTGACGTTCAAAGAAAAGCTCATTAGCTACAGATTAGCTGCAGCACTGCCATCCTTTCTAAATGCCAGTCCATTCCTCCTGGTAAAAAAAAAAAAAAACCCTCAATGAAGAATAGAATAATTACAGCTCAACTTTAAAAGCTATTTTTTAAATTCTGGAGAAACCTGTTGCTTATTTCATTTGCTAAGCTCACCACAAGACTGGACACCACCATAAAGTGTTTACTTTCAGCAGCTTCTTCTTGTCATTCATCAGTCTTTTTTGCCCACACGCAGCTATACAGCGCAGCAAATGGGGCAAATAAATCATAATCATTCAACTGGGGCAGGGGATGGCAACTTTTACTATCAAACAACGACATGCTTAAGGAATTCTTGTGTTATGCCCCATTGCAAGCCATAATCTTTTACCACGTATGACTCCACAGTGGGATATTCATGATTTAATATGTTAACTTAGTATTAATGTAATAAAAATGCAATCTTTTTATTGCTTTCATTGAATTCTAGAATGAAAATAAATCAAATTCTTTGTTAACCATTTACTTAATTTTGTGACCAATAAGTGAGGGGAAGCTTACATTAAAACAGAAATACTATTAAGCTATGTGAGTTGTTTTGACCCCAGTTTTGTTTTTGCAAATTAATAAAATTAAAAGTAACCTATTTTAATAATAAAAGTGTAAGTCTGACATCATTAGCTGTTTCCGGGTCCAAACTCAGTTTCAAATCCCAAAGTCACAGTAATACAATCTAGTAAGTGGTCAGTGGTCAGTAAATTTTAATAAGGTGAGGAATAGTTTGCCCAGAAACTGGTGAAGAAGATATCCCTGTTTCACAAAAAGTCACATTATTGCTCTGTGGTTGTATCTATTAATGACCAACACAGAATGAAGGCTCTGTATGGATCAATTTGAGTGACAGTGAGAGTTTTACTGGTCCTCTTGACAACGGTGTGACAGATAATCTTTGCATCGCTCTATGTAGATGCTACCATGACACTTATTCATGTATTGACAAAATTAAATGAAGCATATATTCTTGGTATTTAACGATCACGCACTTTGTTTCAGGCTAAGACAATTTCTAACTCATTTACTATTAGGCTAACAAGCAGTAGTTTTCAAGCATTTTGTGTCCAAGACACACAGAGGTGATAGGAAATATTTTAAGACACACCTGTATATTTTTATACCATGCACATTTGGTGTGGAGCAGCCACAATTAAGGGCTATTTTTTTCTGTTCTATTTTATTCTGTGTAAAATAGCCTCTATGTCATAGCCAAGTTGCTAGTTCTTAATGGTATTGTCAAGGTAGAATACTTTTGCAGCATCTGGATCTACCTGCAAAATTTGTCTTTGGATTAAGCTCCACTAAAATACGCCTTGTATGTTCGGCCTAACATGGTTTTACAGCCTGTAGTTTTGATCCAGCACTTTTCTAAAATAGGCCAGGTTTGATTTTGGTTTTCCAAGTAAGACGACTATTGATATCCTTAGTTCAGCTGAAGCCATAACAACTTTAACATTAAATAACTACTAAATTTTCTGTGATAGCTAAATGTTTGGTTTATGCTAGCAGCTAAGTTAGGAAGCCACTGACCTCTTCAGGAGCCCTTCTCACTGTTCTGGAGACTACCCCCAGAATAGTCACCGAGACACTACAAATATTTATATGATGTTATCTTCAGTGGGCAATAAAACTCCAAGAACAGTGGGGGACTAAGAAAGCAACTCGTCATGATGTCATTTTCCAATTAAGGAGAGAAATGCAGAAGGCCAGATGGTAGTGGATTTAAACAAAAAAGGATGTAAATGGCTGTTGTGAAGAGATATTTCAGGACGAAAGAGGGACATAACATGACAATGTACAGCATCTTATGCAAAAGGTTTAATATGAAAAAGGTAAAAGAAGGCAAGATGGTGGTAGGAGACAATGTAGCACACACTGAATTGTAGTCTACAGGATGACTTTTGACATGAGGACAAGGAAACAAGTGACAGTAGAGGCAAGGATTAAACGGTGGAAGCAGAACAAGTAAGGATGTTCTGCAGAGTTTAGGAAGGAGATAAGACTGGCTCTAGGTGGCATGGAAGTTACCAGATGACTAGGAAAGTACAGCTGTCATAGTGAGGGAAACTGCCAAAAGGTGTTGGGCATATCTTTAGATTTGAACAAAACCAGGTCTGATGTCCAGTATCTTGATATCATGATGTTATAGTGCACCCATACAGAGGTGCTGCATGGTTCAGCAGCAGGTTTGTCCTTAATGAACAAGGCTTGAGTTCCTGATGCAGGAAGAAAATTAAGATTAGGAATGGAAATTTTCTTGTAGAAAATCAGTTCCCAGTAGCCCATTCCTTAGAACTGTTAGTCTGCCTGCGCACTACAATCAGCTGATTTCAGTTCACAGTCAGAGGAAGAAAATAGCCACGCAGTCTAGAGTGTGAATATGGACATTTATATTTATTGCACAAAAAGACAAGATACATGGCAATCTAGTAAAGAAACAACCACAGCATGCTAATACTAAGCTAGCCAAGAACCCAGAGTGAAAGCTGGGTGAATGCCAACCCCAGCAGCTGGACCCTTTACTTCAACAAGTAGCAAAGAGATGAGCAGTCAGGCTGAAGCCTCCCTTTCTACCTGTTCATGTTTCTAAATCAGAATCTCTGTGGCAATCGTTTTTTTGTGTGTGTGCTGGTTTTCATCTTTGCTTTGTGCGGTCAACTTTGTATTCTACTAAAAGAAAGATCTTAAAGATGTTTGTCCTTATTAGGGATTTGTGTCGGTTTGCGGGGTTGTAGCTACAGATTTATGTTTGTTGAATGGTGATTATGAGACAGTGTGTTTCAGCTATTTTACAGAGTAACATGAAAGTAATGTAATGAGTAATATAATAAATTACTTTTTCCTGGGAGTAGTTAAGTAGGGTACTGGATTACTTTTAAGAAACATGTTCTGCATAATATGTGTAATAATTACTTTTTTAAGTAATGACTCCTACATTGATCACAACAGATAGGGGAAATACCTCAACAAACATGCAGAAACATTTGATCCACAGCATGCAATTAATTTGCATGAATGTAATTTCTTTATTGCTGCTTAGCAATGGCAGTTACTCAGAAAACAGAGCCAGTAGGAACCCAATCACAATCAATAAGAGAATTGATGAGGAATCGAATCGATAATTAATATCTATAATGGAATCGGAATAGCTAAATTCTTACCTATTCCCATCGCCTAATGAAGTTGCAGAAATGATTCAGCAGGTTGAGAGTGCCAGGGGTGATTTATGACACAAGAATAGCAGCAAGATAGTAGTGAGACCTACCATGATGTTGGAAACAGTGACACTGACAAAAAGACAAGAGGCACAGCTAAAGGTAACAGAGGATAAGACAAAGTTAAAGAGACAAAGCTGAGAAGGCTAAAGAAGAAAGAGAGTGGATATAATGGGAAAAGGATGTTGAATATGGAGCTGTCACACATAAAGATAAAGAAGGTTGGCTGGTTGGTTTGACAGAATAGAATGGTATGGATACAGTGAGGTGGAGGCAGATGTTCTGCTGTAGTGACCCCTAAAGGGAGCTCCTGAAAGATGATGTGCAAATTTAGGTTTGCTTGCAGCTTTCTGTAGCTTTTGTAAGAATATGCTGTATCTATGATGTAGTGATGGGAGATCTGGCTCTTTTCAAAGATTCTGCTCTTTTGGCTTGTTTCCCATTTCAGAGCCTTCTATTTAACCTAATTTCACAATTATGAATGGTTTGTGTTTTGTGAAGCAATTTTTTCTTCAGTGTTTTCATAAAAACTTAGATTTTATGCATATGCAACTACTAGGTAGAAAATACATGGAGTTTAAGGCCTGGAAAAAAAGTTTTAAATCTATTGTCCTCCACAATGGCAAATGGTTGAAAAAATAAATATAATTTTATCTTTGCATTTTCCAATACCATTGAAATGCAGTCAGATGCTTATTTTCATGTTTCACTCATTTCATCACTTTTTAGTGAAAGTAAAGTTGAAAATATTGTTATTTTCCCAACATGCTGTCTCTGAAATCACTGCCCACCTTCCTTCTTTCACATAATGGTCTGTCTTTGCATGTGATTGGCCACATGGTATGGCAATCAAAACAATATCCCATCCCTACATGCATGAGTTCTCAGTAGGGTAGGCTAAAGATGTGGCTCTCCCTGGCTGGAGTCAGCTCTTGTCATTTGCTAGAAAGAATCGACTCTTAGAACCGGCTCATTCACAAACGACACATCGCTACCATTATGGCACCTTCACTTTCGTTTTCTCTAAGGTTCTATTTTCTTTTTCATTCCTTTCTGCCTGTGAACTAAGAGTAGGGATGCCATGGAAGACTGTCAGATTTTAAAACGTTTCTCTGCAATACTCTCTAGCAGAACATATTTGCTTCATTTTTTTTAACTGTAGCTGTGGATAAAATATACATATGACAAAAAATTGGGGTGGCTTTCACACCAGTTTTATTGTGCCCAAATTTTACTGAGAGACAGCAACATAAGATACTTACAATATAAGTCACAGGGGCACTGCTAAAAGGGTCAACAGCGGACAGTCAGAGACATGACATTTCTTTTAAAAGCTTATATTTTAGATCTTATATTTTAATTATAAAGACTTTCTACACATTTTATGCTATACCTAAAAGCAGGCAGTGCTTATAAATGACTTTTCAAATTCCCCACATTTTTAACAACAACTAATTCAGTCATGAAGGTTGAATAAGTGCTTAAATTGTCTTTTCATTATTAAAACTAAGAAGCTTCTCCTTACAATTTAATGTTGACACACTGTTTTTCCTTAAAAACAAACCTAGGGTAAGTGACTGCCTAGAAATTGTACATGATTCAAATCTGTTTAAGTAAACTCTGATACTAAACATTTTAAAAAGGAGTTAGCACTATTAGTATTTTTGCCTGTTATTACTATTGGATTGTTATCTTATATCACACCAGTAAAATGTGTTTTACAAAAATAGGAGAAGAACAAAAAGATATTTTTTCCACAAACAGTTCAATATTCAATCAATCAATATTATTCTTTAATTTGGTGAATTTGGAAAAAAAAAAAACACATACAGAAATGTGAAAAAGTCTTGAACCACCCCTCATGTCTATATTTTGCTCTCCTCCACGGTGTAAATTAGCCTTTATACATGTTTTTCATGTCCACTTTAAATTGCATCATTAGGCACCTTAGTATCAGCAAGGTGATTCCCAAAGAGCTAATACCTGAAAATTTACCTGAAAGCATGCTGTGCAGTATGTCCATATAAATTTGAGGAAACTGGACAAGTGGAGGTCAAAAGGATAAGTGGTGAACAGTATCTGAAAGTCGTGTTATTAAGCAGTATGAAATAAGGCGCAAAAGACCTGACACAGCACTGGAGACATGCATCTAACCCTAGCCCCTCATTTGATCCACCTACTGTCTGCTGAAGCCTTATCAAAAATGGTCTCAGTAGAAACATGGCTGTTAAGAAGCCAGTAGCAAGTCAGAAGCAACATGTCTTATGAAGTGATTAAACAAAATTTGAAATTTTTCAAAATTCAAATTATCATTAAGGATGAGGTGAGGAGAATGGTATCACAGTGCGTTTCTATAGTGCGTTACATCAGATTTTGATTGACTATGCAATTTCATCTGGAAAGCATCTGATTGGCAACAGTTTCAATTGTCAGTACAATGGTGACCCAAAACAAATTGTCAGTGCGGAAAAAGCAGGTCTGGATACAAAAGCATACATCAATCATGAGCTGGCCTCCCAGATCCTAGACCAACATAACATTATTGAAGCAGTGTGGGATCATCCTGACAGAGAGCAGAACAAAAGGCAGCCAACATTTCCATGAGCCTGAAGAACTATTCCTGAAGCCTCCTTAAAGAAATTACAGGAAAGCTGCCTAAGAGAGTGTTGAAGCATAAAGGTGATCATGCCAAATGTTGACTTTCAAGCCTGTTGCAACTGTAAAAATATATAATTGTTTTCCTATCAAAATATACAGAAATCATAAGTGGCTCAGACTTTTGCACCATGCTGAATGTTGCATGTTGGGATTTTTCCTTTCCCCTTTTTTTAGACAAATGACTATGAAATTATCTTTTTAGAGAAATATTATTTTATGAATCCCACAAATCTTAATCATATAACTAAAACAATAGCCACTGTTAAATAATCCACTGGTTCTATTTCTATTCTATACATTTGTATTGCTTTGTAGGGGACCCAGAGCAGCAACCAGAAAGCTATGTTCTGTTTCATCAGAGTTTGGAGGGTGTCATGGACAGGTTGTTGATGCTCAGCAGAGTCACACAACAGAAATTATCTTGCAACACAAAAACAATGCTTTAAAGCCTTATATAATGTATGAGCAACACATGAATAATAGTGAGCACCCAGGCTTGAGCGAAAACTGAAATGATATGCATAAAAGAACATTAAAATCTTTAGATGTACAACTTTGTGATAAACAATGTGGGGAAAATGTCAAAAAGAGGTGAGCTTGCTTTGCTACACTGCATTCAGTGCCAACTGCTGTGAAATAACCATTAGAATCATTTTCTACTTCTTGTCCAAAGGAGTTCACACTGGGAGTAGATCATGAGCATAATCATTATCTGGGGCCCAGAGTAAAGTCTGGTACCCTGTTGTGGAGTCTCCAGCTTACACATAACGTCATCTCTTTCTACTTGTAAGGCTGACTGAGAGAAGAAAGATGACAAAAGCTTCTTGGAGAGAAAGTTAAGGGTTCAAAATAAAATAACAGAGAAAAACAGCAAAGAAAAGAAAACTTATATTAGAAACCATACTTGAAATTAAATTCCTTTAATTCTTGATGCGTTGTTGCACCGCACTGTTTGTTTCCAAGGTGAACCATAAACGGACAAGATGGAACAAACGGACAAAGTGAATGGTCGTGCGTCATCGCAGCAGCACCAATAAGCGAGCACGCCTTCTGTCGTGCCAAATTATAAAGGGTGGTCTCCTCTGACTTAAACCAGAGCGAATCCGTTTTACTTCAAGTGGTAACGCGTCGGCACATATCCACTCGGCTTGCTCAGTTGTACCTTTTCGTTCCATACCTTCATGAAGAAAAGCAGAATGGATTTAAACTTCACGCTCTCGGGGAGCGACTTGATCGGCTTTGGCTCGTTGGCGCAGAAACTTTTTGAGAATAACTCACTGCCTCCATTTGATAACAGCACCGTCGGTCCCAAAAGTAATGAGGAGGACCTGGAAGTTAATACGAATGTGTACGCAAAAGTCATTGTCACTATCATTTACTTGGCTCTGTTCGCCATAGGCTCCCTCGGCAACTCCATCACCATTTATACCCTGATTACCAGAAAGACGCTGCAGAACCTCCAGAGCACCGTACACTATCACCTGGCCAGTCTCGCCGTGTCGGACCTGCTCATCCTGATCCTGTCCATGCCTATTGAGCTCTACAACTTTATCTGGTTCCATTACCCATGGGTGTTCGGGGACGCCGTGTGCAGGGGTTACTACTTCCTCCGGGACAGTTGCTCTTATGCCACCGCGCTTAACATCGCCAGCCTGAGCGTGGAGCGCTACATGGCCATCTGCCACCCATTCAAAGCCAAGAGCATCATGTCCCGCAGCCGCACCAAGAAACTCATCAGCGCCATGTGGCTCGCTTCCTTCGCCCTCGCGACACCGATGCCCTTCATCATGGGCCAAGGGATGCGTAACGGCGAGAAGATATGCACCACTGTGGTCTCTCCGGTCACGGTGAAGACCGTGCTGCAGGTGGGTGTCGTGGAAAGCTTTTATTATCGCAAACGGTCCCCACTGTGGTTTCTTTACGGAACGAGACAAAGTAAAAATCTACGGTACAAGTAGTACTTGAACCACAAGTAGTAGGTGAGATGGCTGCGAGGGATCGTTCTGTGTGTGCTGTAGCGCTTTGAAGAACAGGGCTTTACGCGCAACTTCGCCTTTACCATTATCGTCTGTGCGCATCTATACATGTTGTTGTTGTTGTTGTTTCGTCGAGGGAAAAAAACTAAATGGTGGGCTGCTCATGAAAACATTTTAGTTATTAAACCGTGTAGGGTCAACAAAGTCCGTCAAAAACAGTGTTTCCTACTGCAAGCAAATGATCTGCAAGTCAGAAAATAATGCTTTTAGTCGACCTCAGTTTTTTATATTTATATATATCTGTTGAAAATGAACATTTGGTGAGCAAATTCACTAAAGCCTAAATCATCTTCACATGTGAAGAAAGCACAGCATGTATGCCGCTACAGATGTCATTTTCTGTGTTGGCTCACTTTCTTCTTTGTTTTTAAGCTGGTAGAGTTCGAATGATTAGAGATTCATTCATAAACACACTTGAAAGTTAGATTATAGCTATATTTTTTCATACAGAGCACCAGAGATTTGACCATTACAGCTTATGCAAGCTGTGAAAATGAACAATACATAAATAAAAAAGATCAGGTTCCAAAGATATTCTGTTTCTTGAAATGCTTCTTGTAAAAATAATATCAGACCTTGACATTGAATATTGGCAGACTGAATATTTTGCAGGGTGGAAGCACCCACAGAACTGCTGTAGGTTGCTTTCATGTGGGGAACTAGCCGTCTTATAATACATTATGCACTCTGTGATGGTGACAAGAGAAGAATATGTCACTTTACCTTCATTCATACAGTCCATGTTATACGATATGATATAAAAGCACAGGAGGACACTAAGGGAGTATTCTTTTTGAAATTCAACTCATCATCACAGCAGACTAAATATCTTAACACCAGGAAGTACAGGTACTGCCAAGGAATAAGAAAAGAAATAGCCACTTCCCAAATTGCTAGAGAACTATAAAATAGAGCAAAATGACAGAATAAAACAACATAAAGCACAATCCTATACACAACCCCCTGACCAGACCAGTTACAAATATAATTCAAAAAGGGTGTTGCTGTTCGTTGTTCTTTCTTTAAGGAAGTATAGCAGTTGAGATTATAAGTTACAGCATGCTGGACCTCAATGTGAACCGGTGGTCTGCTTCACAAAAAGAATGGGCCTGTAAGCAGGCATTACAGTTTTATACCACAACAAAAACAAGTATTATTACGACTATCTTCTTCTGGGAAACGACGTGGCCGGCTCTGTCTTCTCCCCCTGCGGATCTTCTCCTCCACTCCGTCCACGTCTGACCTCATCTACCATCTGCTCCTTTTCTGGAAAAATATAGAGAAAGAAAAACACCTCCCTAACCTAACCTTGCTGCATTAATATTATCTAACAATTCTCAGCCTATTGATTCTACGTATTATCTAAGACATTCTGTTCGGACTCCCTTGGCCCGGAAAAATATCAGCTAGACTCTAACTCTACATATGATGTGTAAGGATGTTTGCAGAGTCCCTCTGCAGCTCTATATGTCAGTCTCAATAATTCAATTCAATCATAGCGTTGAATTAATGCTTTTGACCCTTATTACATGTGAAATGTCACAATGTCAAATGTGAAATTTGACATACATAATGTGAAACTTATCAATGATGGCCAGCTGTCTGGCCTCCCATGACATTACCACCACTGTGTCGCATTTAACCCATGCAGCCCTCAATCCAATGTGTCCCCATTAAATTGGCTCTCAACCACCAAAACTTTGAGAATCATAGCTTTAAACTCTGTGAAATTAATGGTAATGGACAGGTACACAAATTACGGCTAAATATTATGGTCTTCAGTTTTCTTGAGCAACTGTCTGAAATGCCAGAGAAGAGAAAATGCCTTAAGTGCCTCAGTCCATGGACTATGTGCATTGTAGGCTGATCTGTGTCTGACAGTAGATACCCTAGGAATAATCTACAAGTGCCTTATGGCAGTTGTCCTTTGAGCTCTGGATAGAAGTCAAGACAATGAGCTTTTACTGAGAGCGTGGCACCCACATCTAATGAAAAGATATTTCTCAAAACTGTCTCCAGGCCTTCCCACAGAGCAACAAGTTTAGAGGTTGTGTAAGTGATTAGGCCAGTCTCCCTTCACTTGACAGTCCACATACTTCACATTGACTGAAAACTTGTTGAGGTTGTGGAGAAAAGCGATTTTGGTTCCAGTGTAATCATTAGCGATCATCATGATTAGTGCCCCCTGCTTCTCTGCATCATGCTGAATATATTTTTCCATATCTGTT
Organism: Pelmatolapia mariae; assembly: GCF_036321145.2. Lineage (NCBI taxonomy): Eukaryota > Metazoa > Chordata > Actinopteri > Cichliformes > Cichlidae > Pelmatolapia > Pelmatolapia mariae. Next base: position 40,060,282 of record NC_086244.1, on the reverse strand, counting down.
TTTCTGCTCTTTTGATGTCCTTCAATGTCTCATTTTTTGTTTTTGTTTTTTCTGTTTTCATCACTCCTGCATGACTAACTGAAGCTGTGCCAAGGATAGCAATTGTTATCTTGCATTGCTTTCATTCAGGCTATAAGTGAGCCAGGCTGCATTAAAAAGTCTACATTTTCCACACAGTTCTCTGTAGAAATATAAGTTGGGGTGGTGGGATCTGGCAGCAGATGGTATCACACAGTTGAATTGCTACAATAACATTTTGAGTGTTTGTGTACATATTCTCTTTTGTCCATCTATGATAGATTCGATGTAAGCGGTTCAGGAGGCACCGTGCTGCACTGCTGCAGTAAAGGGTCACCGCACGCTCGGTCTGTTTGGACAACAGTGAAATACTCTGAGGGGAAAGAAAGGGTGTGTGTGTGTGTGTGTGTGTGCGTGTGTGTGTGTGTGCGCGCGCTTGCATGAGAAATTGAAGAGAAGGAGAATGATGAAGTGGTCAGAGAGTGAGGAGGAAGCCAGAAGGGTGATTAATAAGAGGAGCATGGCTCTAACTCTACTTGGGTTAGGAGTTCAGTCCTCTTAAAACTGCAGCACAGTGAGTTAAACTGTACTTTAAATGGCAAATATAAATAATGCAGGACTCCTGGATCTGCTTCTTAAAACCGTCAAACGAAATCTCTCAAGGGTTTCAAAAATGTTAAATATTTTCTATACTTGTACTAATATTTAACTAAGATGTTAGTCCTTGTTGGCATTGTTCTCTCACTAGAGCTAACAACAGCTTTAATTTAAGGTAACACTTGAAAATGTGTTGGATATGGTGTTGTTCCTACAACATCATAATTAATGTCATTCCAACTGACCAATCAAGTTGGATCAGGACTGGGAAAATGATTTTCCTTCATGGCTTTCCCACATGGCTTACACTGTTAAAGGATCAATTTCAACAAAGCATTAAAGACATATCATTTAGTAAATGCTGGTATGTTCTAGACACACCGGGTGTCCTTTAGCAGCAGTGCATTAGTGAGAAAGTGCTCTCTTCCAACTCCTTATTTTTCAGTGCAAAGGGTAGCTGCTGTGAAGGTGTATGTATTTTTACTGAACTTCTTCATCAAGTAGTTCTTAGTTCCTAAACCTTAGCAGCAAGTGAGAGTGAAAAAGACAGTAAAACCAAGTGCAAAACACATGAGAAGGAGACCAGGATAAACCTGTACTTTATTCCACAGCCACCATTGCAACGTCCTTATGCGGCCTTTTCACATCTCTAACATGAGGACTTCCTCTCAGTGCCATTTAAAATGCTTTTGTTGTCTTTTTTATAACAGAAATGGCTGAAGATTCTATTCTATTCTGTTCTGGTGACTGTTTAAAATAATTTATTGTCTCATCTCAGTCTTGATCTTGCCATGTCAAAATAAACACAGCAATTTCTGCCATGTAGCAAAGTTTAATTCTAAAAGAACTTTGGGTTGGTTATGAAAGCATTTAAAACAACAGAGGCTCTGTATCATTTCTACAATTTAAAAATTAAGAAAATAAAAATAAAAAATGGGATGCACTGGGGGAAGCACCAGTCATGATCTAGTCAGGCTGTAGTTTGGGTATGTAAGGTGTTGTGGAGATGAACTAAAGCAAAGGACACCTGAGGCGTTTACTTCAAAATGGGATGTGGGCTTATCTAGCTACGTTTGGTGTTAACCCTGACTTTTTAGTACTACAAAGGCGGTTCAGGTCTAACTTATGCTTAAGGAATTGACCTGCTCCAGAGCGGATAAGACATGAACTGGTATAATATCATTGCATACTGACTGAGAGTCAACTCTCCAGAAAACAAAGTCACCATTCTTGGAGGAATTTCGGATCTGTGTGCACGGACAGTGGGAGGGTCCAAAGTTTTGGCTATACTGAACTTTCTTTGTAGTACTGGGTCCTAGTATGAAAGGGCCTCTACCCTGTACCTTGACTGCCAACTAAAAAAAGCAACAGGTGTGCAAGGCTAGAATCCAATAGAGTAGTTATATTTTATCAATCAGTCAATTTGACCTTTTATCAATTACTTGAAAAAGCTACCCGAGAAACAAATATTAGCTGGGTAAACTAATAGTACTCCGCTAGATCAAAGTTACATACAGATGACAAGAGAATTATTGCCCCCTGTAGAACTGGCAGATTTCATATGTGAAAAAGCACCGTGGCAGCATGTATAATTAAACTTCCTGTACCTGAACAAAGTGGATTTAAAAAAGATACCAGCCACAATATTTGGACATTTACCATTAATATAAGTAAATGGAAGAAAACACAAATGATTTCCAGAATGTTCTTGATGTTTAGTTGGTTTTCTTCCATCATAGAGGAAAAAAATTGTTAAATGTGTGTGTATGTGTGTAAAATATGCAAGGTAAATGTAAGATGGGGAGAGAAATCTAAATGTGCAAGGATGTGAATTTGTTTTTGTTTTTTTATTTCTTAATTGTTGCAGAGTGTGAGGAGCCTGAAAGTAAAGAAGACATTCCAGTGTAGCAGGGATTCATCTATATGCAGTATTGTAGTGCAGTGCTGCTGTGTGAACTGCTCCTGGGCTGGTATACCTGTGAGCATGTTTACTGCTATTGCACTGAGTGGTCTCAAGCTGTGAGGGAGTGGGTTACTCAGGGTCTCATTGTTAGTGCAGGAGATTGAATTTAACCTGACCAATTCATGGAGGGAGAAGGATGTTTACATTTTTTTCTGCTTGAATGAAATGTTCCTTTCACTGTGTGTTTTTTCCTGCATTGTTAATCGGGGTGTAGTTTTATTTTTCCTTTCCAATAACTGTGCCTCGCAATATTACTTGCATTAGTAATGTCTGGCCACTGTACACATTTTCAAAGTTCAGTACACATGCTGTTTCTTTAAATAGATCTTGAGTGTGAAATAACACTTTCAAATGCATAAAAAATGCAAAAAAACAAGAAAAAATGTTTGACACTTCATGATCTTTCAAATTGAAGGTTTTAGTCTTTTTAGTTACAAAAAGAACATTTAAATCTATACATTACAGGGCCCTATTTCAGAAAGCAGATTTAGAAAAACATGAAAAAATGACTATGTCAAGCCTAAAAAACTCCAGGTTTTCTCTTACACAAAGTCACAGTTAGGTATTTGTTTGGTGTTATATTTCACATGAGAGTATTTATAATTAAACAGTCATGAATGGTCACTGGGCAATGCCGATTTATTTTCAGCTAAAAATCAAATAGGCTATCTACATTTCTAAAACTTTGTGACTTGTGGACAAGTTCCCCGCTGCTGAACCATTTACTCTGTGTTGCTGCTTAAATAAAATTAATCTGTATAGAGTTCAAATACACAAACCACTAATCAGCCATGAATCATTTGTTGCTGTGTAATCAGTCACAATGAAGGAAAAATGCCTGTCACAGCTGGAATCTTGAAGATGTGACTGAAATGACTTTCAGTCACTATATGTAGTTTAAAAAGCAGGTTGCAGAATCTGATCCTGCATTCTATGATGAAATATGTTCACACTTTGAAATGTGATCATTAAATGCTGTTGAGTAACAATTTGAAAGGTTTGAAAATTTAATATTTGAACTGCAACATTATTTCCACTGGAAATTGTGTACATCTTACCATGTCTAAATAATTTGATGCGTCATATCGGTGTATGTGTGTTCATCTGCTTTGTGTCCCTGTCAGGTTACAGATGAACAGTTTGATGTAAAAATCAAATGTGAAGTGTGGTATGCTTCCAGCTTTACCTATTAAGGAAAATTTGGATGACTGAGCGGATATGGTTGAAAAAAACATTCCACAATGCCATTTAGTATCTGATCTGTCCTTTTTACACTTTGCATTCTTAGGTACAATGAGCAATGTCTAGAAAAGTTTAGAACTGAAGTGCCTATGTGAAAAACCTTTAGTATGATCCCTTGCGATACATTGTCAGACTCCACTTTTCGATTGACCTTCTCTGGACTACATGTATAATATTTTCTTCATGCAGACTATTCTACATATTCTGTTTAGAACAGTATCCACATTTATTTTGTCACTAATCACTTTATCTTTACAAATCCAAATCGCCTTTTACCAGCTCTCATTTTGGCTTCGAGAGACAGAAACCCTCTCTTCTTTTAAGATTAGGCTTAAAACTTTCCTTTTGATAAATTTTATAGTTTGGCTTGAATCAAGTGACCCTGAACCCTCCGTTAGTTATGCTGCAATAGTCCTAGGCTGCTGGGCCTTCCCAAGATGCACTGAGTGCTTCGTCTTCATTGGCTTATGTGTTTATACACCACTATGCATTTAATCATTAGTTATTATTAATTTCTGGCTTTCTTCCACCGTGTTTCTTTTGCTCTGTCTCGCTCCCCTCACTGCCAACCAGTCACAGCAAATGGCTGTCATTCCTTCCTCTGTTTGTGCAAGAGGTTTCTTCCTATCAAAAGGGAGTTTTTCCTTCTCAAAGTCTGATTGTTGTGGCTTTCTTTCTATGATTGTAGCATCTTTACCTTGCAATAGAAAGCGCCATAAGGTTGTGATTTGTTGCTATATAACCAAAATTGAATTGAACTGAAATGAGATGAAAGTAGAATAAAACCTGTCTTTCCTGGTGACAGTGAGGTCCTGGGGAATTTTAGACTGAGATAAATCAGAAAATGTATCACTTGTCCAAATAAAGTCAGCACTTCTTATAACACCCCTGTATTTCTTGCTCCCATCTCCTATTGTGTATGCTGTAGAGAATTTGTTTTTCCCACCTACCCATGACTGCAAATTCTAGAACCTTCAGCTGAAATTTAAGTGGAGGAGTATCGCATTCATTATGGTTTTTGTCAAAACCAATCTGTCTTTGCTGACATGAGCCATATTTTCCAGAAAGTCCCATCTGCTGCCACATTTTGCACAATTAATTTGAAAAAGAAGCAGATGTTGCTTACAATAACCGCAAGGCTACAACATAGTCTCAAAAATGATTTTACAAAGTTACATAGCATCTGCTTTGTGACCAAAAGTATGGTTGATCAGCTGAACACCCAAGAGTCAGCTGGTTGATCGAATGGCCTTTGTACTGCAGAATGAAGTCTGAATAATGCATTGAATTGGTGTAACTACAATCTCACTATTGTCCTGTGTGTCTTCATGAAGTAAGAACCCGTTTTTTAAACATCCCTTCTCCGACTATAGTATATCCAGCCTCCCGTGCCTGGTCTTCCTCTTCACAGGAATTGGTCAAGACCTTAATGGACTGCAAGAAAAACAGAGCCTTGGTTATGTTTACATTCTCATAGCAGTGGTAGTTGAAATCTAAATGACATAATAAAATTTGGCCTCTCTATCAGCCTCAAGTGCTGTGCTGCTTTGAAGCCCCTGCTGGTATTTGACATTTGATTTTCTAGCTCCATACAGAGGCTACTTTATGACAACTCTCGACAGATCTTTTAGATCTGTTTTACTAGTGTGTGTAATATCTTGTTGCGTCTCACTTGTTATAGTTATTTTTGGCTTGGAAGAAGCAAGCTGTGTAGGGTTGACGATTATTTTCCTGGTAATTCCTTCCTCCCACAATAGGAATTTTCAGGATCAGATAGAGATTCATCACTAATGTCTTGCGTTGTCTGTACTGCATTTGAGGAATATTTAACTGATTTCTATTTGTAAAATGTTCACACAATCAAAGTCACTTCAAATCCTATTTATGGCTAGCATTAAATCACTACAGAAGATATGCAGTAGTGGTCAGAGGTTTGCACACACTCATCATAGGCATGAATGTTATGTTATTTTACACTTTTAATGATTGATGAATTGCACAGCATACATATTTAATAACTTGGAAAAAAAAAACAAGATTTGGGTGCACAAGTTGGAATCCACACAGGGTCACAGTACACAAACACTCCCACTAATATTTGGTTAAATGTCCTTTAGCAATTTGCAACTCAATTAGGCAATTTTGGTATGAACATAAACAAGCTTCTGACATAACTCTGGCTGAATATTAGAATCCTTTTCTTGGACATAATTGGTAGAATTAAATTAGTTAATTTCCTCGTAGTATAGTCCACAAAATTTCAGTAAGATTGATATCAGGGCTTTCAGAAGGTCATTCCAGAGGCCTAATGGGTCATTTCTAGACATCTGCATAAGAAGAAGTTATTAAAATGTGTCACCACTTTGTCAACGTCCGGAAGATGACCTAAGATCACCCTCAAACGAGAGGAAATTGGTTAGGTTGTTGAGGAGCAAAATAGTAAACATCAAGGTTCAAGTCTGCAATGAACTGGAAAATCCTGGAACAGCATGCGTCCTAATCTGCTGCACATCCTCTGTCTTTGCCACCTCTGTCTTTGCCGTACTCCTAGCCTCCCAATAATCGTCTCTTCCTTTTTCATCTTCCTGACTATCCCACTTTTTCTTTGCTAACCTCGTTCTTTGAGTGCTTTCTTGTACTTCCTCATTCCACCATCAATTCTCCTTGTCCACTTTCTTCTGTCTCTTGCAGATTTTGCCTTCTGCATAAGATGAAGTCCACCTGTGTGCACCTTCCTCTACTCTTTTGTTACTCTGTTTTTCCCTTTTCTTAAATTACATGTTCGCGACAGCCATTTCCAACCTCCATCATCGTAAAAATTCACCACCATCTGCCTTTCTTCTTTTCTCTCCTTAACAAAAAATAATTTAGAGGGAACAGTTGTGCTCTTCATATTACATCACCTCTCCATCTCTCTGCATGTATCTGCTCCACGCCATGTGCATGATGGAGAATAAAGAACTGCAGCAGAGTCTTGAAGTAAAATCATTGCAATAGAGAAACAGACACACCTATGTCATCGAAAAAGATAATAATATCTTATTAAGGCAGATAAACTTTGTTTCCCATTGCCAACTTCAAAGTTAGCTAGGTCGCATTGATGCGGGAATTTTTATTGATTAAACTTTTTTAGGTGAAAATGTTGACGACTGATTTCTTCGTGTGTCTTCTTGCATATGTGAAAAACTGATACTGGTTTTATTTTGGAGGAGTTCATTAATATATAGTTAAGTTTAAAATGTGTAATTTCGAACCACTTACAAATTATAAGCATAAGCCCTCTTAACTTGAAACAAGTCTTGGGATGAATCAACAACTGAGAATTTGCTAAATTATTATAGTGTCACTGACTATGACTTTAACCACAGAGCTGACAGAAAGTACTGAGTCCAAAGACCGCTTCACAGAAAAATGTTTTGGTGACATTATATTATATACATTATATACATTTGTGTGCCACCAAGGTCTGAAGACCAGGTACTTTGACTTGGTCTACAGTTTAAAAAGTCTGCCTTAGCTTCTCATAGTGTGTAGTGACTTAAAAATATATTCTTCTATTGGAGCTCAGGGCTTTTGTTTTTGTTTTGTTTTCTCAGACACCTCCCCATAAGAAAATTATGACAAGTTATTTGGTACTGAACATTTATTGTGAAAAAAAAGAGAGAGCAAATCTCTCAATTTGCGTTGTAAATTTTATAATATTTGAAATAGTGTAAAAGCATTTGTATTTCTCTGGGTTCTGCTTTAAGGATGTTAGACATAACACCAGACAAAAAACAGATTTATTTACGTCAGGGATTGGGTCTGCATACAATTATAAAACAGCACATGACATGTGGCATGTAGCCTCTGCAGAGTGTTTTGTTTAAACTATGTCAACATTGATACAAATATTTGGATTATTCCCTGCTGAGAGGTGAGAGAGAACTATTACAAGCTCCTATTTTTACGAGCACAGTGTTCCCATAATGGCCTCAAACTGGCCATTATGGGAACACTGTGCTCGTAGAACAGATAAATGGCCTCTCAATTGGTTGTAAACAGCATGCCACCACCGACTACAGCAAAAGGTGTTTGGCTTCTCCAGAATAAAAAAATCCTTCTATTATTTGCCTTTTTACTCTTTCTGGAGCTAGAAAAGCCACGACATTTAAATGTGTGATGAAGCTGCGTCGTCTGCCCGTTTTCTATTGTGGTCTACTAGATTCTGATCTATTGTGTTTACTGCTTCTCTTCATGAAATTCACAAAATAGATAAAATAGATACAAATTTTAACACACTGCATTGACAAAAGTATTCACTTACACATTCAAATAATTGAATTCAAGTGTTACAATCACTTCCATAGCCACAGGTGTATAAAATCAAGCACCTATGCATCCTATGCTTTTATACACATTTGTGAAAGAAGGGGTCGCTCTCAGGAGCTCAGTGAGTTCCAGGATGGTTATGTGATTGGATGCCACCTGTGCAACACGTCCAGACGTGAATTTCCTCACTACTAAATATTCCACAGTTAGTTTATATTATATTATAATATAGTATTATAACAGAGTGGGAGCTATTGGGAATGACAGCAACTCAGCCACGAAGCGGTAGGCCAAGTAAAATCACAGAGTGGGGTCAGTGGATGCTTAGGCACATACTGTACAGAGGTCACCAACTTTCTGAAGAGTCAATCGCTATAGACCTCTAAACTTCATGTGGCCGTCAGATTAGCTCAAGAACAGTGTGTGTAGAGAGTTTCATGAAATAGGTTTCCATCTCTGCTGCATCCAAGCCTTACATCACCAAGCACAATGCTACGTGTCAGATACAGTGATGACGTGTTTTCTGGAGCAACGAATCATGATTCTCCGTCTGGCAAGCTGATAGACAAGTCTGGGTTTGGTGGCTGCCATGAGAATGGTACATGTCTGACTGCACTGTGCCAAGTGTAAAGTTTGATGGAGGGGGTATATAGTGAGTGGTTGTTTTTCAGGGTTTGGGGCTTGGCCCTCAGTTCCAGTAAAAGGTCTCTTGATGCTTCAGCATACCAAGACATTTTGGACAAAAAACCTGTGGAAAGCTGTTATAGCTGGGAAAGGGTTGGCCGACATCTTATTAAACACTATGGATTAAGAATGGACTCTCACTCAAGTTCATATGCATGTAAAAGCAGACAAGAGCAAATACTTTTGGCAATATAGTACATATTCATATATGAAGGCCAGTTATATTGACAGTCTTAAATAACTATAACATAGTAACAATACTTGAATACTGGATTTAGAAGGAGCAAAAAGACACAAAGGACACACTTGCATCCTCAATTATAGCTCCACGTGCATGTTAGGGATTGAGAAATCTTTAAACCTTTGTGTGGTCTTCATAGACAGTGTTATTTCATAACCACGGTTCAAAACAGAAGATGGCTGTACCAACATACAGCATATGATGGTGGTAAAGCATATGTTATCCAGGCAACCATTATAACGTTTGGCAATGATGGTGCCCTTCCAGATCTGTAAAATGACAATTCCATAGGCACTGATACACACCCATACCACCAGAGATGTAAGCTTTTTATGTGAGTGCTTTTTTAGTATCACTTACTTTTCTAGCCCTTTGTTGTCCTCTTCCAAACTTTTCTGAGACATGTTGCTGCCATCAAATTCTGTCCCAATATTTTTTCGCAAAATGTCTAAATTTAAACATTTAATATGCACTCTCTTTTATTGTGAATAAAATATGTGTTTATGAGATTTTTACTGATTTTTTGGGGGAAGTGAGGTTATGCATTTAATATGAAAAGAAAAAGCTATGATACACAGTTTCTAGACAGTGAACCGAACAGGAGGCAACATAGATGTAAACAATATCCCTGTTCTAAGGTTTTTTGCCAATAAAAACCCTTCTACATTCTAAAAGAAGGAAAACCATCCAAAAGTTTGAATACTATTATGTGAGCAAACTGATAATAGTGTTTAAAGATCAATATTTAGGTTTTCTATTAATGAACATTCAATGAACAATGAACATTCAGTTTCATTGCAGCCTTTCCAGTCTGGATATTATCAAGCCCTGCTCAGAAAGATCTGTACAACAGTAAAGCATAATTTATATACAAAGTGAAAAATAGTGGACCTGCTATTGAACCTCAATACTTACTTGATTATAAGCAACCATAGTTTGAACTCTATCACAGATATTTGATTAAAGCTGGTTGTATCAGACATCCTAGCCCTATTATTATTTCACAAATTGTCAAGAGAAATATACAAACAGTGCAGCAGAGTGTGACGTTTTGTCAAATGAGTTAGATAGGTAATGGATTGTGATTGCACTGGTTTAAAGTCTCACTGCTATAGTAGACGATACTGTTATGCTCAAAAACTTGTTGTCTCAACACTAGATCCAGACATCCATGGCTGGCTAATCTTTCCCCTGGAAAATGTCCTATTCTATATCTAAGATTGATTTTTATATCTAACAAAAAGATGACCCCGCCTCTCGCCCTATGACAGCTGGGATCGGGTCCAGCGCCCCCTGCGACCCTGAGAAGGATAAGCGGAAGCGAATGGATGGATGGATGGACAAAAAGATGACAAGTTTTTTTTTCTTCAGGTTTTTAAAAAAGGCTTCACTTCTACCTCATTTTAAGCTATTGCCAGTTGAGCTACAATGTGCTCATATTTTTATAATGCTGTTCTAGTGTTGTTGACCATTCAAAGGGCTGTGGACTACAAGCCATGTAATCAAAAACTATGATATTTTCATATGAAAATGCAACTCAAAAAATTCAAAAACCAACACTTCTCTGCCAGAACATTACAAGGAAGCTCTGAGTAACATGGCAGATCTGAAAGCGGTGCTAATGGAACTAAAGACACTTCATTTAGCTTTGATCTAAACTTGACAGTATCGATGACCACTTAGTTAGGAATTGCAACGCTGTCACAACCATTGCCAGTAACATGACAGAGATGAAACAAAAATTTGATTGCCACACCACTTAGAAAACAGTGGCTGAAAATTCAGTAACATTCCTGGAAAATTATAGTCCTGAATTAACCAAAGCAATTAAACATCCATCCATCCATCTTCTTCCGCTTATCTGGGGCCGGGTCGCGGGGGCAGCAGCCTAAGCAGAGAAGCCCAGACCTCCCTCTCCCCAGCCACCTCCTCCAGCTTGTCCAGGGGAACACCAAGTTGTTCCCAGGCCAGCCGAGAGATATAATCTCTCCAGCGTGTCCTCGGTCTGCCCCAGGGCCTCCTCTCGGTGGGACATGACGGAACACCTCACCCAGGAGGCGCCCAGGAGGCATCCTTGTCAGATGCCCCAACAACCTAAATTGCCTCCTTTCTATGTGGAGGAGCAGCGGCTCTACTCTGAGCCCCTCCTGGATGGCTGAACCTCTCACCCTATCTCTAAGGGAGAGGCCAGCCACTCTTCGGAGGAAGCTCATTTTTTATCCGCGATCTTCTTCTTTAGGACACTACCCACAGCTCGTGACCATAGGTGAGGGTAGGGACGTAGATCGACCAGTAAATCGAGAGCTTTGCTTTTACACTCAGCTCTCTCTTCACCACGACGGACCAGTACAGCATCCGCATCACTGCGGCTGCAGCACCAGTCTGTCTGTCAATCTCCCGCTCCCTTCTCCCGTCACTTATGAACAAGACCCCAAGATACTTAAACTCCTCCACTTGGGGCAGGAACTCATCCCTGACCCGGAGTGGGCACTCCCCCTTTTTCTGGCTTGAGGACCATGGCCTCAGCAATTAAACAAATCTGATAAATCTGAGCCAAAGAAGAAATGTATGTTAGGTGCTGAAGCTGGTAAATACTGAAGGAATTCATATAAAAAATAGTACTGGCTTGTTGAACTTGGATACCATACCATTAACAGAACTTTTGAGAAAAAAAGGCTTACAAACAAAATGTAAAATGTGCTCATCAGCTGCTTCCTAGCCTGATATTACTCCTTCTTCAGCTTGATGGCTCCGTTCACCTCTGGTGTCCATCATCTGACTTTGGGAATTACCATCACAACAGGCACCAACCATCTTGCAGCCACAGCTCCTTGGAGCAGCCTCAGTAGTATGGTCCCTTTGGACTCAATGTCCTCAGACTCCCCCAGCATGGTAGAGTAGAGTTTTTGCTGGGGGTGGGAGAATATACAAACTGCAAGTTAGAATGCCAGGGGATTAAGGAAACTCAAAAGAATTGAAGAAGGTCATAACTCAGATCAACCATGAGAGAGTTGCAGATAAAAAATTGGTACAGAACAGATGGCCCAGTCAAGTGATACATACAGTTTCTTAAATTTAAACTTTAAAACTTAATTTTGTAAATTTCATGAAAATATATGTGCAAAGCAGAGCATGAGCTGGCCTCCAATGATGACGTTTTCTTTGTGTCTTTTTGGCTTCTCAGTAGGAGATAGGCAAAAGTGAAAGAAACAGCTGTAGTTAACAGACTTTGCATTACTTGTGTTTTCTTCTTGTCACATGTTGTTTCCCTCTTTGTTTATCATTTCGTATTCCTCTCATATTCTTTACTCCAATTGCTCCCAGTTTTAGATATGAGAAAGGAAAAGGAGACAGATGTAAAGAAGGGCTTACCAACGGGGGTAAAAAACCCAAAACATTTTGTGAAATGAGAAATTCTCAAAATAATCATCATCTTCAGATCAGTTCTTTTAAGGCGAGTGTACATTAGAGATTCAAAAGTGAAGCAGTCGTGTCAAATTAAGATGTTTTTAGCACCTAATCCAGGGGTGTTCTGCAGGTTCTAGATATCACCCTAGGTCAACGCACCTGAATGAAATGATTAGTTCATTACCAGGCCTCTGGAGAACTTCAAGACATGTCGAGGAGGTCATTTAGTCTTTAAATCAGCTGTGTTGGATCAAGGACACATCTAAAACCTGTAGGACAGGACACCACTGAGGCCTCGAGTTGGACACCCCTGACCTAATCTAAGTCAGGCTGATCTATTCAAGAGAGACAGAGATTAATACGATGTATGTTTCAGTGCAGAGAGGTCTAAATCTGATCTTTAATTTTCCTCAATAAAAACTTCAGCTTTCTAAACTCAAGACTCTCAAAACAGGCTTTCTTTAATGCAAATTTAATTTTGTAAATGTATCTCAATCCAGCTGTTTATATTTTATTTTTTAAATATGACCTTGATATTGTCATACTTCATTTGGTTTAATGTTGAGAATTAGCCTGATTAACTCTCTGCTTTGACTCACCAAAGATTTACTGATTAGCAGAAGTTGATAGAAATCCACATAAATTCAAAATGTTGTTACTGAGCTCCTCAAAACTAGATTGATTTCTTTACTCACCACATCTGGGTTATAGATATCAGGAGGAGCTGTTTTCCAACACCTTGCAAATTATCTAATTTGACTGGTTTTAGAGCAAAAATAATAAACTAAAAGTGTAAGTAAACCCATTTTGAAGCATTTTGTTTGTTGATTACCATCGCTAATCAGGTCACTCAGCGAACATATCCTCCACCAAGACAAGTGCCTAATTTTGCAGTTCATCAAAACTGAGATCCACAAAAATTTAACTTAATTTGAATCTAATGTCCACTTTTTATTCAACTCCAAAAGCATTCAGGAAATTCATCGTCATCTTATCTTCCTGAAAAAAAGGAAAAAGCATTTGAAAAATTTATTAAAAAGCCTAGTATTTGGCTTTTAAGTCAACCAGTTGCTAAGTTGCTAACTAGCTTATACCAGTTGCTAATGGTTACTTGCTACTTCCTATTGCTAGGGAAGTTTATATGTACATAAAACACAACAAAATGAATGGTTATCCTATTAAAGATATTAATATTATATCTCTGCATGTTCCCAGTATCAGGGTATGTGATTGACTATAGAAACATTCAATCTAGTTTCCCTGGAAATGGACTGGTTGTAGCTTTTAATCACACTGGGAACATTTCAGGGCATTTAATCTGCTTGGGGTGTTTTATTTTGAAAACTGACCATCTTCTCTGTGGCACTTCTGTGTTTTGCTTTTGTCTGTAATAAGAGTCCGAGAATGCTCTTAGCTTAAGTAAATAAATCCCCACATCCTTGATGTTGTTGAACCAAACAAAACTGCCATGCATTATGTGTTCTTGCCATATCTCACTGCCCACTAACTGACTACAGAAAAATATTCTATTTGTACGATTAGAGACTCTTTGGTAAACAATAAACAGTCTTTGTGAGGGTGAGAGACTGAAAAGCTCAGAGATAATTATTGTCTCCATGATTACTTTATTCTCTCTGTGTAAAAACCTAGCATAGTGTGACTGATAACACTTTTAAATATGCATTGTTTCCTTAGAAAATGACAGATGCATAACACAATGGATGCAGTAGTTCTGAAGACATTAAAGTTGTATTAACTTCTGTTCTTCAACAGCACTGCAGCCCTGTACATGCTTCCATTGAGAAAGCAACAAAGGTTTTGAATTATGCTGTTACACAACCCTGTGGGGATAAACTAGCTTTGTGTGATAGAAAGGTAAGATGTACAGCTGGTTCCATGATGCAGCATGCCCATTCCAACTAAAGATTAAAAAAAAAGAAAAGAGGTTGAGATTGAGATATTGTATATTTACCATTGTGTGTTATAAACGATTACTGACCACGCTGTGTGTCCTTTTGGCCAAATGACTGCTATCACTTGCAGTATATTACTGTGTGAATGCACTGGGTCCAGAAACTAGAATGATAAAGTGCATGTTTACTGAGCACACAGCATACAGCATTTGGTTCTGGTAAACAGCATTCATCATGTGAGACTCTGAGAGGTAGAGAAAAAAATATAATTTCTACCATTTCACAAAATATAACAGTTGTTGACAATAACAGTTTGTGGGAGCATTAAAATGTATTGGCAACTTTTTCTCAGTCCTAGCTGGCAGTGCATCCCTTGTTTATCAGTTCAGTTGGAAACACAGCGAGTATCTGATTATAACTGAGGACAGCGAAACTGTCATCTCTATTGTCATTACTTTATTATGTTTCTGGAACTGATCTGTAAATCCCTTTTCTCTAATTGTTTTATTATTTTCTAACAAAATATACATTTGCGCAGTAACAGGTTAGTTATGTTCTCTTCAAACAGGTACCAGAAAACAATGGGTGACATTATGGTTGCGCTTTCCATCTTTTCTACAGTGTGTTTGGTTTATACGGTTGTCTGGCACTTCAGTGTAGCTTCGCTAAAGCCTTTCCATATTAGGGAAGTTCTGGATCTACTGCAACCTATAAATATTTCATTATTAATAAAGTCACTTAAAGTAGGCTGTGTTCGTGATTTGTGCTACCGGTGCTGAAGTACAGTCTGCAGCCGCAGCAGAAATGGACATTCCTAAACCAGTTTTTGTTGAGCCTGTGCCACTAAGATACTGATAAAACTGTCTTTTAAGTTGTAATTATTTATCAAATGATTGAAGACATTGCCAGCTTATTTACCTACTACCTGGGATAGACTGGACATTTTGTTCAGTCTGTTTTTTATGCACTAATCATACCATGATTGCATTCTGCATAAATTTGTTATGACCATGTAGTAAATGACACGTTACAGAAAGAATGCTAAAAGCTTTTTTAAAATGGTGGTGTGATAATAGATATCAATTAGTTTTTGGTATATGACTTTAGTGACCACCATATTTGTGCTGGCTAAATCAAGCTGTAGCACGAATGCGAAACCTCACCAGAGAGATAAATATTAACGCGGCTTTATCCGTAGGGGCAGCTCACAGACATGAAAGCAAGTCTGTTAACACCAATCGAGCATCTGCCATCTCTCATGAGCTTTGTCTAGCTGATCCAAGCTGAAAGCTGAGCTGCACAGGGCCAACATCTAAAGAGGCTGTTAAGAACAGTGATCAAAACTCAGCTGTATCAAGGGGCAGCTGTGTGGCTTTGGCTGCATGATGTTTGTGCCAATGTGTCTGTGTTTATTTTAATAAGATAAGATCATTTATGCCAAAAACTTGAGAAATTTCTTTGTTAAAGAAACCAAAACATTAAACATAGCTCAGTAATATAAAACTGTTAAATAAACATCTAAATACAATCTAAATTCAACAGAATATAACATATAAACCTGAATATATTTGTATAATAGTATTAAGGAGCTAAAATGCTGTAGTATGATACAATAAGCTGCTGATCTGTGGCAATGTGCAAAAGGACCAGATGATGACAAGAAATAGAAATATGCCGCAGACAAGGTAAAAGCTAAAATACATGTGACAGATTTCAAAGATTATACTTAGTTTCTAAAAATGTTCAATTTTGTGAGAAATTATGGCAACTAAGATTGCACAAACTGGAACATCATCACCACGAGTGAGTTAGACTCAGGAAGAAGAAAGCCTACAAAAGTCCAGGCAACAAACAACAGTGATTTTTCATCTTCTGGACATACTTGAATTTAATTTCAAACTTTGCTAAATGTTGCTGCTCACTCTGATTCTCATTTTCCCCAAGAAATCTGAAGCCACTGTGGCAGTACATCAACTTTTTCTTCTTTCTAATGGTCTGCAGTTGGTGACTGCATGAGAAACAGAATTGCTTCCCATGTATATGATATACAACCTCAGTAAGCATTTTCCTTATTGTGATCTCAGCCATTAGCACCAAAGGTCTTCTTAATTACAGTACAATATTCACTTTATAAATAACAGCCCGCTTAGTAGTTGAGTCAGGTTACATGTTCTATTTTAGTCACATGCATAAAAAAAATCTGTCAGGCCAAAATGAATATGAGATTCCCATCTAGGTAAGCCAAATAGGTGGAAATCTAATACAAAGAGACAGAAGTGAAACGAAGCCTAACCCTGCGGGTAAATAATGTTAAGCATTTAAAATCCATGCCTGTATGATTAAGTAAAATTGAAGTTTATGCCTAGTGTCCTCAGTTTCTTGGGTAAATCCATTAATGGTGAATGGTGATAATTAAAATGCAGGTCTTCACTATTAGTCCGTGTCTAAGAACAGAACTAAGAACTAATGAGACTGAGTGTTCTCTGTCCCACTGGCCATCATTCATTATTAAGGCAAAATTCCCCGAGCTTTACAGCCATGCAGCTCTCAGCAACATACATGCCTGTCAGTATATTTGCCTAGTAGTGGGTCTTGTGACTAAGGTGATGGCGTCGAGAGACAAAAAAATGAGAATAATAGCTGGTGCTTCCATTGGTTACACTTCTGGCTCACTTTGCAGTTCTTATGAGAAATCTAGCAGAGGTTCCTTTGATTTTCAATTTCCTGCTTTAATGGAATATTAATGGGTATTCCAGGTGAAATTTTTCTCTGTGAGGCAGACAACGTTGGCTGCTCTACATGTGAATTAAAAAAGCATTAGTCCTCTTGTTTGTCGCGAGCTGGAACCCCTTCACACTCGTTCAGCAGTCAGATCACGTTTCCATTTGCAGACACTATGGGTTTACACCCACACATTTAAATCTGAGCTGAGCACACTACAGTATATCTGCTGCTCTGGTGATAACACATTATTTTGTGTGCTCAGTCATACAAGCATTTAAAATTTGCAGCAATATCTTAATTGGAATGGATTTGCTCATAGGGATGAATTTGTAAGAGAAAAAGAAGTTTTGTATCATTAAACTTTTTGAACACTGACACTTTTGAAACTTAAAACCTCGAAGCCAAAATAATCTCTAACCACGGATGTAATTTATTGTCACATAAGGTGGCTAATGAACAGAGAAAACTGCTGAAAGCTATTGGAGGAAGCAGACCAGCTCACTTATCAAGCAGAAGCAAAAATGCCACATCTGATGTATTTTGGCACTTCACTTTGTCCTTTTGAGTAACAGCAAGATCTCTTGAAAACTGACTTTTTTAAGGAGAGAACTTCTTGTAGTCTTGATTGAACCTCAGCTGACTGAGTTTTTGCTACAATTTCCTATAGTAAAAATCCATGTTTTGAAAAAAGCTTTGTGAAATGGTTCAGTAGGAGGTCACTACCTTGACTGGGAAAGGAAATCCATGGTCCAGACATGAAGCCAGACATGTGAGTGAAGCACAGCATTGAGCATCTTATGAGCCTTAACCACTAAGACTCATCTAGCCATAGTCCAAAAAAATGACATGTAGCTCCTGCTTTGTTGACCCACCACATATAGACATATGCACTAGAATCGACTGTTGTGTGAGCTGGATAGCAGGTGAATACAGAAACCTGAACATGTTCACCACTGGTGATGCAGACTCGTTTTTGTGTGATGTGAATTCTCTGGTAAGCAAGGAGCCTTAGTTAGTGTTTGAGATGACCTGGTATCAAATCTACAAAGCTGATTCTGGGTTTCTGGGACGATGAAATTGCAGAAATACAAAACTGCAAACAAATGGTTATTTTCTTGGTATGTGTAAAACTGATTCAAGACAAAAACCCATTTTTTAACCGTAAACATGAAATAATTGCCACAAATTTCAGTTCGTTTTTTTTTTTAAACTGGAGTTTTTATTGAACCCTCTGACAAGTCAAAAAAAGAAGAAATCAAATAGTTCATTTTTGCTACATCCATCATTTTTGTGCAGTTAATTGCTTAAATATTTATTGTGTAATTTATTCAGGTTTTTCAGCATTTAAAAAAATCACAAAAGCTCATCAAATATGATACACTTG
This sequence comes from Pelmatolapia mariae, assembly GCF_036321145.2. Taxonomy (NCBI): domain Eukaryota; kingdom Metazoa; phylum Chordata; class Actinopteri; order Cichliformes; family Cichlidae; genus Pelmatolapia; species Pelmatolapia mariae. The sequence goes on along the minus strand of NC_086244.1, from coordinate 40,041,797 downwards.
GCGTTACTGGGTTAAAGAGAAGGAAGCGCGATGAACACCAGGAAATAAATTAAATATCATGAACGGAATGATTTGTAAAGGCAATAGAAGATATAATGACAATTTGCTAAAGAAACCCTGAAGAAATATAGGAGCATGGACATCTGCTCCTAATGTAGCATTTGACACTAAAATAATCATTCCATGGCCATAAAGAGAGCTACTCATGACATTCAAGACAGAGTTATGTCATCTAACAGAAAGCAGAACCACTTATACAAATTTGACCACAAGGTTCCAAATGTGGAACTGATTTACAGAGTTTCATTTGCCTCTCTTCATTCTTTGAGCCCGCTTTTGTAATCTTTTTCAGAAATTTCTGCAAAACTTATTTATATGTGTATGCTTTTGGCAGATGCTGATTGGTCCTCCTTATAATTTAGTGAAGCATGACTATAGTGACTTCCACAGTTTGACTTGGATTACAACCTGCCCCTCCTTGTCATAGATTTTATTTTATTTCATGTACAGCAAAATGGAAAATGTGTAAAAGTTCATCTTGTAAGACTTGGTTTGAACAGCACTGAAACAGGAAGACAAATAAAAACATATTAAAAAGTCACGAGAAAGAAATACAATTGAAAAAAAAGTGTATGTAGACAGAGAGGTTTGATATTTCTTCTGCATGTGTCAAATGTCAGAACAAGGTTTCACCACAATTAAATGCCTAATATTTCAGTTTTCTTGCACTTTACTCCCAATTATCCACATTAGCTCGCCCCCATTTTTTGGCTTTCCAGAATTTCGCACTAACGCTGGAGTTTGGTCTCACTCTAAAGCTAAGGGTTTGATTTGCTGCACCACTTCTGCTGTTCTCCTTATCAGCTTTAATCAGTCATTCTTGTCTAGGAGGCAGGGGGAACCTCATAAGTCAGCCAGCCTGTTCATTAAAACCATTAACATTTTTCATTCACGATTATCCCTTTGAAAAACAACAGCACTGCATCGCTGTGTGCCTCTGTGCGAGTATGTGGTGGGTGGAGAGCGAATGCCTTTGGGAAGAAGTGATGCCAAAGCTGTTACACATACATTGATTAAGCGAATATCCACACAAATTAACAAGGCAGACATCAGCGCATGTTTTCACCATACAGGCAGCTCCACAGCAGCTACAGCAAGATGTCAAACAGCACCTCCTCTCCCTTTCTTCTTTTTTACCCTTTCATTATTTTCCCTCATTAATCTTTAATGCTGACTTTATTCTCCATTTTGTGTACAGCAAAGGTAGCACAGCTGGATGAAAATTATTTGGCCAAAAATCAAAGTTGGCACTAAAATGTAATTTTATTGAGGATTTTAAATTATTTCTCAGTGGAACTGTTGATGTTTTCATCATTCCTCAGTAACAGTAAACAAGAACTACAAACTACTGCTTCATGCATTTGCCAAATTAAATAAATAAAAGATACACAACATCCCATTTGTTGCAAAAAGGTTTTCAACAGCACCAAATCTCACCCACTCACTTTTGTTGTGCTCCATCTCTCTAATTTTTCTCTGAACGTGCTTTTAATACCTTGTGTTTTCAGCATTCTTTTTAGATACTTTGTTTCTTCGCTATCTCTCACATTATCTCTATTAATAGGCTTTCAATCTTATTGCTTTTCCACCAGTCAACTCAGTGGTTGCTTTAGAAGAATAATCCGAGATAGTTCCATAGAAATATGTGTTTGCGTTGAGATGGCAATATATATTTTCACTGACTTCATCAAAATGTTCAGACAAGACAGAAAAAGTTCAAGTGAGAGTGATGCCATACAGGGTGATGTTTGGCTTTATTTAAAGTTTCATTGAATGGCAAATCACAAAAGATACTGAAATACCTTTGAATCAGAGCGTATGTCAATTTTTCATCTCTTTGCTTCAGTTTTATTGTCAAACACAAGACTAGCATATAGTGTGTTTTAGTAGCAATAAGCAATTTTCCCTGTTTTGTTAAAAAATTAACAAAAATATCTGATACATTTTTTGTGTTTCTATCTGTTGCCGACTCTGTGGCACTCAGCCGGTCCTATTGTTGTAACCACAAGCCTGATGGCAGAGAAAGACCCCTGTTACACTGTGGAAGTATTTGTACTATTGTCTGCAGCAGTCATGATAAGTGTCTGGCAACTGCTAAGGAGGAGGTCATGTAATATCATTTAATTTGGGATCTCATGTCTACTGTGATGCAGCATGTAAAAACCAAGTCCAAAATTGGCTTCCTAAAATGTAAAATTGTTGGGATCAACAAGCAAGAAACAGATTTCATTTATCAATTTATTTATTTATTTATTTTAAACTTGAAAATGTCAAACATTTAATTATCGTGGTCTAGTAACAATGCAAAAAGAAAATACACACTTGAAGCCAAGGTTCAATGTAGGCCGGAACAACTTAGAACACCATTCAGCACTTTCAGCAAATCAGTATTTAAATCTTAAATTAACAGATTAAAAAGTGTGCTGCGGTTTATTCCAGCTAATGGCAAAAAGATATTTGCTTAGTACTGAACATCCCATGAACCACCTAAACCTTTTTTTACATCCCTTTCCAATGGTGAATGTGTCAAATTTGGTGCAGGTGTCTTAAACAAGTAGATGCATTTTTCTGCAACAGATATCCCCAAACAGACTCTTTCTGTGCAGTTTGCCTCTGCAGCAGAAATACATTCAGAGATCTGTAATCAAAATAATAAGGATCTTTCCACAACTTTTTCTAATAATTTGCTGATAAATGGCAATGTAATTTAAAGATCAATAATTACAAAAAAAGATGGCATGAAGTATAGGAGTTACCTCAGCATGCGTACAGTACGAAAGGAACACAGCCTCGTCTCACTGAGCTGTTAATAATGGTTAGCAATGAAGGCCAAATGCTTGTACCATAAGACTTCCAAATTGTTCTCTAATGAGAAAGATGAAGGCTTAATTTTACCCATTATTGTAGTGAAGTCATTTAGTGGAATTGGAGCTAATAAGGTAATTGACTCAGGATGCTGAGGGCCCTCTTCATAAGGGGAGGAACTTTTAGATCTCAAGTCCATCACCTTATTAACGAACTGATTAAGGAATGTATTACAGCCATCATCACAGAGTATGACAGCCTGCTCAGGTGGGGACAAAACAATGCTGTTAATAGGCTCAAATAATACCCTAGTTTTTTCCTGTTACAATTTATGAGATTAGTGAAATAAGAAGATCTGGCTTCTTTCACTGCCTCATTATGAGAATAGAAAAAATTCTTTAAAAATATTCTCTATGGACAATCAAACCAGTGGTTGTCAATAATGCTTTTTGACGGGAGCGTCAGAGTGAGCTAGAAACAAAATAGTGATAAGTGGTTTTGTAAGGAGAGACCTGGTCTATAATTACAAGATAATGTGCACTAAAAGAATTAATAAAGAATGAGCAAAAAATAAAGAATTTACAAATATTATCATTAGAGAAAGATGAAAATTGAAAGAGAGAAGAAAGAACAGAGTCAACAACAAAACAGAATCAATAATAAAAACAAGTAAAAAAAAATCATTCTAAGAGACACTGCAAGGTTACTGAACGCAATTTAATTTATGTACAAATGGTCTAGGGTAACACCGTAAGTGAAGACCAAAGTATGCCCTACGAATACCTGCTAGTAACAAAGCATGTATGTGCAGGGCAACAAAGTAACAAAGCAGTAGGTATCATACTAATACTATAATATAATGTTATTAACTCTAGCTCAAGCACTAAATTTCTGTCTGTGGCACAACAGTGGGCCATGTACTTTGCTAGTGCAATACAAAATGTTCCAAAAGCCACAAAAGAGCACAGACACAGTCAAAAGACCAAGTTCAGTAACTCCAGTTACTGGATGAAGAATAGCAGTTACCTGCTGGCTACAGCTGACTCACTGAGTAACTCAGCTAACTCCAGTGGATGAGTTTCAAAAAGCAATAAACAGTTGTCTAGGTGGAAAGTCATTGAGGCCAAAACTGTCTTTGTGCGCGACTGTAAAACACACAGGCATTATAATCCTTTTGTCATTTTGTCAGGCCACAGGGATGTTTTACACCCAGTCTTATCCAGTGATTCACATATGATCTGTGTTGTAGTTTCCAGTTCAGCTCATTTTGCATATACTATTGCTTGCAGCAGAAAATACATAACCTAATGTGATAGAAATGATCAGCTTTCTGTCATTCTGAATCTTTCTCCTCGCCCCTAAAGATTTTCTCATCTGTGAAGTGAGGGTTTTTATCTGTAATGAAATCACACCACTGAAATCTGCTTAAGGCCAGTTGAAAATTAATCTGATAAAAGTTTGTTTTAAGGAAAGCCTGTTCGGCTTGATTTGTGCAAAATTTCCAGCAACTTCACTTCAGTCGTCAGCCATCAGGGTATATAGAGCCCACTCTGTGTCACAGAGCCATCTCAAAAATATGAATAATGCGTCTCAAATATCTCATCCAAGCTTTTTTTCATAGCACCTGTTCATCTTCAAATGTAGTCTACCAAAGCTAAGGACTGGCTCCACCATTTCACGTTGAAGTGGTCTAGAGCAAGAAAACTGAAATATTAATGAATAAATAAATAACTGCAAGTGATGTGACACAAGTGTAATATACGTATAATATACTATAGAGAACAAAGCGATCTAAACACTCCACCCTCTACATTGATGGGGAGGAGGTAGAAAGGGTAGAAAGCTTTAAGGAGGTAGAAAGGGTAGAAAGCGGCCGAGAGTTCACATCTCGGCTGACCTTACCTGGTCCACAAACATTTCCTACCAGGTAGGGAAAGAACAACAAAGGCTGTACTGGGCCTGAGGCAGGAAACTGCCTCCGTTCCACCATCGAGAGCCTTCTGACTTACTGCTGCACACTCTGGTTCAACTGCTACACCGCGGAGGACAAGAGGAAACTGCAGCAGAGCGGGCAATTGGCACCTCACTAACCCCCCTCAGAGACATTTATACTGGCAGACTTCAGCAGAAAGCCAGCATCATCATCAAAGACCCCTCACACCCTGGACACTCACTCACCACCCCCCCCCCCCCCCCCCCCTTCCCTCTGGTAAATACAACAGGTCCATCAGGACAAAGACAAACAGACTCAATAGAAGTTTTTACCCACAGGCTGTCAAACATGCCCTACCTCCACCCTGATTGGAGGATAACTGCACTGCCAACACTCATGGACATTACACCTTATTTATCAACCAACTCCATGTGCAATATCACCCCCCCCCCCCCCCCCCCCCACACACACACACACACACACACACACTCACACTCAATGTGCAATATCTTGATCACAATGCACCTGCTCCTCAGATGGCATGTATGTGTATGTATATATATATGTAGGCGTGTATGGGGAAATATGTGTGTGTAAGTATGTACGCATGTATATATATACACATGTATATACATATATGCATGTATGTGCGTGTATGTATGTATGGGTGTATCTGTATGTGTGCAGGTGTATGTATAAATTGGACATATCTTTCTTTTGTAAATGTAAATTTGTCTGTGTTATTGTCTGTGTAAATACTTATGATATTGTGTACTTCACACACGGAGAGATGCCAAACTGCATTTCATTGTGTTTGTAACAATGACAATAAAGATCTATTCTATTCTGTTCTATTAAAGATGCCTCATTGTGGTCAATTCTAAATCCATGGAATCCATCAAATCAGCACAGTTTACTTCTAATATGGTTTTTATGCTATTAACTGGTGTGCTCTGAAAAAAAAAGAAAGAAAAACTGAGAATGACCTCCTGTCTAAAGCCTGAAAAACAGAGCCCAGGAGGAATAAGAGTTCCATTCTCCCTCACATCGCTTCAATTACAACATGCCGAAAGGTTATCATGGATTTTTGTCCAGTGGCAGAAAAACATTTTGCCTTTAAAGCCCTCAAGCCTGTGCAGCAATTTGCATATTCCATGTGTCTGTTTTTATTAGAGTTGCATGTTGCTTGTTTGTGGCAGCGCATTCACACTCACAAGCCTGACACTAGTTTACAAACCATCGTGTCATTTTTAGCCCCTGGTACGATTCCCTTTCATTTATTAATGATGCACATATGATTGACAGAAGTCAATAAATACTGCCAACCCACCATCATAAAGTATAACAAATATTATTGCATTATTATTATTAAAATATATTAATTTTATTGTTATTATTATTGCCATATACAGTGGCACCTTTCAGGTATTGTGCTGTATCAAAAATGTGAAACTGTAGACTTTGTTGTGTTTGAATTTTTAAGCCCAAAAAACATTAGCATTTTTATGTGTTCCATTTTTTGTTTGTATTTGTTTGTTTTTGGTGTTCTTTATGTTTGCTTGTTTATTTTGGAACCAGTAGTGACCGTATTTGAACAACAGGGTAATAATGTGCCATACATTGGATGTTAATTAATGAAACTAATGATACATTAGCAATACACAAATTTTGGAAGCTTATGATATATTAGCCATACAATAAACCAAAAATTCACATGAGGGTCCTCTACCAGGGTCCTGCGCAGTATCTTGAGGCACTGGACAGAGATCTCAGTCATCGTTTCCCAGATGAGCTGGAGCCACTCACTCAGTTTCTGGGTCACTGCCCAGAGTGCAATGATTACCACATCTCCTTGAGCTCTTCTCTCAGGCCTTGGTGTTTCTCGAGCTTGCCAGCTGTGATAGACCCCAGCCTCTATGGATCTTGTGGTTAGTGCATGTTCCCATGCTGCCATGATTAATGTTTATGTGCAGTCTTTCAATTCAGTTCAATTTTATTTATATAGTTCAAAATCATAACCCCCTCCATGAATCACTACCTTGTTGTGGTATAGGGTTTTGTGTGTTCCAGGGATCCCAGGGGCTATAAGCATAGGGTTACAGGGGCCCGGGCTTGGAGCCAGTCCTGGTGAGGCTGCTTGAAGGCGTAGCTCAAAGTAGGGACATGGCCCACCCTGGCACCACAAGCAAGTGCGGAGACCCTCACGGAACAATCCCCAGCTCCTAAGACTAGCAACTGGGACATGGAAAGTCACCTCTCTGGTGGGGAAGGATCCAGAGCTAGTGCATTAGGTTGAGCGGTACTGGCCAGATATAGTCGCGCTCACCCAACGCATGGTTTGGGCTCTGGAACCAGTCTCTTGGAGAGGTGCTGGGCAAGGAAACTGGAACAGGTGCTGACTGTTGTCTGCACTTATGTGGCAGACAACAGTACCCGGCCTTCTTCAAGTCCATGGGTGGGGTGCTTTACCTGAGGACTCAGCTGTCCTACTGGGAGACCTCAATGCTCATGTGGGAAATGACAGTAAGACCTGGAGGGGCGTGATTGGGAGGAATGACCTGCCAGATCTGAACCAGAGCAGTGTTCTCTTGCTGGAATTATGTGCAAAACACAGTTTGTCCACCACGAACACCATGTCTGAACATGAGGGTGCCCATAAGCACACGAGGCACCAGGACACTCAGGGGTGACTGAGGAATTTTTATATATATGTATGTGTGTGTGCGTGTATACACACACAAAATATATATATATATATATATATATATATATATATATATATATATATATATATATATGTGTGTGTATACATATATATATATATATATATATATATATACATACATATGTGTACATATATATATATATATACACACATACACACACACACACACACACATATATATATATGTATATATGTGTGTGTGTGTGTGTGTGTGTGTGTGTGTGTGTGTGTGTGTGTGTGTGTGTGTGTGTGTGGATAGATAGATATGTATAAGAATTGTAAAGCAGAAGTAAACTCAATCGAAACAGTAATAAGGGTCAAAAAAAGGAAAAAGGGAGGGAAGCTAAAATACAAAAAGCTACTTGAGGAAGTACCCATATGGAAAATAAATAGAAAAAACTTTATAAGATTTATATATATCTTTTCCATATGGGTAATCTTGACATAAAACAAGAAGTAAACTGAAAGATGGGCCAAAAATATACTTACACATTCAGCAAGATACAAACAGAAGAAACATGGGAGCCATCTTTAATCTGCAACCTATTATGGCGGAAGGGCCAATCATCAGCCTCGAGGGACACTGGTTTTTTGTTTTGTTTTTGTTATGTGGGGGCTGTGTGCAGGCAGGAATGGTGGACCCAAAGTGTAGACGCTCGGAGGCAAAAGGTGAACTCAAAACAGCTTTAATGCTGAACTCAATAAAGGTAACAAAACTGAGACTCCAAATAAACTCAGGCAAGCAGACAGAACACACAGCATAGTAAACGGTAGATCGCGACATGGACACAGAGAAACACAGGGCTTAAATACACAGAGGGAGCAATCAGGGAATGGGTAACAGGAGGGAAACACAGCTGGGGCAAATCAGGCCTAACGAGACAAAGGAAGCAAAACTAGACGCATTTACATGAGACACGGACTTTCAAAGTAAAACAGGAAACATAACACAGACTGAACTTACAGACACAAACTCACAGGCAAGCACTACAGAGGGAACAGAGACATGGGACCAGGGCAGACACAGACACTGACTGGACACGGGGAAATAGCAGACAGGGGAGACAGCAACTAAGGATTACACAGAGGCATAAACCATAAGACAGAACTCTAACAAAGAAACCAAAGACTAGAAATGATAAATAATATAATAAACTCAAAACCCTGGGTCAACGACCCAAGCATCCTAACAGTTTTGGGGTTTTTTGTTCTGTTTGTTTGCTTTTTAAATAACATATATACATTTTATCTTAGTGCACCAGATACATAGTTTTTCTGTCAGCACTAATCTCCAGTGTTTACAGCCTTCTCTCTTTTTGAACAGGTAAATGCATTCCTGTCCTTTGTCATACCGATGGTGGCCATATCTGTTCTGAATGGGGTCATTGCCAATCAGCTGTTGCGGATGTTCCGTGAGGCTGAGCAAGACAACCGTGTCTGCATGATTGGCACAAATCCCACCATGCTGAATTTCACCGTGGAGTCCAACCGTGCTCAGTCGCTACGCCACGGAGTTCTTGTTCTCCGTAAGTAAACACTCCAACACTTTTCTGACAGGAATGAGATCTGGTGTGGTCTTCTGCTGCTGTTCAAGGGTTAGCAGGTTGTGCATTCTTCTGCATACCTGAATTGTAGCAAGTGGTTATTAGTTTTCTGTAGCTTTGCTAACGGCTCAAAGCAGTTTGGTCATTCTCCTTTGACTTGAGGCATCAAGACATTTTCTGCTGTCATTGAACATGCAACTGAACATAGCTCTATTCATAGCATAGCATGTAAATGTGAGAGTAAAAATAGTGATATCTTATAATTATATCAAATTTGTACAAAGTATGTTCAATGTATAGAGACAAACTTTTGTAGCGGATCCTAGGGATCTATTAGATAATACAAAAGGTGAAATCATGTTTTATATCCTCTTTTATTCATTTCTTGAGTGTTATTGATGTTTCTGTAAAACACTAGAATTCTGTAAATTCTGACATTTTGAAAATGCTTATAATTTATTTATTATAGTTTATTTAAATGAGCAAAAATACATTTTCATAAATCAAATTTTTAAAAAGCTTTAAGCAATTACTAGTCATGGTTCACTCCCTTATAAAAAAAAAAAGATTGAATTACAAATTACCAGGATTTATTTGACACCATTTGCAGAGGTTTTAGTGCAGTGGTGTTCTTTTTTCATAGCCAATGTTCAGCTTGAAAATTAAATGATACAGATTTACTTATATGACAAGGTTATCACTATGATGACCAACATTTTTTAAATAAATGAGAAATGTTCACAAAATGTTATGATAAAGCCTTGGATTTTAGATGCTGGTGTTAACAGACTTCAAGCTTTGGAGGGTATTAATAGCCTGTTAAGCTGTCCTCAACCTTTTGTGCTTGGGTACACTCCATCACCCACTATGAGAGGCATAAAACTCACTAAGCTTCCATGCACGCAAGCATGTGCACTTTATCGATATCCACCTGCATTAACTCAGCAGCTTCATCAGTCTGTCAGTGATCCACATACCCATCACTCCAGCCCTGTAAATGATTCAAAGGAGGCTTCCTTAGACGTATCCTTTTAATCAAATGTGGATAAATTATGAGCTGCAAATAGTCATCATCAGAGACCCAAAGAAACAACACACAAAAATAATCTTTCTTTCTTTCTTTCTTTCTTTCTTTCTTTCTTTCTTTTCAAAACAGGAAACATCTTTTAAACATGTCTTCCAACATCTTTTTATGACTACACCTACACCTAAAATTTCCCGATGGATTCCTGTTGTTAAAATTTCCTCGATTTTCATCATTACAAAATGCTAAACTTCAACAGTGACAGTCAATCTAATGATGTTATTTCAGGGTGATCCTGGCTGTACACAAGACTGGTCCTAAGCATGAGCAACTTTTGTGTAAGACAAAAGCTACAAATGTTTGTTAATGTATTTTCATTAGCCTTCAGTTCCCCTTAACTGCCCCTTTTCTTTCCCCATCATAAAGTAAAACAGAGAATAGATTATTTCCACTTAATACTATCCTAGAACAACCAAATATATTTAAAAATGATTAGTTAAACTTAAAATTAAGGGAGTGCATCACTTACCCACCACTAGCCTGTCAAATAACCTAATCCACATCTATCACACTCTATGATTTAATCAAGTTTAATTTATATCTATATTTTAAACTAATGGTTATTTGTATTGTTGTCTGCAGTCATTTTACTTTTGGTACAAGCAATTCCACTGATGTGTACAAAGCTTTTGAGATTCACAGCTGAGAGAAGCCTTCACTGACTCAATGCAGCATTACTACATTTAACTTTTTTTTCCACAGTGACAAAACTTTTGTCACTATCCATAGTCTACTTGTGAAAAAGTTGGGACACTGTCAAATGTAAATAAAAAGAGGATGCAGTGGTTAGCAAATCTTAAACCCATATTCTATTCAAAATAGAACAAAAAAGAAAAACAAATGTTTAAGCATAATCATAAAAAATGCATATTTTGAGTTTGATAAAAACCGCTGGAATCAGATTTTGCTCCTAATTAGGTTAATTGGCAACACGATCAAGTATAAAAAGAACATCTCAGAGTTTCTCCAAAAAAAATAGGCAGGTGTTCACCAATCTACAAAATAACTGCACCTACAGATTGTGAATCCGTTTCAGAATAATGTTTCTCAAGAAGACTATGAATGTCACATCTCTACATGCAAGGGACAAGTCTGAAAATAAATACTGGATGCCTGTTATAGTTGGGCCCTCATGCATCATGAGTCTGGCATGTAAATCATTACATGGGGTCAAAAACACTTCTAGAAAACACTGTTTATGAACACAGCTCTCTGTGCCATCCACAAATGCAGGTTTAAGCTCTAATAAAAAAGCATATTCGAGAAATGTTGCTGTCTTCTCCTGGCCTACTTAGAATGGACAGAGGCAAAATGAAAAACTGTTAAAAAATTTTAGTAGAGTCCAGATTCTGAAGTGGCCTATCTGTAATATTTTGAGATAATCCAGCCTTTACAGCTCTAGTCCAAAAATGTAATTTCTGTGTGGTAACAATTGTTCTTCTGACAATTATTTACCATGTTTTCAATAGTTCTGGTCAATAAATTGCAGCTGTATGAAAAAAAAAAGTACACCCTCTTTCTTTATTAAGGCTTTACACATCAGGACATAATTAAAAATAAAATCCTCAGCAATTGGGCACACAAAAGCCGAAGCAAAGAAGCACTGTGTGAAAAACTAAGTAGACTTTATTGCTTCCATAGAAATTACAAGGGTAACTAGCAACCGGGTACTGCTAATCAGGTGCACTTGATTAACTGATCATCAGTAAATATAAAGCAGACGTTTTTGCAGTTTGCTGTTCTGAAGCATTCAGGTCTTTGCCACCCATCAATCTGGGAATGGTTAGAAGCTTCTTTCCAAATAATTTAAAGTCTCTCATTCTACAAGATTATTCACAAATGGAAGTTACTAATCTTCCCAGGAGTGGAAGTCCCAAGAAATTCACCCCAAGGTCAGACCATACACTGCTCAGAGAAATTGTAAAAAAAAGAAAAAAAGAAAAAAGGATATTTTGATTTCACCCATTAAAAGAAACAGCAGAATTTCCAGAAGCATTTTTCCTGATAGGAGTCATATTCAACTAGCACAGCCAGCTACTTCATACACACATTTTCTAAAAGAACTGGTTCTTACATGGCAGTTTTCTACTCTGTCTTAGCACTCAGAGCAGTTTACACAACTTGCCTCAGTCATACAAGCACTTTTTTCTATGCTTTTTTTCTATGTCATTACTTTCTATCATTCACCCATATTTATACTCTGATGAATGCATCAGAGAGCAATGTGGGGTTAGTATCTTGCATAAGGATATTTGGCATGCAGACTGGAGTAGCTAAGGATCAAACAACCAACTTTGCAATTGGCAGATGACCTGCTCTACCTCCTCTACCCGTAGCTCAGGAAGGGTGCAGTGGTTTAACTGTCTGGGCCTGGTTCACTTAATACCTGGCTCATATGACACTGGCAAAAAACCCTGGAATATATATTTCCATTTATTTGAGAGTCATTGAAAATATCTTTCATCCCCTGTTTGATGAAACGACACACGATACCTGATCTCTGGCATTTCATGAAAAATTCACTGTGTAATAAAACATATAATGTCTTTCTATAATAATTCAATTTTCATTCTTCGGACCCACTTTGTCATATCACAGACTGACTTTCAAGCTTAACTGGATCAAGGGGGAACGTTGTATCCAAATGGGTTCCATTTTTTCTAATATTCACAATTATAGCAGTAGTTGCTGTGATCTGTCCTGCTGTACTCAAAGTAATGTCGCACTTTAGTGACAATCCAATTAGCTGGATAATGTCAGGCAAATTAAATACAGAAAAAATACATTTTGTAATGATTTCTCATACTGTTCTGACTGAGAGTGCTATCATTATCATACAGAGACAGGCAAATCTTAGTTGTAATATGCCTCACATATAATGTGGTCTTGGGTTATGAGAACAGACCAGTCCCTCCCTTCCTTTCACTCCCACTCCATGTCCTTTACTTAATTAGAACTATTCTTCATATGTGTGTGCGATAATTACAGTTGAATAGGTCCAAATTCTGAACCCAGTCAAAACATAACCTGTCTTTGTTTTATCATTGACAATTCAAAAAAAGCTTTTATTACAAAAACCACAAATCTAGTAAAGATTCATGAAATCTGCCCACAGGGTTTTGTCACTGATGTTTCTGCCTTTATCACCCATCACCCAGAAGATTTCAGTTGCCTTCCCAGCATTGCCAGTACATGATCTGTGCTTGCTTTTGGTAGAACTTTGAATTGGGTCATTATTAATATTGGTGGTCAGAGACTTGTTCAGTACTTGAATTTCAATTTTTGATCTTATTTTTCTTCAAATAAGTTTGGTTTGTTTGGTTTAGCTGTAATTTACTTTTTTAATGCTCATTTGTGTATCTAACATCTAACAACCTACAATTTATAATGCTTTTTGAAATATATACATATATATAGCTTTAAATTTTGAAGCTTTTAGAATTGTAGGGGTCTTGCAAGTGTTATTCTAATTCTAATGCAGGATAAACAGCCATACAGAGCAAATACTCCCCCAACTCATTCTATTTCAGTATAGAGTGACACTCTAATGCAATTTTCAGTTCTTTATGGTCATACTGCCTTCTCTCATATGTTAATCAGATATCACTCTATGCCTGTGTGTGTGCGCGCGTGTGTGTGTGTGTCTGTGTGTACTTAGCACAGTAGCAGAACAAAACATGGCTCACTCAAGTCAATAACAATTCACCAGCCTACAATCGAGGTTTTCCAGAAATTGATCATTTGTCAGAAAACAAGAACCAAATCTTTTTTTTTTTTTTTTTTTTTTTTTCTTCTTTTTTTTTTAAACCTGTCCCGTTTGGTTCTTTTGCCATCAGAATTATTGTCTAAAGGCGAAGAAAGATGCCCAACGGATTTACTTTACCAAATGGACCATCCCAGCCTTGCCGTAATGGTCCATTTGATTTACCTTTTATTGTTTATTTTATTTTATTTTATTTTTTTACTTGCTAGATACGGGACAGGGGAAAAGAAAAGGGAGAAAGAAAGAGGGGGGAAAAAACAAAACAAACAAAAAAAAAAAAACAGCGGAGAACAGGGACGGGGATAAAGGGCAAAAAACAAAAACCAACAAAATAAGCAGACAAAAAATACATATATCGATCACCTGGATCACCTGTTGAGAAAGAAAAAAGAAAACAAGCAGAAGAAAACGAGAGTAATAGAATAAACAACATCACAATGATATATGGGAATATAACACTACATACTTAATATTAAACATTATTGTGCAGCACGTAAGATCGACAGCGCACAGTGTGCTTTGAGGTAGGAGCCAAAAAGGGTGTAGTTTGTGTGTGTGATCACCTGTGTGTACACCTGTGAGCATGAGCGCGCTTGTATTTAAAAGGTTCCTTAATGTAATGATCTGCTAGAGGGTGTGGGGGGCCACAGTCCCATCCTCCAGGGCATGAAGCAGGTATGGAGGAGATCAAAACTCCAGACATCCAGAGGCCCCCAGAACACAAGAGACCAAGGAAGACCAACAGAGGGGCAGCCGCGCCACTGTCCCAGAAAGAGCTGAGGAGAGTCCCAGATGAGGGATCACTCAGCAGCCGCGGAGCAGAAGCCAGGGGGGGTTGCAGTGACGTGCCCGTGAGCTCCGCCGGCAGCCAGCTGTGCCTGAGTGACCGAGCCCCAGGCCGAGAGGCCGAGGGCACCCCACCCCCGAAGTGGCCCGAGCGAGCCCCAGGTTCCAGGCCCCGATAAGCAGCCACCAAGGAGTGAGCCGGTGTGTACCCGGACGCCCACCCCCGGACACAAAGAACCACCAACGCATCGATGTCTGAGGGCGTCTGCCACCGGCAGGGGAAGTGGTGGGGGGAGATAGGCCTCCAAACCTTGGAGGGCCTGAGATGTCCCCAGAGAGGTGGCGTCTGATACCCAACCTGACATATAGACACAGACATACAGGCACACTCAAATACAAACATCCATTCCCACCCTCATGCTCTCATAGGCAATTACTCCACACTCAACCAACGTGGAGACAGACATAAAGAGACGCTGTACACACAATCACACTCCCCAAGCGTACTCTAAGAACCGGGTCTAGGTACCCTTGCCCCTGGAGGGGGAAACTGCACCCAGACCCAGGTGGTGTTACCCTTTTCCCTGCAGTGGGGAGAAGCAGACTGCCCCGACTCCGCAGCAGCAGGGAGGCCCCACACCCCAGACCCCAGTCGGACGGCCAACTCCTCCTCCTAGCCCCCCCGCTCCAGCAGGCCGCAGAGACCGGGGGTGTGAGAAGACTCCAAACCTCCCTCTACCCGCTCATATGTAGTGTTGATGTATATGTGTTCTAAGGTGCAATTAAAACCCAGGAGGGCATGGAGCTACCTGCCAGAGAGCAGCAGGTAAGCGCATAGCCCCTCCTGATAGCCCTCAATGTCTACGTGTATTTAAAATTGAGAGGTGGGCAACGACGCCAGGGGTGAGGTGTACACCCTGATGGTAATTTGGAGTCCGTGTTGTGAGCCCACCCCCAAGATCCTATATGTATGTGTTATGAGAGTGTGAGTAATGTGAATGTCTAAGTTGTGAGATAAAATTGAGGCAGAGGCAGCCAGAAGGGGACAGAGGGGGGGGATGCCTCCTCTGCACCCTGGTGACACACCCCTACCCCAAGGCCCTGCATGTGTGGGTGATTGTGGTGGAGCGGGAAGAGGGAGGCAGCTGGAGATGGGGAGGGAAGAAAGGGAGGGGCAAGTGACCCCTCCCTGGGGCCAGCTCCCCCGCTGACCCCAGTAGGCACCCCCATGCTCTGCAACCCGCCAGGGAAAGGGGGCCCAGGCCCATCCGGACCAGGGCCCAGTGCAGCAGCGCCGCCCGGCCCCACAGAGCCCGGGACAGCCCACCCGACCCCAACAAGAACCAAATCTAAACATCTGCAAATCTAATGGGCTGGGCCAGAGAACTATAAGGAAGGCTGTAGCTCTCACTTCATTTTAAAGGCATAGATGGAATTAAATAAAGAGACCTATTCACATAAACAAAGAATAAAATGTAAAAAAAAAAAAAAAAATTAAATTAAATAAGACCCAGACCATTCTCAATCCGACGCGTAACATACCGATGATTTGTCACATCCCGAAGCGTCCCATAGGAACGCGAAAGGTAACCTTCTGCGCATATCATAGGCGCCCTATGACATGCGCTGTATTGTGGATGGAATCCAGTAGAATGACGCTCCCGGCAGTAACACTTGTTCCAGCCGTGTATTCCAGCCCTAATCTTAACCACAGTCTTAATCATATTAGATAGTGTTTTCCAAAGTAATTAATGATGATAAAGTAAAACGAAATGTACATGTAGATTCATTCCAAATGGTTCTCATGTTTCCTGACGTTTCCAAACGTGTAACACAGAGACGTGTTAGGTGGCCGAAAGCGTAACATACCGACGATTTCTCACATGGCATAATATGTTACGCTTTGGGATGAGAACGTGTTGGGAAAATACCAAGGGGACAGGAAGGATGTACCTATCACTGACCGGAACAAGCTCTAACGGTCATATTCTTTGACTTTACAGGTTGATCAGTTCAAGCTTACAAGTACATAAACACAGTGAGGAAGTATTCATGAATACTTATAAGTTTCATAAGTTAACTGTCACGGCTGGGACAGCAGTCGCGTGGTGATGAGAAGGAGGATCCAAGTTGCAGACAGCGGCGATGATGTGAGTGAGTTTATTTACAGTGCACAATACATAACAAAAGCGAGGGCTGAACCAAACCTGAAAACCTAAGGACACGGGATGATACATGGAGATGACATGGAGAAAGCAGGACAGAGAGACGCGGAGAAACACTGACTAACACAGAATAACACAGACGATCCCACGAGGAGCACAGGCAGACACACACACACTATAAATACACACAAGGAAATGAGGGAATGACACACCAGAGGGGAACACAACTGAACCTAATTAGACACGACGAGACACAAACCTTCAAAGTAAAACAGGAAACTCACAGACTGTTTTACAACACAAATTTAGGTGACACGAACAGAGCACAAGGGGAAGATACAGGTAGGGATAATAAAACACTGAACACCAGAACCAAACCCTAAGAACTAATACAAAAGCAGAAGAAACTAGAAAATAACAACAATAAACTCAAAACGCTGGGTCACCGACCCAGGACCATGATATTAACCTTATATAATTATAAAAGCAACATAACTTTTTATTTATAAGGTAAACATGCTTTCAAGTGAAGTCCAAAAAAGTGGGGTTAAGATGAGACAGACTTTTACACACACCAGAACTGTTTCACAGGTTATGTTTATATATATATATATATATATATATATATATATATATATACATATATATATAAAATCATAAATGTATTTTATGTTTACCAACATGCCTACCTCTATTTAGAATGTACAATTTATTATTCACAAATGCCCCTCCAGATAATTTAGTGTGTACTAAATTTTATCGACACTCAGATAAATCTGTCCAAAAGAGTGAGTACACTTTTCTTTTGTTTGTGTATTTGCACAGTGGTAGTTAGGAATCTACACATTGGGCCCCAGGGATTGGTGAGCCAGTGTTGGGGGTGGGGGGTGGAAGGTTGCAAAGGACCTTATTAGACAAGTACGGTTCCAAATATTTCACCATAGTGCTATGGTTAAGTTCTACTTAACAATATGCATAAAAAAGCCATGACCGAGGAAGGTACCATGGTTTCAGAATTGCTGAACAGACGTATTGACAGTGACAAACAGTAATGAGCAGAATGCTGAGGACTACGTTGTCATTGTGCTGGAGACTACAGAGAAAAGAGATCTGCCTCTGACTTATTGATTGACTATATGGGTGTAATGCAAACACGCATAAATAAACATGTTCGTGTATGTATGATAGCAGGACATTACATTAATTTAAATTCATTTTCTGGAGACTAATTTAGAACACAACCATAACTAATGTTGTCCCCACAACATGAGCAATACCCCAACTCATGCACACACAAATACACACTGTTTTTACTTCTTCAGTTTGTTTATGTACTTAAGGTTACGGAAAGACAGGAAATTGCCCTGTTGAGGCTTGTCTCAACAAACAGTAGATGTTATTACACCCACTGAGGAATCAACAACAAAAATATCAATGTTAAGTGTTGCCAACTTTGTGGGATATTGTGAGACAAGTATTTCTTGACAGGGCACAAAAAGATGGAAAACAAAGGACTATCAATCACCTGCTGTAGACAGAATCTCATACCCAGAGATATAAAAGAGTAAATGTATGTTTGACCCAGTAATAATCTCTCCTCACAAGCATAAAAATCAGCACTTGAATATCTTTGGGGTCTCTGTTCTGTTGCCTGCCTATCATGCAGTGATAGGAAATAACAGAGAACAATAAACACCGTTTAGAGAGGTTTCTTTAACTACATGTGTTATTTTGCATTCTGGATATGACAGCGGGGATCTTTAAGAAGCTGCTAGGAAACCAGCAGACATAAATGACAACAGTAGGCATTATCAGCAGCAACTGCCACCAATTATTCAGCCACACTGGGACTTTGAGGTAATAGATAATTAACCTAGGGAGATCACAAACTTTGCTGTATCACTAAGTATTCATTCTTACAGGTCACTCCAAAACAATGAAATCTGAGTAAAAAAGTTTTGTGGTGAAATCAATGAGTTCAGCCTGATTTCAAGTCTGTGTCACTCAAGTAAATGGACCGGTTCTTATAAAGCACTTTTCTAGTCTACTTGAGCACTCAAAGTGCTTTATTCACACAAGCACTTTTTCTATACGTAAGTGCCTTCCTTCTAACAGTCACACTCTGATGAATGTATGAGAAACTAACTTGGGGTTCAGTGTCTTGCATGCTTGGCATGCGGACTGGAGGAGCCAGGAATTGAACCACCAATCTTTAAAATACCAAGTTATAACTTTCCGGTCTTTAAGTCTGACGTCATTAGTTGTGTCTGGGCCCAAACTATGCTGCAGGTCCCTAAGTAAAACAATCACTGCAGCATCACTGAGAGTTAAAAACTGTCTAAATTCTTTCATCTGTAATAAAATGATCAGTGTCGCTGCTCTACCGGGTGTAATAATTAAGTTTAACATCCAGGCATCCATGAAAACAGATTTTATTAAATTTAATGGAGTTGGAAGTTAGCAGGGAGTTAGCTTGCTAGTTTCCATCTAAATATAATATACCATGTTCAGACTGAGGGATTTCTGAAACATTTAAAACTTACAGCTCTGCTATCACTTCCAACATAAATGAAGACAGAACTAAACAGCAGTGGCATTCATAGGGTTACTGAAGTTTGGCTAGCTGGTATATAATGATGTGCTACGTGATCACTAGTGACACAGCTATGTTAGCATAATATAAACAGTGAAGCTATTTGGTCAGGGACAAATGCAGCCGCATGGCAGAATTCTGTAAATGGATGAAACTTCAGCCAGGAGAACAACTGAGATAATCCATCCACAAAACGAGGTTAGTCATTAATATACTGCTGCACGGGCTGGGCTGTAGTTACATCTTAAGGTTTTAAAAACTAAACTTTAAAATGATTAGCGGTAATAAAAACCGAGAGAGGCCGACAGTGATCACAGACTGTTTTTAGGGGCTTGTTGAGATTAAATAGAACAAGATACAAAGCATTAAAACATGTTAAAAATACAAAAGCCTTATTAAACGCAGGGTAATTTGGGCCCAGAAACCGGTTAATCACTTAAACATCGAATAGCAACAGTACCTGTAATTCCCAAGCAATCTCCCATCCAAGTACTAACCTGGCCTGACCCTGCTTAGCTTCTAAGATCTGATGAGCTGGTATACTCAGGGTGTTATAGCAGTAAGCCATAGTTAGCCTAGAATTATCCAGGAACGTAGCTGTCTGTTTTTTAACCACACAAGCAACCACACAGGTCACCTGATCCAGCCCTAAATACATGCTTTGTCAAAAAGGAAAATTTTAAGCTTAATATCGAGAGCAGAAAGGGTGTTTGGCTCCTGAACCCAAACTCTGAGCGGGTTCCACAGAAAAGGGGGCTAAAAGCGGAAGGCTCTGCCTCCCATTCTACTTCTACTGTAAATTGCCTAGAAGCCACAAGTAAACCAGCAGTCAGACGGTGACGTGCTTTATTGGGGTGATATGACATTGTGACCAGAGATGGGCAGTAACGTGTTACTGCTGCGTTACAAGTAACCCGTTACTGTATTTCGATTACTAAGAAGTACAGGGATTAAAAGTGACTAGATTACGGTTACTTTCTCGTAAGCATGCTATGTTACTGTGTTACTCATGACAATTACGTACGAGCGTGCGACATCCATGGTAACAACAGACGTGTGTAGATCAACAATGGATAATATGGAGTGCTGGAGAGAGTACGACCATGCAGCAAATAAAGCTTGGAAGTACTGACATTACTTTGAGTTTGATTCTGTAAAAAGTGACAAAAACATTAGGGCCGCTGTACACTCTGCGTTGGAAGAAAAATTCTTTCTACAGCGAAAAATTAAACTTGTAGGGCCAGGTGAAAGATAGATAACATTAAGGAAAACTGGCTTGTGAGTTTTCCTGATAGGGTGGACAAGGCAACTCAAATGAATCAAAACTCTGTCTGACTCTATGGTTGATTGTAAACCTAGATTGGAAGACTGTACGACTCCCCATCCTTGGCCTGTGCTTTGAGGATTCTGACAGTTACTATGACTCGGGGGTGTTGATTTTAAACTAACATAATTATCCTGCTGTAACCAAATTTCTGTAAGGCAGACTATGTTGGTCAATTATTAAATCATTTTTTAACATGGACTTTAAAGAGAAAAATAATGTTTAATAATCCATATTTCACAGTTTTTACTCTTTGGTGCAGTTGCGAATATGACATTGTTCCGTCTTTGTGTTTTTTTTTTTGTTTTGTGTTTTTATAGTGATCTGGGGGTAGACATGGGCTTTATGGCATGGGGTTTTTTGGGGGTAACAGGAGGAGAGAATGCAACTCTGCTTTTTGGTTCCAAATCTGGAGGCCCATGTTTTTGGGGATAGATACCATCGTTCCTAACAAGACCAGGTTTTCCAGAGTAAGTTCACAATTATCTATAAGGCCCACATCACTCAGACTTACTCAGACTACTTAAATCCTCCCATGCCTTATGTGGCATATCGGGCGGCAAACAAACGGCACCAGGCTCGATCTTGTGCCCGGGCTTCAACTTCTTCCAACGATATGTTCGATGTCTTTAGGTCTTGATGGAATGACCTTTGCCAAGTGTTGCGGGGATGTCCTCGTGGTGTTTTAACACCTCGGGGTTGCCAGCACATCGCTGTTCTTGGAATCCGTGCGTCATCCATGCGGAGGATATGGCCAACCAGTCAGAGTCTTTGGCGTGCGATGATGTTGTGAAGTTTGACCGCACCACTCCTTCGCAGGACCTCCTGGTTGGTGATGTGGTCAGTGTAGCGGATCTTCAGAATCCGGCGAAGACATCGTTGCTGAAAGACGTCGAGCTACATCACTCAGACAGCCAACAATTTCGAGAGAACATGAGGCTAAACATGTCACTCCTGGTCTCATTAGGCATGGAACCAGAGATGACTACAAAGTCCAATAACGGCAAAGTTAGAAACAGGTTCAATATTTTATACTATTATATTTTATTGGCGTAAACATGTGTCATTACTGCCAACGTGAATTATAATTGTACGGAATTTAGGTTTATCCTCAGCAAACGGTTTCAGGGTTCCTTCAGTGTCGCCTGCTCTGCACCCAGGAAGAGAATTCACTATGCTTGCTGCTGTGTAGTATCACACGTTTCAAAATAGATTGCCAATAACCAGAGTATTCTTCTTGGCGGTGTTGCAGAGAGGGGGAAAAAATGTTTAGAGATAGGATTATTCTCGCCATTTAAAGCAATGCATTGTCAGGGACTACAACATCCAATCCTTTTACTGTATTAACAGGATGGTAGGACTGCACTTCTTTGTCACTGTCACCCAGGCAGCCTGTTTTCCTGGCTGCACGGGAAAATCTGCTTGGGAAGAGGTAATAGTGGCTACGCTACCCAAGGTAGCACTGTAGCCTGTAGTCAGCTGACCCTGACTGTGAGGCAGGCGAGATTGGACCCAATGCAGGACTCGCAACGGGATAAACTCAAAGAGGCAGCTTTTTTTCAGCTGTGAACGTCCAAACACTATAAATAAAAAAACATAACCTAAAACTAGAAACTAGAAACAAAGACCTTAGAACCTGAAAACTAGGAGACTAGGAACCTAAGAAACTAGGAACAGACTCTGAAATAACCTGGGAAATGAGGGGCATGGAGAAACATTCAGGGAGACTGAAGCCATCTGGGTGAGAAGCAGCAGCGATGAGATGATTCGGGAGGCCGACCACATGGGAAGTGGCGGCAACTGCAGGGCAGGTCTGGGGGTTGCCCTTGATGGTGAGGCTCCTTAGCCCACAGATCTGGAGGACGATAGCAGCGTCAAATAAAACTTCAGGTGGCCTGGAAGGTGGCCTGTGATGGTGTGGTTGGTTGATGGCCGAGGAGGAGAAGGAGGACGTGCAGGATGTGGCCGAGCAGGATGTGGACATGCATGCCGCGCAGGATGTGATCTGGCAGGCGTGCAGAACAGACAGCGCAACGACCTCTGGTGGAAACATGGCTGGACCAGACGGCACAGAAACCTCTAGTGGAAAAGGATGAGAACCAGACGGTGCGGAGACCTCTGTTGGATCACATGGTGATGTGGAGATGTGGAGGTCATATCTTGCTGGTTAAGCTTGCCTGAGTTCCCAGCAGACAACACAGGCAGCTGGGTCGGCTCGCTCAAGCTCTCAGCAGAGACAGAACAATGAGACTGCTCGGCTGAGCTCCCAGCTGAGACAGGTGGAGGCGGAGTTGGCTATAGCTGTGCAGATCACACCCCCTGCACACGACGCCACAGCTAAGGCTACTGTGGAGTGCTGGCCATTTTCCTCATGGGAATGGATACAGTGCTGGTGCTTGCCGAACACCAGCCACCCCCTCCCAGTGGGTGCAATGACAGGCTGAGTGTCAG
Source organism: Pelmatolapia mariae (assembly GCF_036321145.2). Classification (NCBI taxonomy): domain Eukaryota; kingdom Metazoa; phylum Chordata; class Actinopteri; order Cichliformes; family Cichlidae; genus Pelmatolapia; species Pelmatolapia mariae. Next base: position 40,018,564 of record NC_086244.1, on the reverse strand, counting down.
CTGCCCCCAAACTAGGAACAGGGACAGGCGCAGGAACAGGCCAGATACCAGTTGCCTCCACTCAAGGAACAGATTCCGGTGCAGAGGAGGACTTGGCCATGGCTGCCCTCACCTGTGGAGCAGGTGACTGTGGAATAGCTGTTCAGCTGTGCTCCCCAGGTGTTTTCAGTTTGCCCATTTCCTGAGTCAATTCAATTCAATTCAATTTTATTTATATAGCGCCAAATCACAACAAAAGTCGCCTCAAGGCGCTTTATATTGTACAGTAGATAGCACAATATTAAATACAGAGAAAAACCCAACAATCATATCATATGACCCCCTATGAGCAAGCACTTTGGCGACAGTGGGAAGGAAAAACTCCCTTTTAACAGGAAGAAACCTCCGGCAGAACCAGGCTCAGGGAGGGGCGGCCATCTGCTGCGACCGGTTGGGGTGAAAGAAGGAAAACAGGATAAAGACATGCTGTGGAAGAGAGACAGAGATTAATAACAGATATGATTCGATGCAGAGAGGTCTATTAACACATAGTGATTGAGAAGGTGACTGGAAAGGAAAAACTCGATGCATCATGGGAATCCCCGGCAGCCTACGTCTATTGCAGCATAACTAAGGGAGGATTCAGGGTCACCTGGTCCAGCCCTAACTATATGCTTTAGCAAAAAGGAAAGTTTTAAGCCTAATCTTGAAAGTAGAGATAGTGTCTGTCTCCCGAATCCAAACTGGAAGCTGGTTCCACAGAAGAGGGGCCTGAAAACTGAAGGCTCTCTCTCCCATTCTACTTTTAAATACCCTAGGAACAACAAGTAGGCCTGCAGAGCGAGAGCGAAGTGCTCTAATAGGGTGATATGGTACTACTAGGTCATTAAGATAAGATGGGGCCTGATTATTTAAGACCTTGTAAGTGAGGAGCAGGATTTTGAATTCAATTCTGGATTTAACAGGAAGCCAATGAAGGGAAGCCAAAACAGGAGAAATATGCTCTCTCTTTCTAGTCCCTGTCAGGACTCTTGCTGCAGCATTTTGGATTAGCTGAAGACTTTTCAGCGAGTTTTTAGGACATCCTGATAATAAGGAATTACAGTAGTCCAGCCTGGAAGTAATGAAGGCATGAACTAGTTTTTCAGCGTCACTCTGAGACAGGATATTTCTAATTTTAGAGATGTTGCGCAAATGGAAGAAAGCAGTCTTACATATTTGTTTAATATGTGCGTTGAAGGACATGTCCTGGTCAAAAATGACTCCAAGGTTCCTCACAGCATTACTGGAGGCCAAGGTAATGCCATCCAGAGTAAGAATCTGGTTAGATACCATATTTCTAAGATTTTCAGGGCCGAGTACAATAACCTCAGTTTTATCTGAATTAAGAAGCAGAAAGTTAGCGGCCATCCAGGTCTTTATGTCTTTAAGACATTCCTGCAGTTTAACTAATTGGTGTGTGTTACCTGGCTTCATGGATAGATAGAGCTGCGTATCATCTGCATAGCAGTGAAAATTTATGCTATGTCTTCTAATGATGCTGCCTAGGGGAAGCATGTATAATGTAAATAGAATTGGTCCTAGCACTGAACCCTGAGGAACTCCATAATAGACCTTAGCGTGTGAAGAGGACTCTTCATTTACTTGGACAAATTGGAGTCTATTAGATAGATATGATACAAACCACTGCAGCGCAGTACCTGTAATACCTACAGCATGTTCCAATCGCTCTAATAGGATATTATGGTCAACAGTATCGAATGCTGCACTAAGGTCCAGCAGGACAAGCACAGAGATGAGTCCACTGTCAGAGGCCATAAGAAGATCATTTGTAACCTTCACTAAAGCTGTTTCTGTGCTGTGATGAGCTCTGAAACCTGACTGAAACTCTTCAAATAAGCCATTCCTCTGCAGATGATCTGTTAGCTGTTTGACAACTACTCTTTCAAGGATTTTTGATATGAAAGGAAGGTTGGAGATTGGCCTATAATTAGCTAAGACAGCTGGGTCTAGAGATTGCTTTTTAAGTAAGGGTTTAACTACAGCCACCTTGAAGGCCTGTGGTACATAGCCAATTATTAGAGATAGGTTGATTATATTTAAGATTGAAGAATTAATTAATGTCCTGCATAATGGGTCCAAAACCTGTCGACAGCTTACCATAACACAACGCTAACAAGCTCTACAACTTCAAAATGGCCTGACCCAAAGACCAAAATAACAATCTTCACATATTTAATGTTACACTAATGTTTCATCACTAAGTACACACATGTCTATACTTTTCAAGAAACTTACACTTTCACTGGTCTTTACAGTAAAAGTAAAAACAATCATTCATTCATTCATTCATTAAGTCAAAGTTAAAGTAAACTTTATTGTCATCTCTGCTATATCCAGTGCAGCATACAGAGAGATGAGACGATGAGGCTCTGGTTTCATCAATGCAAAGCAAGCTAATAAATAGATATAAAAATGAGAAGAAAATAAATAAATATACGCTTGAAAGTTACACTTAGAATTTACAGTTTACAATTTACAGTTGGTGTGGTTTGAAGTGACCAGTGTAGCAGCTTGTAAACCCAGAGTGAAGAAGATTGTTCATAGGGCAGCATAAATTGTCCATAGAGTAGCGTGTCTTACAGAGGTAGTGGTGTGTAAAGTGCAAAAAAAGTCAGTTAACAGATTGTGTGGGTGTGTGTGGTGGGGGGGAAAGGGAGGGCTGGTAGTGAGTTCAGGAGTCTGATGGATCTGGCCCCGATGCTGCGGTAGCGTCTGCCTGATGGGAGGAGAGAAAAGAGTCCATGTGAGGGGTGTGACGGGTCGAGCACGATGCCTGAGGCCTTACTGATGCAGCGTTTTGGAAGATGCCCTGTAGCAGAGGGAGAGATGTTCCAATGATCTTGGTAGCTGCTTTAACAATCCGTTGTAGTTTGCTGAGATCATCAACATTGCAGTTTCCAAACCACACGGAGATGCAGCTGGTCAGAACACTCTCTATGGTCCCCCTGTAGAACGTAGTGAGGGTGGGAGGAGAGAGGTTGGCCCGCTTCAGACGTCTCAGGAAGTGGAGGTGCTGCTGGGCCTTTTTGGTGATGGAGGTGGTGTTGGTGGTCCAGGTGAGGTCGTCTGAGATGTGAACTTACATGTCAGGTATACAGTAATCTGCTATTTGGGGATAATGCCTAGCTATAGCTGAGATCCAATGCAAGTTTCACATTTATTCTTTTAACTTTTGTCAGCCATATCTAGGTACTCTACTCTTTTGGAAAAAAGGGGTTTCTGTGACACTGACACTGACAGAATTTTGCAAGATTTAAGAGGTCGTCAAAGCAGTTTTTCCATATGGTCAAATACAGTGGTCCCCAGTATGCTGTATCCAGTGACCAAAGAATACTGAACTAGGAGTTTTTCTTCCCTCCTGTGTTACTCCAAATCAAATACCCTTGTGTGGTGATGAGTTCTGAGAGTATTTATGTACTCTGTTGGATGGAATCCAGCAAAGTAGTAAACTTGGGGTTCATTGCACTTTTTTTCTATATGTAAATTCCCTTGCTCAACTTTTATCAATAAACTTTTGTATCATTCTCTCAGTCTCTGAAGGCTCTTTACTGAGTTTATTTCATCCATTTTCTTACAAGGATTTCAGTCATATATAATGCAACTGATGATGTACAACTAATTTAAGTATACCTAATATTAATGGTTCTTTTGTTCTGTCTGACTTTTACATAAAATTTTCAAGTATTGAATTATACAAACTTAACCACAAGGTCCACATAAGGTAAACATTTGCATGAGCTAAGGGCCACTCAAATACTATACTTCAGTAGTATAGTAATTACTATAGCAATTATGGAGGTTCCATAAAAACAGATACAGACTGGTTGAGCTGCAAAGATCTGCAGGAAAAAGGGGTAAATTAATCAAATAAATTAAGCACATAGTGCTGATAATAGTGTTTATTGTCTCAGGCCCTCTGTGTTGGTTTGAGCAGAACATTTATGATCCTGTCCAGTTATTAAAAATTAATATTCTACCTGAATATTTTTGACAGTGTATGAGTCCCTTTTAGATCAGAAAGACTCCTACAGTATTATCTACTCTGAGTTTTAAGTGAAACTGAAATATTTGCCAGCTGGTTGACATAGTGTGTCATCATGAACATGATAAATAATCAGTACAGGGAATTTCCAATATCCATAAAAAAGGTCTCTCTTTTATTACAAAATAAATCATCTGGCTGTTAACAAATTATGGCAGGAGATACTGGATTCAATCCATGTGGTTTTTGATTTCAAAAATTCAACTGAAAAATAATTTCAGTGATGTGTACAGGAAATTTATACACACTGTCACAATACTGTTCTGTTGATCTTTTAAATCAAACAAATTCACTGGTTTCTTTGTTCTGATGTTCTTGCTATAAATCAACAATCAAAGCATTTGTTTAAGCCTGATTCCTAATTACTTGCAAGATAATTGTGTCAACATCCTGCACAGTGTGCAAATGAGTATTTTCCATTAACAAATCAATTTTCTGTTTTTCTGTGTCTGTTTGCCTAGTTACTGGTTTCTAACGCTTCCCCTCTTCCTTGTGTTCAGGAGCTGTGGTCATAGCCTTTGTGGTCTGCTGGCTGCCCTATCACGCTCGCCGTCTCATGTTTTGCTACATAACTGAGTGGTCAGAGTGAGTAACGATTCCTCTCAGTCTTTCATGCAAGGGAACATTCACTACTTGGTTTAGTCACTTAATCCATGCAGAAACATACAGATGCTGCATACACACACACATGATTCTTTACACACACTTTCACACACATGCGGGCCAATCCTAGTATGTACACACATACTAATATTGACTAAAGTCATTATAGGACCAGATGTCAGCAATGCCTGACAAGACGGAGCAATATATATATATATATATATATATATATATATATATATATATATATATATATATATATATATATATATATATATATATATAGGCGAGTGGCTCCAGCAGATCCCGGGAACAACATCGGAGATCTCTGTCCAGAAGAGCGCAGTCCTGGGAACAGCTAAGATACTGCGCAGGACCCTCAAGCTCCCAGGCCTCTGGTAGAGCACCCAAGCTTGAAGGATAAACCGCCCGTAGGGGCGTGCTGGGTGTTATGTATCATCCTAATTGGACTGACTTCATTTAAAAATCTCAACCTCTCGTTCTTGCCCCCCCACAATTAACCTTTGCATTGTTTCATTAATCAAATCAAACAAACAACATTTCAGCAGCTGAATGGTCCTACTCGAAAAGTCTCTTTCTTCTGTTCCATATGAATAATGGATAAGCAGCTTGTAAATGTGGCAGCTGAAAAATCATACATCCTGAGTAATTAAATACACTTCCTATTCAATGAAACACAGTAACCACACGGCTTCTGTGGCTGGCGCCTCATTAGAGCAACACAAGTTGCAGAGCATGTTTGCTTGTTGCAAAAAAAACCCAAAAAAACACTTTAGTTGATGTGCATAATAATAATGAATAATGAATAATTATCAAAATAGTTTATAATATATGTTTGGTGAATTAACCAAGGTCTTCTGTTCTGCTTCTGTATAAGCTACAATTTATATTATTGACATAAAAGTAACTAAAGTTCTCAGATAAATAATGAATTTAAAAAGTACTGCCCCATAAGTTTTAAAAGTTTTACATTTTTAATACAATTACAACTACTCCATTTTTGTATTTTAGTATAGCACTTTATAGTTGTATGCACAGTCCCCTCACAGCAAGAAAGACAAACTCTCACATTTTAAATCTCCTGAGCCTTTCTATTCTGGATTCCTCCCAAAAAGTATGAATGTTATTTTAAATGGTTAAGAAAATGTGTAGATGATAACGTACATTCCATCTCTCACGATACCAACATGTACCAACATTGCTCTAGTTGCCTAGGTTATCCTGATATGTGTCATTCAAAAGAATCCTTTTCTCTCGTCTAGTGGAGTTCCCCCACTTTTCCAGCTGAGGACCATGGCCTCCGATTTGCAGGTGCTGACACTGGATCAGACTTTACTTTAAAGACTGATGAAGCTGTGTTAACCATCCTAAATAAGTTTCTGTGTTAACCTTTCATTGGTTTGCTGAATTGTGATGGTTGGGCCCTTTTTCCATAGCTAGAGTGGTTCGGGAGGGGGTGAGAACTCACCACTTTGGGGAATAACAGCCTGTTTTATTTGTTTTATTGGATTTCTTTATTTTTTTGAGTGTTTTGGGGGGGGGGGGGGGGGGGGGGGGGGTTCTGTTACTTGTGTTCTTCAGGGCCCTGCTAACATTGGTGGACAGTGTAGGTTCACGAGGGCCAGTTGAACAAATAAAAGGGTTACACGTGATTTAAAAGTGACTGTAGTATGTTTCTGTCAAACCAGGTTGCCTTGGAATAGGGGCACCTGGGTTATCTGGTTGGGTACAGGTATGTGGGGCTAGGCTGAGTTAATGCTCGACAGCATAGTGCACTCCGGGCAGCCGTTGTTCTCAGGTTTGAGCCCTGGAGCCCCCCCTTCTGCGCCAGCAACAGCTAGACAGCTAAAACCATTCTTACAGTAGTAAGTATCCAGGTCAACTGTACTAGGGGAGGTCACGGACCCAGATCCCATTACCCCCTAGTCGTTCAAGGCAGCTTGTGCACTTCTATACCCCTACATAACGGGGCTAGCAGCCCCTTACACAGGGACAGGACCAGACAGCGTTGAAACCTCTAGCAGATCAGAAACAGGACCTGAACCAGACAGTGTAGAAACCTCTGGCAGAGACAGAGTGAGGTGGAGCTGTGCAGGACACACAGCCAGCCCAGGATGCTATGGCTGGGGCTGTGCAGTGTACGCAGTCTGTTCAAATGGCTCCACTGGCATCAACAGCAATGTGGAGTCCCTAGCTGGCTGGATAAGCTTGCCTGAGCTCCCAGCTGAAACAGGTGAAGGCTGGGTCGACTCATCTGAGCTCCCAGTTGGTGATACAGAAAACTGAAATGGCTCACCTGAGCCACCAGCTGAGCAGAGGAAGCTGGGTTGGAGCAGATTACAAAGCCTGCTCAGGATGCTCTAAAGGCAGCAGCCAGAACCTGTTTCCTTCCTTCCAATCACCAGCTGTCCCCACCCAAGGAGCATGGATGGGTGCAAGGACAGGCAGGGTCCTAGCTGCCCTTACCCTAGGAACGAGTACAGACTCATGAACAGGCCAAGTTGCCTCTACCCGAGGGACAGATACAGGTGCAGAGGAAGACTGAGTCACGGCTGCCTTCACCTGGGGAACAGGTAACGGTTGGACACCAGCTGTTCCCACCCGAGGAACAGTCAGGGACAGCTAAGAGTGGGGACAGTCTCAGAGTACCGACCGAGTGGCACAAAACACTATACACAGTTTTTGAATGGGTGACCCTAGGAAAAGAAAACACAGCTTCTGAGAGCTGGGAAACACACAGTCCAGTTTCTTTGGGGCCCAGCTTGGGTTCAACACAAACAGAAACAGAAACTTCTGCTTCTTCAGATTTAGAAACAAAATCAAAGTTTTTGAGCTTCAAAGAAAAACAGTCTTTATGAACTGATGAGTTTGGCCAGCTCCTGGGCTCACAGCGAGTGAGATCCCTTTCCCTCTCGAGGTAAGCAGAATCTGCTGGGTCCATGGTGTGGTCGCATTGTTCTGTCAAGGTTGCGTTGTGTGGCTGGCAGGATTGGACATGGATGTGAACATCCGAGCATAGAAAACACAAAACATAAACTAAACAGGAAACTAAACTAGGGAGCTAGGAAAACAATAAACAGAAAAACTAGGAGCCAGGAGCTAACTAGTAACCACTCGGGGAAACAAGGAACATGGGAGAGACATACAGCAACATGAGGGGCGACATGACAACAGGCAGAGGGAAACACAGGGCTTAAATACACAGAGAGATAACGGGGGAATGAGACACAAGAGGAGAGCACAGCTGGGAGTAATCACACACGAGACAGGGGAGAAGCAAAACTGAACACGCTGCACACACCAGACAAGGAACTATCAAAATAAAACAGGAAACATGAGACACAGAATGAGAACCGGGGAAGAACGAACATGAAAACTTAAGTTGACTAGACATGACACAAGGAACACAGGGGAGACACAGAGACAGAACCCAAGAGACTAGAAACTATAAATAACTATAAATAATTCCAAAACACTAAACACTGGGCTATAGACCCAGGACCATGACAGAATGGCCCTATTACAACAGGGCCAAATATTAAGCTGTGAACCTGATTTGCTTGTAGCTGAAAGAAACTCTTAATTGATCTCTTTGGATACAGTAACACATATTTTATGATGATAAAAATATGAATGAAGTCTAAAAGAATGTATTGGCAGCTATTTTGATCATGTAGCATAACTGTCATCCTGTCAGGGAAACTGTGAGAAAGCTTTACTTTAACAAATAAGTTTGTAGTATTCAACCTCAGTAAAAACACCAGAAAATCACATAGAGCTCAATTAGGACCTCTGAATTTAAATATGTTGAACTGTCAAACTGTATACCACAAAAACATATTTGTCAGAATGAACAACCACATGAATATGTAAATAAAGAATATAATGATGTGATCAAACTCTTTTTGATGCATTCATGCAGGGGACAGTGTTACATTTATTCTGAAATGCAATTACTCATGATGAGTTAACATCAAGCAGATAGTTTAACATTTAGTTATTCATTAGAGATGCAAAACTGACTATGTTACAGGGTTCTTTAAAACCTGAACTGTTCAGAAGACTTTCCAAATAAAGTATATTATTCATGTATTTTTCTGAGTCGAGTCTGCCACTTCATGTCATAGCTGATTTCTGTCTCATTTGATGTCTGACATCTCATTTCCATGTAGACATTAGCTTCAATGTCTGCATGCAAATGGGGGAAAAAAATCTTGAACATTGGCATGCAGCGAAGTTTCTACAGCAGAGGTCTTACCCTTCAGTTGAAACTAACAAAATATGCACAAAGTTCTCTGAAACAGGTGAGTCCCGGGAGTCCGTGAGTGACATCTCAAGCCTCACTTTTGCACATTTAAACTCCTGATCCAGGCTAGGGATAGGCAATGACAGTATCCCAACGCTGCTGAGGCATTTGGGAAGTCCGAACCACTTCTTAACGTAGGAGCTCACTAGCCTCTCCAATCGATTGGCATGATTGAGTGAGACCTTTGTCAACGGCCACAGTAGTCTGGGTAACAGCCCAAAAGTGCTCTATTCGTGTGGTATGCTACTATGAACTCTTCAAGATATGATGAGGCCTGATTATTCAGGGCCTTGTGTGTAATGAGAAGAATTTTAAAATTCAATTATGGATTTAACAAGTAGCCAATGAAGAAAAGCTAACATTGGAGAAATATGCGCTCTCTTTGTAGTCCCTGTCAGTACTCTCGCTGCTGGATTTTGGATCAACTGAAGGCTTTTCAGGGAGTTTTTAGAATGACCTGATAAATAATGACATACAATAGTCAACCCCTTCACATTCGGAATACTTTATTAATCCAAGAGAAAATCCAAGAGTGATCACAGTAGCTCCAAGACAGTAAAAATAGCAATTAACTAAACTAAATTAAAAAATACAATATATTACAAAGTCACAAAACTGTTCTAATAAGTACAAGTATCTCAAATTAAAAATAATCCAGTAAACACAAAATTGAATGTATATATAATTGAACTTAAGTTTCCCTTCTTATTGACTTTGTTACTAAAAGTAAAAAATGCTTGAATTATTTTTTCAACATCACTCTGAGACCCAATCTGTCTGATTTTAGAGACATTGCACAAGTGCAAGAAAGCAGTACTATAAGTGTTACTCTCTTAACGCCATCCAGAGTATCTGGTTAAACATTATGTTTGAATTATTGTAGGGTCTCTACCTTACAGTATAAAGCACCTTGAGGTGACTGCTGTTGTGATTTAGCACTATATAAATACAGTACAACAACCTCAGTTTTATGTAAGTTTTATGCAGTACCTTTTTTATCAACAGCATGTTCTTATCTCTGTAATGGTGTAAACGCTGTGTCAACAGTATCAAAAGCTGCACTGAGGTCTAGCAGGAGAAACATGAAGAAGAGTCCACTGTCAGAGAGAAGATCATTTGTAACTTTCATTAATGTTGTTTCGGTTCTGTGATGAATATATGTAGGGCTTTTTTGTCTTTTTTGTTTTGTTTTGGTTTTTTTTACAGAGTAACATCTTTTTGTCTTTTTTTGTTTTGTTTTGTTTTTTTACAGAGTAACATCTTTTTGTCTTTTTTTGTTTTGTTTTGTTTTTTTACAGAGTAACATCTTTTTGTCTTTTTCCAGGCAAAATGAAGATCCTCTAAATTAGTGAGACACCATTTCGTGTCCAGCTTACAGATTATCTGCTTTAGGGTGCATGTTTGTCAGTCATACCAGGGAGATAAGAACTTCTGATTTGGGTCTTTCTTTTGCAGAGGAGTCGGGGTCATAGGCAGTGAAGATTTGACACTAGGAATAACGTTTAGGTAGTTGCTCTGCACTGTGATATCACGTGGCACTGAACATAACAGTAGAGGAATTATATGCTAAATAACAATTTATTTACATGAATTTGAATAACATTTCTCAGGCTGTGGCCACAGATTATTCCTCTTAACTGTTTTTTTTCTCCATTTTTGGATTTTGCTAATGGCTTTGTCACTAGCATGTGATGGTACCTACAGCTCTCTCACATCCGGCAGTCGCAAACACGTTTGCTGTCTCCCCCAAGAAGAGTCTCAAGAATGCTGATGAGCTGCCACAAGACAGGTCATTACATGAGAAGAGCTGGATTGGAAGGGCATTAACCCAGCAGCAGGGCTGGTAGCTACAAGCCTATCTAGTCATGAAGGTCCTGAAATGCTGTTCCACATCCTTCCAGCCTACTTTATCCCCCAAATATAATAAAATCATAATCACTTTAGTGACACCACAGTTATAGTCATACTCATGACTCATATTGCAGTTTATAGAGGAAAGGAAGACTCTTGAAATTTCGATCACTTCACACACTTTTCGCATTAAACCTGCTAAGTCAGACTGAGTCACTTGCACAGTTAGCAGTTAAGCTGCTGTAAATTTGTTAGGTTGAGCTGACTAATGAGTAATTAATACCTAATTTAATTACTCTTTATTGTCTTTTTGTTGGTGTGACTGCTCTACTTCACCTAGCTCCTTTACTCACAAGTGTTACTGCATTGCAGTTTGGGGCCCTATTTCAGCTTAATTATATTTTAAATACAAATTGCACAGTGGTGAATAGTTTTGACCACAATTATATATAGATTACAGGTAAAGTAAAATTCTGATATTGTGACAGCACTAGTGCAGGGTAGTACCTCGGTTTCCTTTTATTAGTGTCTGAAATCGTACAGTATAAAAGCCACTGTTGATACCCAAGTGTTTTTGCTATCATCATCTTGGTATTTTAAAACTGGATATGACAAGTGAGGGATATAATCTTTCTTTCTGACACTCAGAAAAAACATTTACAAAATGGACTGGGAATTTACAAAAATGTTTTATTCAGTATAACTCGAAATGAGTGATTGAGTCTCAGGAGAGTTTTTACAGAGGTCAGGGCGGAGGGTTGCCCCAGGCGACTGTTAAAAAAATGCGGGTTAATAGCACTACTATGTTGGCTTTATTTTCAGAACAGCAAAATAGATTTTTCTTTTCTACCGAGTATGTCTGAAATATTTAATTTTGCTGTGGTATGTTCAAGATTAATGATACGGATGACAAATGTCAGGACTGAACCATTGCTTTGTAATTGTCTTCTTTGCGGATGTGAATCCGGCGAACAACATTTTGCATTGTATTTGTTTTAAGGAAATTTCAGAGGTATCATTAAGGAGACAAAGACCAGAATTGGGGATATAAAAAACTTCCAGCACCTCAGATAGCACAGAGTTTACCAAGACCCAAAAGTCGGATATAACTGGACCGTCCCAAAAAATGTGTAAGAACGTGCCTGGTGACGAATCATTGCATATGTGACAGTGATATGTAGCCTGTAGTTTCATCTGGAATCTCTTAAAGGGTGTAATATATGTTCTGTGTATGGTTTTGAAATGAATTAGTTGATGCGCCAGGTTCTTAGAAATCAAACTCAGATTAGACCACACTGTATCCCTGTCTATATTAACCTGTAGATCTCCCAGTTCCCTAACCCAAAAATTGACAGTTTTTCTTTTTAACACTCATGGTCCACTTTGAGCTAAAAAGCAACTACATCTACATCCATCTATCTATAGACATACATCTGTAGACAATTTTGAATCACTAATCAATATAATATGCATGACTTTGGATTGGACAGGGAGCACATGCAAGTTCCACAAGGAAACCTAGATCCTTCATGCTGTGAGGCAACAAAAAGAAAAAAAAGAGAAGAGTATAGTAAATCATGCGTATGTGTTGATTCAGCAGGAAGCTCTAAGGGACAATGAACCTCTGAAAACAACACATATAGCCTAAGAGCTTTACGATTATTGCTTAACTGATTTAAGATAATTGCATTATTGCTTAATTTTGTATTTTCCTTTGCATAAATAAATAAAACTACGGCAAGAAATGAATGTACACTGGTGTATAAAATAATCACCAGACTGCAGGAAATGAAGTGTCTGTCTGCACAGAATATTGTGGGGAATAACCCCCTGGCCACATTCATGCCCTCCCCCCAACATGCAATCAAAACGTATGTCTTGCCTTTCTGTTTCATTTCCAGGTTTCCAGTCATATTCAGTTGTCTTTGTTACTGAACATTGTGGTCATGACATCAAAAAAAAAATATCTATCAATATTGTTCACTGTATTTCTTTTTGTAAGAAATTAAATCAAATGGTAAGTCATGTAATGCATGTTTAAAAAAGTGAAATGAACTCTTTACTCATACTTTAAAATAAAAATGTAATCTTTAAATGTTATGTTGTGTTTTGGTCAAATTTGGCCGATTTAGTGGCTACGTTGTTTCAGTAGCGTTGAACTTTTTTTCTAGCTGTAGTGTTTAATGCTTTTTTGATGCCTTGCTCACAGTTAACTGTGTGATGGCATCGTGGCATGTCGATAGACCCTAAGTGAGGCTCTTGATTACATATTTGATCGCCACACTGATGAGGAAGACAGAGACCAGGAAACTGACAGTGAGGATGGATTAGAGGAGGAAGTGTCAGGAGCTGAAGACGGCACAGACCAAGAAATGACTGATGAGGAGGAATTCAGTGATAATTGTCACAATTAAATCAAAGAATTGGAACTGATCCCCACCTGAGAATCAAGTTAGGCTTTCAGCTGAAAATGTCTCAGGACCTAGAAAATATGCTGTATCCTGGACTGATGACAAATCCTGCTTTGAGTTGTTTATGACAGTCCATCAAAACCACAGTGGTAAATGTGACCAACCTGGAAGGGAAAAAACAAACTTACAAAGACATTTGAAAGGAAATAATCCAGAAAGATGTGAAAGCATACATGAGTCTTTTGATTTTGAGTGGTGTGCACAGATCCGGAATGGATTCTACCAGCAGTTTATGGGATGCAGAGTATGGTCAGACAATTTTTCAGGCCACCATGTCATTCAAGAAGTTTAACATGTTGTTATGGGTGATTCGCTTTGACAATCATGATACATGACCAGGTCGCCGTCAACAAGACAAATGGCAGTGATCAGAGAAGTCTGGGACAAGTGTGTGGAGCGCCAGCCACTCATATATATCCAAAGTCGAAACGTCACAGTTTATAGTTTTTATCATGAGTCTTAATGTAATGGCCATTTTTGACTGAGAACACAAAATTGTTTAACATGAAATGAACACAAAATGAAGGTTAAAATAAGTGTCAACACTAGAGTGGTGTGATGGTTTGGTGCGCCTGCGCTATGCCTCCAGGGGAGGTATTATTGAGAGTAGTGATGGGAATTCCGGCTCTTTTTAGAGAACCGGCTCTTTCGGCTCGGCTCACTAAAAAGAGCCGGCTCTTTCGGCTCCCAACCGGCTCTTCAGGTTGTTTTGTTGCTTTAATTAATTTATTATCAAAAACAATATAAAATTATGCACAAAAGGAATTACTAATGTAAAAAAAACATGGTTTTATTTATAAACGTTTATATATAAATATATACGGGGGCCACAGACACAAAGCACGTACAAACTCCAAAAAAAATTGCTAGCATTAACTGAACTTCCAAAACAGAGCTACCTAGATCACTTAAATTACACAGTTGAAAGCATATGTCTTATTGTTTGTGTATTTATACACAAACACAAATTATTTGAATATATATATATATATATTCAAATAATTAAAAAAGAAATTCATTTACCTGTTACTACCACACACCAAATCTGGTCGTTGGTACTTCCTGGCTTGTGTAGCCACTAAGTAACAAAAGCTCAACACTGCCCCTAGCATCCTGGAGCACTTCCGTTGTGTTTTGGAGTTTGTACGTGTTTTGGAGTTTGTACGTGCTTCGGAGTTTGTACGTGTTTTGGAGTTTGTATGTGCTTTGTCTCTAGGGGCCACCGTAAATATACTTTTATTTATTCACTCCACATAAAATGTAATAAATAAAATAGAAAATGCAAAAAACAACTATTTACATTTCAACTTTTAACTATTTAAATTTTCAGCTTTCTCCTTTTAAACAAATTTAAAGTGAAACAACACAAAACACTGCAAACCACAACACAATAAAATATAAATTAAAATATGCAAAACAAAAAGAGGATGCACATTCTCTGTCATATAGGCCTGGGATGATTTTTTGGGAGAGTGTTTTCCTGCTTGGAATTGCATACATAGGATTCACTGCATGAATAAACTTTCTGAATCCTTTATCATCCATAACTGAAAATAGTTGTGGATGATTACTATACCTTTCTAATATGACAATGTTGTCTCTTGTTGTTGTCCCTGGCTCTCTTTCTCTCTCTTTCCCTCCCGCTCTGTTCCTGTGCTACTGCGAGTGTAACTATCGCCCCTCCCCCCTCTGCTCAGTGCAAGCACAATGCTCACATGTGGAGTGAAGCGAAAAAAAGTGCGAAAGAGAGAGAGGGTGAGCGAAAGAAAAAAAACAAAAGCACGGCTCCCAGTAAGGAGCCGGCTCGCATCGTTCACTTCAAAGAGGCAGCTCTAAGAACCGTTTCGTTCGCAACCAACACATCACTAATTGAGAGGCCAGCATCATTATTATTCTCTCAGTAGGTTTTTTGCCACAGGCACCAAAGTAACTGCAGGGTATAGCATCAGCAGGGCTGTCATATAAATGGCATGAGTCAATGCTCCCTTTCTCTACTGTATAAAATGACAGCTATCTTCAATATCAAATGTAAAAGGGTGTTATTTTTGAGAGATGTTTGTTCTGTAGGGTGAAAAACAGAAGTAAAATAGGGGTGCTTGGTTGCAGTCAGCTGGAAAGGATTTATTTATTTTTATTTCTGCTAACCTGTTGAGATGCTAAGGCTATCTGTTTTTTTAGACACTCCACTGATACAGCAGACATGCAGAAACTCTGATTGACTTGCTGGGATTGTGTGTGATTAAAGTAGTGGGTTTGTCAGAAAAAATGATACTAAGATACTAATCAAAACTAAACGATGCTAAAATTTATTACTCAGTATTAATACCAACATCCAGCTGCACACACAGCCCTCCCCTCACTAGCAGCTGATCCTATGAGCAGTAGTTGACATTCAAAACACAGAACAGCACTTTAAAAAAAACTAACTGAAGCTTCTGTTTCAACAACATTTAAGTATTACACTGTTATAAATGTTAACCTGGCCAGTATACACGTTAATGCTAGCTATTTAACTATTAGCAGTTAGTAACATTAGTCGTCTGATATCATTTATCACTGTGGCACATGATAACATTAATATGGAAGCAACGTGACCAGTCCTGCATGTAGAAGCACACATACATATATATGGGATGTTGTATGGTTTGGTGTTCACTGAGGTGCTGATTCACCTACCTTTGAAACTTACTACTATTACTAACTAAACAAGTTAAACTGTGAGGATTTTTTTGCCTGCTTAAAAAGTGGTCAATCTAGTCAACCTTGCTAGTTAGCTGCCTGATGAAGATAAGTTGATAGCAATATAGTCAAGTTTAGTTGTATGTGTATTGTTAGCTTATGTTATTATGCAGCATTTCTACTTCTAGCTGTATGTTTACCAAACATGCTTTGTCTCATTAACACTGAATGGCAAACTGCACGGCTAGCAGGGTACACAGAGTATGATCCATAATTTCTCATATTGATCTGCTTTCCATTGTGTTTTAGTTCCAGCAGAGCCTAGAATCACCAAACTATCACTAAAGAAAACCCCGAGTCATATCTTTTCATATCTTCAAAAGGGCAGATTTCAAGCTTCTATATGGATAGTCTTGGATAGATATGGCAGTAGTTTGCAGTTTATTTCGAATTTGCATATTAATGCAAGATGGCGGCACACGTAGTTGCAGCAGCTCAGCGTTCCACCGATCGATGCTATGTTTGGATGATTTTGTACGCCGTATGTTTGTTTTTGTGTTCTACCAGCCAAGCGAATAACATCTATAGCCGACATGATCTCCTCAAGATTGGAGTAAATTACCGCGAGAGCGTGACTAGCAAATTTGTCCGCTTACACAAGATACCGGTGGAAATAGCAAGGAGTCCGGGCTCCCCATGGATTGTTATCCCTTCGGGGTGGAGGCGCAGGCGGCGTCGAGAGAGAAGAAGACGGCGAGGCTGCAGGGCCGGCGCGCTAGCCAGGCTACGGAGGCAGCCACTCAAACCACCGCTCCCCAGCCTATTCATCACAAATGCCAGATCCCTTGCGAACAAGTTGGATGAACTGAGGTTGCAAATAGCACCGAATAACTTCATCAAAGACTCATGCATCCTGCTTATCACTGAATCCTGGCTACATCAATCCATTCCAGACTCTGCTATTGAGCTAGCAGGCTACACCACACAGCGACATGACCGAACAGTGGACTCCGGTAAGCGCAAAGGAGGGGGGCTCTGTATGTATGTGAACAACAGCTGGTGTACCAACACAGTGATAACAGACCGTCACTGTTCACCGGACATTGAATATCTGACTGTAAAATGCAGGCCCATGTACCTACCTAGGGAGTTCACCGTTGTCATAATAACAGCTGTTTACATACCACCTGATGCTAATGCTAACTCGGCGATCGCACTCCTGCACACAAACATAAATAATAAACAGAGCATTTACCCTGACACTGTACATATCGTAGCAGGGGACTTCAATCACGCAGACTTAAAAACAGCAATCCCCAAATTCCATCAGCACGTCAAGTGTGCCACTAGGGGTGACAAGATTCTGGACAAAGTTTATTCCAACATCAAAATAGGCTACAGGGCCAGACCTTTGCCACATCTGGGTCAGTCTGACCACTTGTCACTGTTTCTAATCCCTGCATATGCCCCCCTCAAGAAAACTGCTCCTACCATCACAAAGAATATTACCATATGGCCAGAGGGTGCCTCTCAGCAGCTGCAGGACTGTTCTGACAGGACTAACTGGGATATCTTTGAACATCAGGACTTGGAAATGTTCACAGACTGTGTTCTCTGCTATATAAAACACTGCATAGACACTATTACAGCAGTTAAATGTATCCGGGCTTATCCCAACCAAAAGCCCTGGATGACCCGGGAGGTCAGGCAGTTGCTGAAGGAGAGGAACATTGCGTTCAGGTCTGGCAATAGGGATCACTACACCACAGCCCGATCCAACCTGAAGAGAGGCATAAGAGAGGCGAGGGGGGACTATAGGAGGAGGATTGAGGACCATCTGGAGAGTAACACCAGCCGGCAGGTGTGGCAAGGCATCCAGCAGCTAACCAACTATAAGATCAATCTCGGAGCTGCGGAAGGTGACCTGGCGCTGGCGGAGGAGCTGAATATCTTCTTCGCCCGCTTTGAGACCACGGCACCGGTGGTAATGGAGCCACAGCAGCAACACGCCGCCCACAGCAGCACCACCCTCACCCTGGAAGAGCACGAGGTGAGGCACATGCTGCAAGCTGTTAACTCGAGGAAGGCGGCGGGTCCTGACGGTGTGCCAGGTAGAATATTGAGGGATTGCGCAGAACAGCTGGCTGGGATCTTCACCAGGATCTTCAACAAATCCCTCGCACAGGCGACTGTCCCTCTCTGCCTGAAGTCCTCCACCATAGTCCACTTGCCTAAAAAGCCCCACATCACCAGCCTGAATGACTACAGACCGGTGGCACTCACCCCAGTGGTAATGAAATGCTTTGAGAAGCTGGTCCGCAGACACATCACAGCAGCACTGCCCCGCAGCCTGGATCCACACCAGTTTGCCTACAGAGCAAACCGGTCCACGGAAGACGCTGTGGCCACAGCACTCCATGCTGCCATAACACACCTGGAAGAGCATGGGAGCTAGGTGCGGATGCTCTTCGTGGATTACTGCTCAGCTTTTAACACCATCCTCCCACACAAACTGGTGGCCAAGCTACAAGACCTGGGGCTTCCATACAGCACCTGCACGTGGATCTATAGCTTCCTCTCGGGCCGTAGACAGAGAGTCAGAGTTGGCCATCACACATCCTCAGCCCTGAGTCTCAGCACTGGCTCACCCCAGGGCTGTGTGCTCAGTCCACTGCTCTACTCTCTATACACACACGACTGCACTCCTCGCCACCACAGCAACATCTTTGTGAAATTCGCAGACGACACCACTGTGGTGGGGCTCATTTCCAAGGGTGACGAGTCTATGTACAGAGACGAGGTGGAGCAGCTGACGTCATGGTGTAAGGCCAATAACCTCCTCCTCAACACTTCAAAAACCAAAGAACTCATAATAGACTTCAGAAGGAAAAAGGCAGAGATCCAACCACTATTCATTAATGGGGACTGCGTAGAAAGGGTGGCAAGCTTCCGCTTCCTGGGAGTCAATATAGAGGAGAACCTTTCCTGGAGTGTGAACACCTCCGAGCTGCTGAAAAAGGCCCAACAGAGACTGTACTTCCTGAGAATTCTCAGGAGGAATAACATCACACAAAGACTGCTGGTGTCCTTCTACAGAGCCACCATTGAGAGTGTTCTAACCTACTGTATTTGCATTTGGTACACTAGCTGCACAGGAGCTCAGAGGAAAGCACTACGAGGGATCATGAACACTGCCCAAAAGATCACTGGCTGCCCTCTCCCCACACTGGAAGTTCTACACAACATCCACTGTCTTAAAAAGGCCCAAAACATCATTAAAGACACCTCACATCCTGGCCACTCCCTGTTTGAACTGTTGCCCTCAGGCAGACGGTACAGGGCAATCAGTTCAAGGACTAATAGACTCAAACACAGCTTTTATCCAACCGCAATAACACATCTGAATACTGCAAAAAAATGTTCATCACGCCACTCTTGTGTTAATCCATTCGCGATCTGAAGCATGTATGTGGGAATGTATGTGAATGTTTACTGATATGTCTTATTAGTATTTTAAGTATTTTGTTTATTTTATTTATTATTTTGTTTATTTTATTTATTGAAATTTTATTGTTTTATTTATATTTTGATATTGTTAGGGATGACGCAATGATCGGGGACCTTTCTTAATTTCGTTGTACCTGTGACAATGACAATAAAATTTCTGATTCTGATTCTGATTCGGATTCTGATATACATTTATTCTTGGAATATATCCTGGAATAAAAAAAATAATACTAAAATACGGTAAAATAATTTCTCAAATAGTGCACCAAATATTGGACTTCTTTATACAATTGTGAATATGAGTTTGCGGGACATTTGTCATCTAAAATTTAGGACCAAGTATTGAATTTACTCACAAGGTAATGGCAACCCATTGAGCCAGTGGAATTCTGATAGCAAATGGAAAAAATATTTTTAAAAATATTTTTAAAAATTGGGATAAGTACTCTAAGTTGAACAGCGTCTAAGAGAAAGGTATGATACCAGGCAAAATAGTTAAACTGGAATCTTTAAGTAAATTTCACTTAGTGATAAATTCATAAATATTCTCATAGTGAAAACTCCAGTTCAGTTTTAAAGATGAAAAAATTTGATGCAAATACATACTCAGTGTGACAAATATGAGGAGTTCTGTGTTGAAGCTATGTCAAAAGTCATCCTTTTTTCAGTTTGCCTGTTTTTCCTTAGTTTGCCCTCCCAATCTTATTGCACTATGACAAATTTGAGCAAGCAAATTTCTTAGGTTCTAAAAAAGGTATGTGTAAATTTAGCTGCCTTTGCATCTTCTTTACGAATCTTCCCTCCAGCCTGAATTCTACCCTACCATACCCTAACATTCATTCGGTATCATTGTTTCATGCACAAGAGAGTCTGTGAGTGGCTGATGTTTCTGCACATGGCAGTCTTGCTCAAATTACTGGTGACAACCTGAGAATGCATAAGCCATTCAGGAGTCATTTAGAGCAATTTTTTTTGTCAATTTTTATTTTGAAATCTTTCATTCAGTAAATTGAGATGACCCATGTTTGACATTAAGATCACCAGTTCTCAACTGATTAGCATTATGCTTCTTTTGGTTGATGAGGATTAAAGCAGCATTAATTTCTTCACTTAGCATAAAGAGAAGGAGCGTACATACCAGCATAATGTTCTACAATATTAAAATTTTCCATGCATTAACATCATACAGAATATTTTGGAAGGGGTTGGTCAGTTGGTCATGAAGTCAAAGTATTATTTGAGTATTTTTTTTAAAAAATTTGTCTCTAAAGAAAGCTTTTTAAATAGAATATATTTTTAACTATGGCTACCTGGACAAGAAAAGTGTGTGGAGGACATGGGATAGATCTGATGTCAACACAAACATACCTTTAATATTTGGTGACTTGTACCAGAGGATTTGCTCTGGAGCTTGATTTTGTTGCTCTTGAACTTTATAGACATTGTGTTCTCATACTCAGTCACCAATGACAGAGTATTTAAAGCCCATTATTATGCAACACGACCGAAGCCTCAAAGAACTCTACCCATCAAAAAACTTTATCCTGAAACATCATTTCATGGTCCACTAATCTAGGTGAATTCTAAAAATTGGGCCACTCATTCATATTTGGACAATGAGATTTGAAGCAAAACATAAATTTTTCAGAGACTGTGTGAAGAATTTTAAGAGCTTGACAGTATCAGAAACAGTTTTCAGTTGCGTATCACTGGGAAAGCTCGTCTTCAAAAGCTAGTGAATCTACTGTCAAAATGTGTTTACTTGAAATACTAGAATATACAGAAGACACAGCTGGATGTCAGCCTTACACGCTGGGTTACGAGCTTTGAATATCATCTTGGCCTCTTTGAACAGGCACTCATAAAAGCATACAGCTTTTTAGCAAAATAACCTTTTGCACAATGATAATGAAAATTGTTTATGTATTGGTTGAGCATCATATTTGTTTCCATAATGTTTTCTATGCTTTTTCCAAATTAGTGAAACCATCACCATAAATGGTTATAGAAGGGGAGAAATTAAGACTTTTCCATTTCTTTTGTCCTATGGTTGCAACTTGTCTGTCAGAGGGTTGTGTTATTTAATTTGTCAACATTGCTAATGGAATCTGATACAATTTGCTTTCATACACAATTTTATGGACTTAAAGTACAGGTCAACATTCTGCCTTATATTAACAAAGTCCTTCACCGCAGGGTTCTTTTGTATATAATGATGTTAAACTCCTCTAGAATGAACAAAGTTGTTATAATGTTTGCATTTAAAGCTTATATACTATATACAATATATGTATACCAGTGATGGGAATAACGGCGTTACAAGTAATGGCGTTACTAACGGCGTTACTTTTTTTAGTAACGAGTAATCTAACTAATTACTATTCTTATCGTTACAACGCCATTACAGTTACTAACAAGAAAACGCGGTCCGTTACTTTTTTTCAACATACAGACGGTTGAAGCTGTGTTCAGCTTACCGCATCTTATATCAGTTGTGCGAAAGTGGCTGACTATGTAAGTAATCTGGACGCTACAGCTTTAAGCAGCTGCGCACTCCCACGGACAGTAATCGCAATCACTGTCTAGCACAACACCTGGAGCTAAGGGGGCAAAACAATCACATGAGTGCTGCTGTTTGACTGAGGAAGAATAAAGTAGTCGTGGTAAGCCAATCACATGATCACTTAAAGACAAAGCAACAAGATGATATATACCAGTTTTAAATTGTGTTGATAGGCTACATAAAACCAGAGTCATGATAAACAATATATACGCGGCGTTTTTTCCTCAATAGTTTTGTCACGTTTACTGTCTAAGGACAGCGCTAGCAAGCACTCTCTGCTTATGAGCAAAAGAAAAAAAAACAGGGGAAGTTTTAGGAGTGACGGAGAGAGAGAGAGCGCGCGCGAGAGAGAAAGATAGCAGAAAAAGAGAGAGAGCGAGTTTTGAGATGTGAGGATCATCAAGGACTCCAGTCACCCCAGCCATAAACTGTTCAGACTACTTCCATCAGGAAGGAGGTTCTGCAGCACCCGGTCCCGTACCAGCAGACTGAGAGACAGCTTTTTCCACCAGGCCATCAGACTGCTGAACACGTCATAGACACCTCATCTTCACTACTGGAACTTCAACATTATGCACTCCATACTGTACATTAATGCCACTGTTTTGCACATGTCAACTACCGACCTCTGTATATTTTATATATCTTATTTTATTGTTTACTCTATTCCATTTGTAAAATATGTATATACACACTCACACACACACACACACACACACACACACGTAGAGAAACATATTTAGTATACACATCCAGTAATGCATATACTCTTATATATTGTACATATATTTATTACTTTCAGATTTAGCTATTCTTATATTTTGCTTTTTTTACGTTATTGTATTTTTGCACAACTCTGTTGCTTGTGAAGCTCGCACACAAGAATTTCACTCTCATGTACTGTACCAGTGTACCTGCACATGTGACGTGACAATAAAAGTGATTTGATTTGATATGATTTGATTTGAGAGATTTATGACATTTAGCGTGTTTGGAGTGTGTAGTTAACGTGCTGTCTTGTGTAGTTAGTGTGTAATGTTGTGGATAGTTTTGTGTTGTGTGTCAGAACAATGAGGCGACTGCTGTCTCCAGGTAGAAAGCAGTGATACACCTGCTGCTGTCAGACCTGCAGGTATCAGGCTGTGATCTTCTCCTTTATAGTGGACAGAAATTATTTTTTTGGAGTGGCACAAATAATTTGTGTGGCATCTTATTGAAGAACAGCTGATTGTTATACAAATAGTTTGAAATGGTTATTTAAAAAATCAAGGTAAAAGGTAAATGGATGCAAATAACTTTGTTGTTTGCAAAACTTGTGCATAGGATTTTAAAATTGACAATTTATGTTTGCATTTAAAGTTATGAAATATGATTCATTAAACATGTTTGTGGTTGTTACAGTAAAAAATATAACTTTTTCTACTCTGATTTTATGTTTTTTGTCTGATTTTAGATCAATTGTGTTAATACAGTATGTAAAAAATGAAAACATAACTGTAAATTCAGACACGTGAGGTTGTGCTGAAAAGGATGATACCAAACAAGACAAAGTAAATAGTTTTTAAAGGTGAAATGTAGAGGAAACATCAAAAGTAGTTAAAAATGGCCAATTCTACCCTGGACTCCAAAGTTACTTTTTTTAAAGTAACGCAATAGTTACTTTTCAAGTAATTAATTACTTTTAGAATATTGTAACTCAGTTACTAACTCAGTTACTTTTTTGAAGAAGTAACTAGTAACTATAATTAATTACTTTTTCAAAGTAACTTGCCCGACACTGATGTATACGTCATTAAAAGTTAAGACAGTTGAAAATGATAAACAGGGATGGTTTTTGTAGAAACGTAAATCTAAAATATTTTTGGTATTTGAAATATTAAGTTAAATTAAACATTTTTTCAAACACTTAAAGGCTACACTATTAAAGAGAATGCATCAAAGCCATTCAAGGTAAGAGAGCCAACATCAGATTGTCTGTAAATGACTGTAAATCAACAAGAAGAAGTGAGTGAAGGCAGAGGGAAGCTTTTTTTGAGTAAGCTGGTAAATATGTTTGGTTTTGTTTAAAAACTTAGGAAACTAGTGTAAAATATATCTGAGGGATTCAAAATTCTGTCAGAGCAAAGACTCACTTCTAGTCCATGTCAACCTTCCTTAAATAAACATTGTATACAGAATTACCTGAGTGCATATTTAACAAAAAGGTTGTGTTCAATGTTGTCGCTGTTGTCCCTCTCAGCTCTCCTCTCATTCATCTTTAATAGTGTGCCTGTATGCAGACAGATATAGACATTATTGACTTGCTGCACACTTCACCAACCCTTGTCCATTGCAAAAGCAGAACGCATCGATTCATCAGATCCTACTTACTCTGATGACGCGCAGGAATGTCTCCACTATGTGTTAAAATTCCAGCAGAATTGAAGGGATTTTGCTGTTTCACTAAAAACATTTATTTCTTGTAAATGTTTGAGAAAAAAAATGTTCTTGTAAATTAAAAACTTTTTTTCTGAATTTATATTTTTTTTCTGAAATATGTAATTATGTCTGAATTTATGTTTTTTGTGTTGCACCACAGTAGTACAATATTTGTGAAAGGAGTGTGATATTCAGCTTTTCATATGAAATGTAAATGCTCCTTTTATTTAGGATTCATTTCCACTTGCAGTAACACTCTCTCTGTGGTTATCCATGTAGACAGGAATCAGAAATACTGTGTTTTTTTCCAGCCAACTGAAGATTAGGTTTGTACCACTTGGACTTGAAAAGCCGATCTCATTCTAGCGTTTGTAGGAAATTGTTTTTCTTCCCTTTTTCGTGCAGGGGCTTTGACATCATTAATAAATCTGGAGACTGGCAGGCAGCCTAGATTACAAATTTGGAAACACTTCCTCAAAAGTTGATCTGATAATGACGTTGGAAGGGTTTCTGGTAGTGGACCAACAAGGATTAAAATCAGCATTATAGGTTCAGTGTAACACAGTGCTGTGAAAAGTATTTGGCCCCTTACTACTTTTTTATGTTACACAGAGAAAAATACAAAATGTAGCTTTTAAATTATTATTTATTAAGAGGAAAAAGTGTCTATACACACACACACACACACACACACACACACACACACTAATTGCTGCCATGGGTATATAAGCAGTATGAGTGTGTAACCTCTTCTATTCCTTCAGTTGTTGTTTTGGAGTTAAGTGTAGTGAATGTAGCCTGTGTGCAACTCTCAAACTATAAATACCTATAAATCCTTTGGAGTATACATAGACAGTAAACTGGACTGGGTTAAAAACACCACTGCACTTTACAGGAAAGGCCAGAGTCCTCTCTATTTTCTGAGGTGGCTGAGGTCCTTCAACATCTGGACAATGCTCTGGATTTTCTATGAGTCTGTTGTGGCCAGTGCTATCCTGTATGCTGTTGCATGTTGGAGCAGCAGGTTGAGGGTCACAGATGCCAACAGACTCAATAAACTGATCTGGAAGGCCAGTAATGTTGTGGGGATCGTGGTGGACTCCTTCCCGGAGAGGCGGATGTTGTCCAAGATAAAGACAATGTAGGATAGTACCTCCCACCCACTCCATGACGTGCTGGCTAGCCACAGGATAGCACGTTCAGTGAGAGACTGTGATTACCAAAAAGCACCACTGAACGGCACAGGAAATCATTCCTGCCTGTAGCCATCTCCCTGTACAACTCCTCCATACACTGTAAACACTGCAATAGTTACATCCTTTTTGCACACACTCTTTTCTTACTCGGTAATGTTGCTGTCAGTTTTCTTGATATTTATTTATACTCACCTCTGTCAATCCTTGATATTTATTATTGAGTGATTTGTATATATTGTGCTATTTCTTTAATCTGTAAATCTGTAACATATTGTATTGTTAAATAGTCTAGTCTGTTTCTGTTACTGTACTCGAGCAACTGTAACCAACACAATTTCCTTAGGGATTAATAAAGTATGCTAATTCTGATTCTGAAATAGGTGTCTTTTAAATTCAACTGCCATTCTATGCTCCTGCAGGAGCAGCTGCTTCTGCTCAGTTTTCAAGTCCCCTTACATATGAAATATGTACTCCAGCTACAAGTCGCTTAGAAAGACATTCCTATTAAGGTCTACCGAAGAAGCGTCTATTACTGCACTGCCACCACAGGTGGTGTGTCTTAAACACTATCCATGTGAGTTATACTGTTCGAGATCAGTCCACACATACATATGAAATATGTAGCACGGAGATATAGTCCCGCCACTTAAAGAACCTGGGTTACTATGTCACCACTTTTTGTAATTTTTGTATTTAAAAAAGCTTAGTTAACTTTAAAATACAGCATTTCATTACAAAATATTAATGGTCATGATTATCTTTGTAATTTTGTAATATAACGTTTAAAATAAATGTTCATCACCCTGCAGCTGTTTTTATTTAAGTCTATTTTCAGGAAAAGTAGTTAGCACTGTTTACTGCAAAACTACTCATTTTCTGTTACGTCATTTGTTTAGATCACAATTTCACTGTAAGTACAATTAATGAATTGAAGCCTGCAAGTTAAAGATATTATGAGTAAGAGACCAAAAACTTAAAATTCCCAGTAAATCAGCGGGTAATCAGGTTCTAAAGATTGTATTTAAGACTGCAACATTGTCAAGGCAATACACATCCACGTTCTTTGGTTCTGTCCACCAGTTCAGAAGTTTTGATGCGGGATATGTGAAGACTTATCAAAGTGTCAGAAATGTAAAATTCCAACCTCCCCTTTAGTGTGCTTGTTGGGCAAATTGGATGATGTCACTAAAGAAATGAATACAGTCCACATGGTAAGGTAAGGTAAGGTGAGGTAAGGTAACTTTCTTTATACCTATAGGTAAGGTAAATTTACTCAACAGAAAAATGATAGCATTTGGGATCCCTTCAACAACACACATACCTAATAAATACAGTGGCTTGCAAAAGTATTCGGACCCCTTGAACTTTCCCACATTTTGTCACATTACAGCCACAAACATGAATCAATTTTATTGGAATTCCACGTGAAAGACCAATTCAAAGTGGTGTACACGTGAGAAGTGGAACGAAAATCATACATGATTCCAAACATTTTTTACAAATAAATAACTGCAAAGTGGGGTGTGCGTAATTATTCAGCCCCCTGAGTCAATACTTTGTAGAACCACCTTTTGCTGCAATTCCAGCTGCCAGTCTTTTAGGGTATGTCTCTACCAGCTTTGCACATCTACAGACTGAAATCCTTGCCCATTCTTCTTTGCAAAACAGCTCCAGCTCAGTCAGATTAGATGGACAGCGTTTGTGAACAGCAGTTTTCAGATCTTGCCACAGATTCTGGATTAGATTTAGATCTGGACTTTGACTGGGCCATTCTAACACATGGATATGTTTTGTTTTAAAACATTCCATTGTTGCCCTGGCTTTATGTTTAGGGTCGTTGTCCTGCTGGAAGGTGAACCTCCGCCCCAGTCTCAAGTCTTTTGCAAACTCCAAGAGGTTTTCTTCCAAGATTGCCCTGTATTTGGCTCCATCCATCTTCCCATCAACTCTGACCAGCTTCCCTGTCCCTGCTGAAGAGAAGCACCCCCAGAGCATGATGCTGCCACCACCATATTTGACAGTGGGGATGGTGTGTTCAGAGTGATGTGCAGTGTTAGTTTTTCGCCACACATAGCGTTTTGCATTTTGGCCAGAAAGTTTCATTTTGGTCTCATCTGACCAGAGCACCTTCTTCCACATGTTTGCTGTGTCCCCCACATGGCTTGTGGCAAACTGCAAACGGGACTTCTTATGGTTTTCTGTTAACAATGGTTTTCTTCTTGCCACTCTTCCATAAAGGCCAACTTTGTGCAGTGCACGACTAATAGTTGTCCTATGGACAGATTCCCCCACCTGAGCTGTAGATCTCTGCAGCTCGTCCAGAGTCACCATGGGCCTCTTGGCTGCATTTCTGATCAGCGCTCTCCTTGTTCGGCCTGTGAGTTTAGGTGGACGGCCTTGTCTTGGTAGGTTTACAGTTGTGCCATACTCCTTCCATTTCTGAATGATCGCTTGAACAGTGCTCCGTGGGATGTTCAAGGCTTGGGAAATCTTTTTGTAGCCTAAGCCTGCTTTAAATTTCTCAATAACTTTATCCCTGACCTGTCTGGTGTCTAAATCCAATCAAGAATCTGTGGCAAGATCTGAAAACTGCTGTTCACAAACGCTGTCCATCTAATCTGACTGAGCTGGAGCTGTTTTGCAAAGAAGAATGGGCAAGGATTTCAGTCTGTAGATGTGCAAAGCTGGTAGAGACATACCCTAAAAGACTGGCAGCTGTAACTGCAGCAACAGGTGGTTCTACAAAGTATTGACTCAGGGGGCTGAATAATTACGCACACCCCACTTTGCAGTTATTTATTTGTAAAAAATGTTTGGAATCATGTATGATTTTCGTTCCACTTCTCACGTGTACACCACTTTGTATTGGTCTTTCACGTGGAATTCCAATAAAATTGATTCATGTTTGTGGCTGTAATGTGACAAAATGTGGAAAAGTTCAAGGGGGCCGAATACTTTTGCAAGCCACTGTATAAACCTCATGGTTTTTACTGCCCTATGTATTGCCAAGAAAATTGTCCTTATGAACTGGAAAAATTAAAACAATCTTAATTCTAATCAATATAGAAACCATCTAATATATAACATTAGTCGATATATCCCTTTGGGCTCCTTTGATCGGCTCCATCACCTAGCTGGGGTGGGGGTCGTAGTTTGGTCCCACCTTCGCTATTGTGGTTGATGTGGAGGTAGGGACGGGTTTAGGGCATTTGGAGAGTTCCTAGGGACATTATCCCTGGAGGGCTTATCCCAGAGGTTGTGGTCATGACCTGGTTAGGGGCTCTACTCAATTCAGTTCAATTCAATTCAATTTTATTTATATAGCGCCAAATCACAACAACAGTCGCCTCAAGGCACTTTATATTGTACAGTAGATCGTACGATAATAGATTCAGAGAAAAACCCAACAATCATATGACCCCCTATGAGCAAGCACTTTGGCAACAGTGGGAAGGAAAAACTCCCTTTTAACAGGAAAAAACCTCCGGCAGAACCAGGCTCAGGGAGGGGCGGGGCCATCTGCTGCGACTGGGCTCTGGAGGCTCTTAGATGGTGTTTTCCTCATGGCTGCATGCAGCAGGGCTGGTGTAGGGTGGGGGCTTGGGGTTCTCAGGGTGCTCTGCCTCCATGCTGGGGCTCTAGCTGGGTCTTGGGGGCTTCGGTCCTCGTTGGTATGTCGCTGAGGTTGTGGGCGGGTGGGTGCACGAGCGCTCAGCCCTGGTGCAGGGGGCCTCTGGTGCATCAGTGCAAACCGGGGGGCTCTTCATCCTTGCAGGAGTTCACTCTGTAGGTGGGGGAAAGACATAGGAGAGGTGGAGAATGGACTTAACCTGGGTGTCTATTGTCTTGTGTAGCATGGGAGATGATTGAATGATCCCACATAGAAAAATTGGTATGGCCCGGACCTGGCCCACACAATGTGCTTACACATGGCCCACATACCACAAAGAATGATGGCCCTTTGGTGGCCCAGATCTGGTTTGCCAGATCTGGGCCACCAAACCTGCATTTGAAACTACCATAACAGTATAGTATTGCAACATGGCATTTGGATCTTCTAACTCAAATAGGAAAATAAGAACATAAATAGTGCCATCATTGCCAGACCTGGCCCACATCTGGTTGACATACACCCTGCCATGACACCAGTCAGTCAGAAGTGCCGGCTTGATGCCGGATCTGGGCCAGACCTGTTTTCTATGAGCCTGGGCCACATACACCAAACCACAATCAGGCCAGAAATGGCATGCCATAGCATAAACGGTGGCGTCATTGCCAGACCTGGCACACATCTGGTTGACATACACTCTGCTATGACAAAGGGTCAGTCAGAAGTGCCAGCTTGATGCCAGATCTGGGCCAGACCTGTTTTCTATGGGCCTGGACCACATAAACCAAACCACAATCGAGTCAGATATGGCATGCCATCACATAGACAGTGCCGTCTATGCCAGGCCTGGCCCATATCTGGATGACATATGTCTTATCATGCCAGAAGTCAGCCAGCAGTGCCGGCTTGATACCAGATCTGGGCCAGACTTCCTTGCTATGTGGGATGGGGTGGATACAGTTTCCTCTGCGGTGGGGTCAGGTGGGCTGCCCCGGGTCTGTGGAGCTTGGCGGTGCTGCTGTTGTGGGCCCCGGTCTGGATGGGCCTTGGTGGGTTCCAGATGGCGGGGGTGCCTACTGGGGTCAGTGGGGGAGCTGGCCCCAGGGAGGGGCTGCTTGCCCTTCCCTTCCTTTCCTCCCCATCCCCGACTGCCATCCCCGACTGCCTTCCTCTTCTCTTCCCGCTCCACCACAGCCACCCACACAGGGGAGCCCCCCCCCCCATTGTTTTCCTATCCCTTAGCCATGTCTGTCCCGTCTGTAACAACTGAAAATAAAATAAAATAAAATAAATAATAACAACAAAGGTCAATCAAGGCAAGGCCCCGATGATCCACTTGATAAAGTAAATCCGTTGGGTATCTTTGTTGGCCTTCAGACATCAATTCTGAAGGCTAAAGAACCAAACGGGACAGGTAAAAAATAAATAAATGAAGACTGCAACATTACTAGTCTATCTCGATGTCGATATTGCATTTTGAATGTCAGTTATTAAAGTTAGCATTTTGAAACAGCCATGTTTTTTTTTTATTGATTTTATTGTTTTTCGGCAGTACAAGTACCACATGTAGTTGAGATTTTTTTTGTTTGTTTGTTTGTTTTTGTTTTTTTTCCGTTTTGGATGAGTCTCGACACCATGCGGTGCTCCGGAGGCTGTTCACATGCACTAACTTTGCTGTACAAGTCACAGTGCACCTGTGTATCTTTTTTATACAAAGCATTAAAAGTAATATATTTATGTTTAGCCTTAAACATTGGACATATAACTATTTCCTTATACTTCTCCCTTGTGTTTTCTTCCAGTGAGTTATATGACTTCTACCACTATTTCTACATGCTGACCAATGTCCTGTTCTACGTCAGCTCGGCCATAAACCCTGTCCTCTACAACCTGGTATCAGCCACCTACCGTCAGATCTTCTTCTCCACGTTGCGGTACTTCTGCATGCCCTGCCGTCACACAAACAGGAAGCAACCATACCCCCTCAACCGCCACTCCATTAGCATCTCCAGTAGCCACACCCTTTCCACTAACATCATTAAAGAGACAGCATACTGATTAAGCTGCAGATAAACACACTTTCTTTCACGTTGTCATAAATTCATACATTGCCACATCTTGATTCCATTTTCCCAGAGGAAATTCTGGCATTGAGTTGGAGAATGTGGTCACCATCATCGTCATGTGAGGTTAAATTCTCACTCATTAAATGCTCTGATTTAATTTCAGACACATTTTCTCATGGATTATTGTGTTTCATACCTTTAACATGAGATTGTTAAATCAAAAAAGAAAATACGATGGATGGAAGAAGAGGGGGGGGAAAGGCAAGACTTTACAAAAGATACTGATGTAAATTATTTATACTGTATGTTTGTACATATATGTTTTTATTTCACCAATCATTGAAATGAATTTAATGGGTGGTGTACCTCACTGATTCAGTTTTTCTAAACATTTAGCTTATGTAACTCCTAAAAGTATTTTCTCAAAAACAACGCCTTGTAGAAATATTTTGACCACAACAACAGCTATGATGTAACCTTCCTTTCGGATGGATTGATCTGAGGAGAAACCTAGCTTTGATGTTAGAAAAAACAGTGCAAGGAACATGTATTTCTCTAAAATCTAAGTTGTATTGACAGCTGTATAGGAAGAATCTCTTGCATCATTAAAATTTACTTCTCTTGTGTGATTTGGCTTTTGCAGAACAAGCTTTTCAGCTAAATTCTTGGTGAAAATGAGGCAAATCTACATAATAGAGAGTCCTCATTGCTTCAACGCTGATATTCATTTAGCAATTTTACATACTAATCAATACTATTGGCAGTTTTTAGAAACTGTGAAATTACTGTGGACAGAACAGAAGTGGCTGTAATTGATTATTTAAAGTATTTCAAGAACCAGCAGAGGCCATTTGGAGGAAATTGCAGTGGATGCATGGATGCAAATATCCTCACATGGAGAAAAGAGTAGTAACAGATACAGTGCTGCAGAAGCTGACAGAGATGTGGGAAGCAAAGATTTTCTTCAGGACCAACACAACGATGTAGAAACAATCTGAATGGTTAAAACACACAAGCTGCTAGAAAGGATTAACAACATGATGTTGGGAATTACAAACATTGTGATTTAACTTGGGGTTATTGTGTCAGATAACTAAACACCCTACAAGGATGTGGGGTAAAAAATCTCTCAGCCTCTGTTGATAAAGGATGCCTAATGATAACCTGACAGAGCATGGTTTAGGGATGAATAACATACTTTCCTTTTGGTGCAATCCATAGTTAAGTCTGCAGTTAAAAATTGTTTTACTCTTCACATTTTGTTTCTGACTGTTCCATTCCTGCAAAGTATTATTTATATTAAAAAAAAAAACAGACTCCAATCATACAGGTCTCCTAATCTGGAAAAGATGTTGTGTGGCAGCCACAGTAACCAAATCAGCTCTCGTTGTTTTAAATAGGAAGAAGGGGAAAAAAGAAAAAGACAGACGTTGATAATTCCTTCATTGCAATAATTAGATTGACATTTTTCACTTTATAAGAGACAGTCTGATCACACCTATCTTCTGTGTGGGAATAACATCGACATCTGGTTGTCTGTGATTCTTTAGCTATCATCCGGTCACCAGTTTTAATCAGGGAGTAGTTTATGTTCAGAGTTTTGATTCAATTTTCATTCTTTTCCTGGTGATATGCAGACTCATTGCTGATATGGAATAAGTGTTATACTTGCAACCTGCTGAATGAGAATTTTATCTACACAAAAAAGGGAAACAAAAAGGGGAAAAATCTGTTTATAGGCTACTTATCAGTGAGGAGGTGAACAGTAAAAAAACAAACATAAAAAAAACCCCAGTAACATTAAAACACTTTGATTTCCCCCCCCCCCCCCCCAAAAAAGAAGAAAAAGTAAATAAATAAAACCTAATATGATTTCCTGATCTTTATATTTTGGGGCATGGGGCAGTACTGAGGTAACACACTAACGTTTGAATACATCAAGGTCAAAGTTTTAGCTTTAATTTGAAGCTGTGATGCTGAAGAAATAAATGGCAGAGAGCACTCTGCATAATACCGTGCACAGGTTCCGAAGCACAAAGTACTGGTTTAATAAGGAAAGCTGATAACCAGTGTTGTGATAATGCATTAATAATGCATTATGCATCTCTAATTGGGGTTTTAGGTTTTGTCAAGCCAGCTTATACTGAAAAAGCCCTGCTATGTTAAACTTGTTTGTTGTATGTTGTAAAGTCAGAGAAACACTTTAATCACCGACTCTTAGTTAATACGTTGTGCATGTAGTGCAAGTGATTTACAACTTATAGCACTAATTTATACAACACCACCTATTCTGATTTAATATATACGGTGGTGTCAGTGAATTAGCAGCAGTTAACCATGTGATGCACAAGATGTTATTTTCAGCAGCTACCAAGAGAGCCCATGCTTTTAATTCATTTATAACAGAACCTTCTATGCACTGATGTAACCTACCTGGAGATATCAATGATATTCATAATAGAAAAATGCAGTAATGGTAAAGTGTGAAGATCACAGAAGTAGAATCACTCATTGCACTTTTTATTCTACCAGAGTCTTACTTTTGAGTTTTACTTTTGCAGCCTGCTTTTATGTTTGCCAGCATACATCAAAGGATCCTGTAGCATGCAAGCACTGGCTAAATAGAAACTGCAGCTGTGGCTGATGGGTGTGTCATGGGTTTTCCAAATATTTAGGTATAAATCAAAGCACTGAACAAACTAATACCTTGACCTTATGATGGAAAAATAAAGTGATAACCCCCAGATGATTGCAGTTTTTCCCAGAGGGAAAAAATAAACAAAAACAGCTCACATCACCACCCCTCCAAAAAACAAATCAAGGCTACGCTTTGGGGCCCAAATATGCAAAATATGCACAGAATATTCTGGGATATCAATTTCATAGTTGGTAATCCTTTTTTTCTCCACATAACAACAACTTTGTGAACTACATGGTGTTGTTTCATAAATAGAAAAAGGTTGTCACCCGTACAAAAGTGTTTTAAAAAAGGTTTAACCTCTGTGTCTTGTTTGTTCCTTTTAAAAAACTGACCCTTGTTTTTATTATTGGTGACAGTTATATGCTGTTTGTTGTAATACGACTTGAAATGTGTTCCTATGGCGTGTTTGTGTTTGTATATTCTTTTGCATGTGCCTCATTGGAACTTCGCCAGACAATAGATTTCCTAAAACAGAAATTGACCCAAAATCAATTGACTCAAAAAATGTACAAATTAATACAATGCACATGTACTTGTTGTTTTGTAAACTATACGGTAAGAACCTTTACATAGATGTTTTCTAATTGTTATTTTTCCTAGTCCAGAAATAATTGTAATACCTCTGCTACAGCGAATTAAGTGGGACACTGCGTGAAATGCCCATCCAACAAGTGATTGGCAGCCAATGTGTGTTAGAGACTTACATATTTGAGCTATGTAGATCTTATATCCAGTGGAAGTTGTGGAGCTCACTTCCATTAGACCAAAGATCGGTGGACACTGCTGATACCCTTAAAAAGAAACTTAAGACTCACCTGTTCAGGCTTTTTGCTTTCATTTAGTTTGATCTATTTATACAGTTTTAATTGTTGTATCTTATTCTGTATTGTAAAGCACTTTGTGAATTTTGTTCTAAAAAAAACCACAATATCAATAAACCTTAATTACTTGTGTTTTTGTAGAATATTTTTTGCCTTTTGTGAACATTCGAATAAGAGTTGGCAAACACACAGCTTATGAGAATGTGTCTATTTAGCAAGTAGCTATAATGAAACCCAATCAGAGCCCTAGACAATTATCTTGTGACATGGTGAAGGTGGGATTTTTTTTAGATGATATCAAATGTTAAAACTGTGGCTGCTTTATTTAAAACAAAAAAACATATGCTCATTTTGAATTTGATTCCAGCTACGTGTATCAGAAAAGACTAAACATGG
Organism: Pelmatolapia mariae; assembly: GCF_036321145.2. Lineage (NCBI taxonomy): Eukaryota > Metazoa > Chordata > Actinopteri > Cichliformes > Cichlidae > Pelmatolapia > Pelmatolapia mariae. The sequence continues at coordinate 39,983,271 of NC_086244.1, read as the reverse complement.
CATTTTTTGTATTGTCCTTTCCTGATGTGCCAACTGCTTCCAGCGGGTGACAGGTGTGGAGAGCAGGCAGGTCAGTTTAGTACCTAGACTCTTTTACTGTGCTTCCATGCTGATGAAATATGCACAGAATATTTTTGACATTGTCTTGCTGAATAAAAAAAGGCCATTCCTTCTTTCTCTCTCTCTCTCTCTCTCTCCTAAAGTTTGCCTTTTGTCCTATCTCTTTTTGCTCTCTCCTCTTACCCCCCCAGTCATGGTGGACAGATGTGAGCTTGGTTCTGCTGGAGGTTCCTTCTGCCAGAGGGAGTTTGTCCTTCCCACTGTCGTCAAGTGCTTGCTCATAGGGGGTTGTGTGGTTGGGATTTCTTTCTAATATTGTTATCTTACAATATGAAATGCCCTGAGAGCACTGTTTTTATGAAATTAGCTCTATATAAATGAAAATGAAATGAACTGAATTGGACATTTTCCGCATGCAACATATATGTGCAAATTACTTATGTGCACTAATAGAAATTTAAAAGCTAAATGGGCTCCTTAATTATTAGTTGGAAGAGCGCATGGTGGAGTTTAAAACACTTTTGAGAATTATTTTTGGAATTATGAACAAATTCCACAATTTCCTTAATCTTTTAATTATATAACTTACAGCAAATGAGGGACTAAACCTATTCTCTGTCATTTTACACTGAAAAACAATTACAACTATTTCTGTCACAGAGTAGATCTTCCCATCTTTACATTAGGGGGATTTTTTTTCACACCCAATGTTTTGGCTCCTGCTAATTTAGCTAGTGAGATCCACCACATATTTTTAACAGTTAAAATTTTCAGTCTTTTATTGCCCTAGTCTCAGTTTAAAAAAAAAAAAAAACAAAAACATGTGGATCCATCAAATTAAAAGTGAGCATATAGTACTTAAATAAATAAATATAAATGATAAACATTACTAAGTTTATACATATGATATGTTGTGGTTGTTTTTGTTTGTTCTTTGGTTTTTTGATGTTTTACATTTTCAACTTGCTGTTAAAATTAACAATGTATTTTGTTTTTTTACTCTATGATTCTGTTCTGCAGATGTGTATAACATTTCTCTCAGAATGTGCTTTTGTTTCTATATAAAAAGGAATAATAAAGAATGGAGAGATGCAGATTACAGTTTGTGTCTGTCTTATTCCTGTCACACTGTCTGGGATTTTCTGGGATAACATGAGGTATTAGCACCTGTTTATCTGTAAAGCAGGTAATGAAACTCTACAGAAGCCTCTGGTCTGAGCCTCCTGTTTGATTCAGTTTTCAGAACCTCAACACTGCAGCTCCTCCACTATCTAAAGTGAACACCTTTACTGATTTTCCAGAACAGAATACGATACAGAGTTCAACCATGAAGAAACTTGTAATTACAATACATACTTTTGTAAACTATATCATTTTTAAAATCACCAGTTTTCCTAGTCTGACTTCTTAGTTGACTTCTTCATTTTAATCAGCTTAAAGCTCTTTGGTCCACACTCGTCCTTTGTCTTACAGTTGGATCCTCATTCGAGTAAAGTACCACACTCTGTTTACCCTTGTTTAAAGTTAAGCTTTTATTTCTCTAATTAATCATTACACATGATTAGCAGAGGTTCAGCTGTTCTGAACACTCACTACAGAGCACATCCTCTCCAGCAAATGTGAGGGTAATGAAGATAATGCTGGTCTGACAAGAAACAAGTGAGATTTTACCCTGTTATTGCTGCAGAAATCAACAAGCAACAGATAAAGAAAGTTTCACTTTGCCAGCAGCTGTACAGCCTGGTAATATTCTCCTGAGAACCACCCTGTTTATGTATGTCCTCTGCAATGGACATTTGTGTTTTGGTCTTTTTCTTTTGACTTATTTGAGCTATCCTAATAAGTCTTGGCAATCCATTAATATCTCACGCATTTGGGTGGCGTCTTTTAGCTCCAAAGACGAAGGAAATCACAAAAAAAAAGTTAAATGGGAAGATTCATTTTTCCTCTGTTCTCAGGAGGATATAAAAATATAAGGAAGATTGAAGAGTTACATTATTTTTTTCTGACCCACAGATTTCACATAGAATAAAAAACTATTTCTGTTGAAATAGATGGAAGTTGTACATTTAAATCCTAATTTAGTTCTATGATTTTTAGTTCTAGTTAAGGGAGCTAAATTTGTATTATCTAACAGATAATTTTGCTAACAAATTTCATAGATTCCTTAGAACAAATCTATTTTATCTCTAAATCTCTTTTTTATCTCTAAATTTTATCTCTAACTTCAATTTTATATTTATTGTTGTTAAGAGTTTATCTACAGAGTTTGATGAAAATATTTTCATTATTTCATTTCATTTTATTCACTATTTTTTAATATATTTTATATATATTTTACAGTTTCAATATATAAAATATATGTATATGTAGATAACCCACATATAAAAAATAAATTAAAAATAAACAGAGCAGAAGGTGCTGTTGTGGTTAGCACTGTTGCTTCACAGGAAGAAGTGATTTTGGTGATATTCATAGGATGGAAGAAGTCTGTCTATTTAATGAAGTTATCTGAAGAGTTTTAATATCTAGTTTTAATCTTTGAACCAATGTTCCTAACTCATGAATAAGCAGATCATATTTGGTTTTATGGACAGTTAGAAAAATTAGCATTTTGCCATCATCAAGCGTTAATGAAGTTTTCAGTTATCCATTTGTTAATGTCAAACACACTGCTAGAGACCTCACAACCAATTGTTAGTCAGTGGTGCTAGTGTCAGTCATTATGCAAATGTACAGTTTATAAGGTTAGAGAAACTTGCATTCTGAAGAAGTCACGTGGATGAGTGACAAAATGTTTCTCCCACTAAAACAGCTACATCCAGACCTCACAGATTTCTTGAGAGAACAGAACAGATGCAAAAACTTGTTTTTAAGTTTTTTTAATACTATTCTTTGGCAATGTCATTTGTTGACATTGCTAATGATCAGTGATTTCCAGTGTTGTGGTCTAACATGCTGTCTTAGCTAATTATAGGCCAATCTCCAACCTTCCTTTCATATCAAACATCCTTGAAAGAGTAGTTGTCAAACAGCTAACAGATCATCTGCAGAGGAATGGCTTATTTGAAGAGTTTCAGTCAGGTTTCAGAGCTCATCACAGCACAGAAACAGCTTTAGTGAAGGTTACAAATGATCTTCTTATGGCCTCTGACAGTGGACTCGTCTCTGTGCTTGTCCTGTTAGACTTCAGTGCAGCGTTCGATACTGTTGACCATAATATTCTATTAGCGCGATTAGAGCACGGTGTAGGTATTACAGGTACTGCGCTGCAGTGGTTTGTTTCATATCTATCTAATAGACTCCAATTTGCTTATGTAAATGGAGAGTCCTCTTCACACACTAAGGTCAACTATGGTGTTCCACAGGGTTCAGTGCTAGGACCAATTCTAATATATATATATATATATATATATATATATATATATATATATATATATATATATATATATATATATATATATATATATATATATATATATATATATATATATATATATATATATATATATATATATATATATATATATATATATATATATATATATATATATATATATATATATATATATATATATATATATATATATATATATATATATATATATATATATATATATATATATATATATATATATACATATACACATATACACACACACACATACACACACACACACACACACACACACACACACACACACACACACACACACACACACACACACACACACACACATACACATACACATACACATACACATACACATACACATACATACATACATACATACATATAGTGAATGACGTAAAGAACAACTGAAGTACGCTGGACAGTGTACTCAGTCAAAGTCAGCAGCTTTGTTTTGAAGGAAGGCTCAGAGGAGGTTGGAGATTGTTACCATCATCACTCATCTGGTCAGGATGAGAATGAACAGTCAGCAATCACTTGCAGGTTTCTCGTTTTATTGAATAATGAGGAAAAGGAAAGACACACATGGACTGCTAACTCTGAAAGGAAATAAATTGTGATTTAAGTCATTCAGTAACTCTAATACATGAACTCGGGAAACAAACTGAAACTCACCTCAGCTGCCGCCCCATGTGGGAGTGAAGGAAGAGTTAGCTGCAGGTGAGTGCAGTCCTTATATAATGGGTGACAGGTGAGTGCAATTAAGGGCAAGCGCCACAAGTTGCATCTGGTTGTTTTAGCAGAAGTTCAGCAAACACTTTTCCGAATACACATGATGGGACTTACAGTTGTTTTTCTTTATGGATTTCGGTGCAGTAGGAGGAGATGGTCATATCAAGAATGAGATTTGGACATACTGGCTTGAACACTACATTATTCATGATAGGGAAACATAACACCAGGAAATGTGATTACTGTGGGGAAGAGGAAACTATAGAACATGTCATATTGCATTGTCAGAAGTATCAGGTCGAGAGGAGACAATTGATCCAAAACCTCAATAACATAAAAATCAAACTGGACCTTATTGATTTATTGCAAAAGGAATCGGGAAGTAAAAGTTATCAGGCATTATTTCAGTTTTTAAAAGAGGGGAAACTGTTTTCCCAGCAGCAGCATCATCTGGTTCAGTGCAGGCAGGGCACTGCTTTGCCCTTCTGAGTCGCCTGATGGTTCTCCAGAATGTCTTCGAGGCAGTCTAAAAGGCTTTTTCCATGGCCTCTCTAAATTCCTCCCACACCCAAATATTTGCTTTAGTCACTGCCGGAACCGATTCAGCTTGGACTGTTGGTACTTATCGGCTGCCTCTGAATTCCCACAGACTAACCAAGTCCAACAGGACTCCTTCAGGGTGATGGTTCCCCTCATCTTCAATGTCCACCATCTGGTTCGGGGGTTACTGTTACGCCAGCAAGGGCCAGTGCATGAAAAAGGACCCAAATGCAGATTTAGGCAGAGGCAAAACTGCTGGATTTTCAGTGCGACTTTATTAACAGAAACACAAGTTAAATACTTAAGTTCATAAAACATTGGACGAGCATCTAAACATGAGTCAGAAGCAATCGTGGGTTGTGGACAGAGGTCGCTGAAAGAGAGAGAGAAATGCCAGTGGAATGCTGAGTGAGGTGATGAGGAGGTCACTCATTTTGGGTTATAATGTATAAAAGTTTAATCTGTTTTGTAAATCTTCCTCATAATGCTTCAAAAAAAAAAAAAAAAAAAAAAAAAAAAAAAAAAGGAGAACTATTCTGTGTATGGTCAGAATAATAAGTGACTTGTGATTGACAAGTCATTAGCCAATGAAAGAGTGGTTTCATTGAAATTATTCATGTTTAATAAAAAAAAACAAAAAAAAAACAAAAAAAAAACCACCACACACACACACACACACACACCTTTTAAAGAAGAAACTTTATACTCATCAAAGATTAACCCAACTGATGCTACCACTGAAGAATATCTTAACAATAAAAATCTACCGTACAATGAGTCAGGGGGAAGAGGGGTCCAGGGGTCCGAGGGTATGTCCAGGGCTCTTTGCTCCGTTTGAGAAAGGAAACACAGTCAGTCCAGAAATCCCCGCCACGCCTCACTCACACTCTCCATCATCCAAGTAGATACCAGGGAAAACTGGCTGGGGTCCAGGGAGGCCTGTGCAGGGGAGACGGAGAACAACAATTAACCGGAGAACTAGGAAGCACAAGGAAGAAAACAACTGATAGCCGGGCAACACTGACTGAGAATAGCACAAGCGAGGACCAGCACTCCAAAGAGGCCTTAAATGGTGTCAGGGGCAATGAGCCAGAATGACCATCAGGTGAGATAGAGGGTGAGGATCCAGGGAGGGAATGTCAGTGGAGAGTCATTTTTAGATCACTCCAGAGGTGTTCAGTTGGGTTCATGCTTGGGCCCGTTTAAATGGGTTCCAGTGAACTGCTTTCTTTTTTTGAACAGAGCTGTTTGGGATTCTAACTTTTTTCAAGCACGCATCACAAATTAATTTCATTAATTAATGCCGTGTTTAGTGTCCAGATCACTAAAAGCCGTCTAATTATTGATCCAACTTCAAATGGGGTTGGAGAGTCTGTGAGAATAAACAGCTACATGTCACATGGTTTCTTTTTTATTTACATCACTTGCTGAATGAGCCATGACTCCCATCTTTCTCCTGTTCATTCTCCCAGTTACATTACACTAACGCAGATGGATGCAGATGTACAGAGAAAAATGTCAAAGGAAGACTCTGGAAAAATAATTGAAAGTTGAGAGAAAGAAGAGAGAGAGAGAAACAGAAAATTATATGGACAAAGAGAAACCTGGATGTATAAATTAAGCAAGAGAACCAAGAGGACAGACAGGGAGAGAGGTTTGGTCAAGCGTATGAACAGCATGTTACTGCCCAGTCACTGGAGGTAGGTAAACCAACACAGGAGGTACTCAAATCCAATCTCTGGGAATTTGCACAGCAAATAGTTTTCAGAGCCAACACAGGAGCTTAGAGATGGCTTTCCCACAGGTTTTTATGAGGGAGACGTCACTCTCATTAGCTGCAGTCTGACAGAGAAGGGAGACCAGTCACTTAGAAATGGCCGGGTCACAGACAACATTCCTCACTGTTCTCCCTTTCTTTTACTTCACTTTATGTTGGTACAATGATGCCAAAACTAAAAGCTGAAAAGTAATTTACAACTATACTTAGTTTGGGGAGCTTAGCTCCCAATCATAATGTATGCATGCAGTGTCTTGTAATTACTTTTGATGGAATATGCTGTTTCCAAATGTAATCAACCCTTTTTACATTTGCAAATCTCAATTCAATTGGATAGACATTGCAAATATTACCTCCAAAAGCAACCTAATTAATTGGATGGGCCTACTGTAATTTCTAAGAATAATTTAGAGTCAATAATCAGAGATTTTAATCTAATCCACCATTTTTACAGTAGTGCCTTCAGTTATCAAAAATGAGGCAAAGTTAAAGTTAAAGAACATCAATATAGTGGCAACCATCCTGTTCGAGCCATGTTTAGAGTGGTATGGATCCTGCAAATTGCCACACTTCATATCAATATGTTCTCTTTAGAATGTCCACAGACATTTTTAAGTGTCGTACTGGAAAGCACTCAAATCATCCATCAACTACATGAAAAATTACTTCTGTTTTTCCAACTTCATTATTTGCTCCCTTGTTCTCCCTGTTCTTGTACAATCTCTCTGTCCTCTCCCTCTGTTTCCACCCTCCTCACTCAACTAGAAACTGGAAAATGACAGCAATATAATCTTATAATAATTATTATAAGAGTAAGTGGGGGATCCACATTCAACAATAGTACAACAGACTGCTTAGCTATGTAAAATCATTATCAATGAATGTGGGTAAAGTGGAAACTACAGCTTTATAATTTTTGTTAAATTTAAGTGTTACAGTGAATAAAAAAACGAACTGATCCATATCAGTTTATTGCAATATCACACTGAATACAAACTGCTGCGGGACATAGACAGGTAACATCATTCTGACGTTTTGTCACCTGGATCTAGAGCTTTACTGTAAACAAAGAGTGAAGCTCAATTCAATCAGAACAGCAATCAAAAAATTTTAACTAAAATAATAATGCACATCGACTCTTTGGCATACCAGCAGACTAGTGAATCAGAAGGTTAAAGCTACATTAGCTAACGATTTGGACACTATTTAGAGAACAAACAAAAATAAGCAGATACTTTAGAAGTCACAGTAACGTCCCCGCACAATCAAAACAGTTTAAACTTTTGCTGTATTTCAGTTAAAGTGTGTTTTAAATCTGGATCACTGATGTGTGTCATGAAATTCCCTCTTTGTCGACTTTCTCCCGCAGCAATGAAAGTCTCATTACTGATGACTATGCTATTATTAATACTATTAATAGTTATTTTTAGGGGCCCACTGTGCAAATTGATTTCGGAGTGACGTGTTTTATAAGTCATTTTTGGATGTACAATTTTGGTCCACTGAGGGGGTTGTTTTGTAACTTCCGGCGACATCTTCTTTTTGACGTCTATTAAACTTCTAGTGTTATTGAGAGAGTGAGCAGCTTCCGCTTCCTTGGTGTACATCTGGCTGAGGATCTTACGTGGTCAGTACACATAAAAAAAACAGTGAAGAGGGTGCAGCAGCGCCTCTTCTTTCTCAGGAGACTGAAAAGATTCGGCATGAGCCCCCGCATCCTCAGGACCTTCTATCGCTGTGCCATTGAGAGCATCCTCACTGGATGCATCACCACCTGGTACGGCAACAGCACCGCTTACAACCGCAAAGCTCTCCAGAGAGTAGTGCGGTGTGCTGAACGGATAATTGGAGGTGAGCTTCCCTCCCTCCAAGACATCTACAGGAAGCGGTGCCTGAGGAAAGCGGGGAGGATCATCAAGGACTCCAGTCACCCCAGCCATAAACTGTTCAGACTACTTCCATCAGGAAGGAGGTTCTGCAGCATCCGGTCCCGTACCAGCAGACTGAGAGACAGCTTTTTCCACCAGGCCATCAGACTGCTGAACACGTCATAGACACCTCACCTTCACTACTGGAACTTCAACATTATGCACTCCATACTGTACATTAATGCCACTGTTTTGCACATGTCAACTACCAACCTCTGTATATTTTATATATCTTATTTTATTGTTTACTCTATTTCATTTGTAAAATATGTATATACACACTCACACACACACACACACACACACACGTAGAAAAACATATTTAGTATACACATCCAGTAATGCATATTGTACATATATTTATTACTTTCAGATTTAGCCATTCTTATATTTTGCTTGTTTTACGTTATTGTATTTTGCACAACTCTGTTGCTTGTGAAGCTCGCACACAAGAATTTCACTCTCATGTACTGTACCAGTGTACCTGCACATGTGACGTGACAATAAAAGTGATTTGATTTGATTTGATTTGATTTGATTTGATTTGATTTATTGTCCGTAGGACCACCGTATACGGGCTTTTCAAATATGGTTGACATCTTTTCAATGTCAAACTTATTTTAGGCATCATTTTTATAATGCTTCTACATGTATAGGCTCATGTTTCCAGAAACAGTTATGTGTGAAGGAATGCATAGTGATTAGCAGACATCTGCTAGATGGCAGAGACTCTTGAGCTAAGACAAAAATGAGCAGCTGCGCGGTGGATTTGGAGCAGAAATGTCATCTTCTGACAGGCAGTTTGCAAAATGTGCGTACAGACAAAGACTGTCGAGTTGATAGTTGGGTTCATACAGCCACACTTCTCCTACTTTCCATGGCAGGCTACCGATCACAACACCATTCACATCGTCTTACAAAGCTCTTCACAATAGAACAGTGAATAAATTAAAAAAAATTACATGTATTAATCATATAAATGTCCTGCACCTGTCATAGATGTTCATATGATGTCCATAAAATTAGGCAGTCCAAAGTTCAAATGTTGAACTGGATTGATGTCCAGGTTAGGTCATGGTTGGACGTCCAAATTGTGGACCAGTTTTGGACGTCGTACAGATGTCCAGAAATGGTCATTGATAAACGAACCCAAGACATCGTCTGCACATCTATCCGATGTCCAATATTTAGAGTGGGCTCTGATAAAATTTAGGGGGGCCTGAGCACCCCCGAAAAAGGTCTAAACTCATGAATGCTTAATGAACACTGTATTTAGCAATTTTCTTGTTAAAGAATTTTGTAAAGAAAGGGTAATGCAGTCAAATAAAAAGATACAAAACAAAAGTTAAGTGTATGCCATACAGTACTACCTGTGAAAATGTGCATTGTATAAATTGTGTATTGTATAAAATACAATACCTGGACTGTTTCACATCCATCTTACATAAGGAGCAAAGAGAAAGTGTATCTGTCAACATTACCTTCTTATCAGTAGATCCTACATGTGGCTCCACATCTCCCTGTTTAGCTTCCAATGCATCACTTGCCTCCTCTTCGCAGAGGTGGAAGAGTTTTACTTCACCAACTGGGTCATGCATCCCAGTCAATCAGCAACTTGCTTTTAATCAGATTTGGGGCCTGTTAATGCTGGATTGGCTTCCTTTGACAGAAACTTGGCTAAACATGGATAAGTTGACCCCTTTTTCTGAACTTGCCCCTTCAGAATGTAATTATTGTTACAGAACACCAGCTTAGGCAGAGGGTTAGTCTTTAAAGACAGTTTCAACTGCCAGCAGCTAACATCTGATGTTTCCGTCAGCTTTCAACTGCAAGTGTTTTAAATCAACTTGTCTACTCTTGTGCTGTGTGCACTTACATGAACCTAGACGTGGATCTACTGTTGTCCAGTGGCCTGTCTCTGTCTGAAACTTAAATTTGTGATGGCATTTTTTCAGTCACAACACTGTGATATTTGCAAAATCTCTTTCATGTCAGCCTGTCAAACCTCATTTGCCTGCAAATCAGTTGTGCATGATTATCTTGAGTACTGCTGGATGTTTTTCTGCTTATCAAAATAGTAATCATGCCCTCCTCTTTCACAGGTCTTCTCCTCATTTGACTACTGACCACTAAGGCTACGTTCACACTGCAGGTCTTAATGCTCAATTCCGATTTTTGATCAAATCCGATTTTTTTTTTTGTCTGGTTGTTCACACTACAAATAAAATGTGACAGCAAACGCGTTCTAGTGTGAACTGTTCACACTCCACAAGCTCCTGAAGAGAATGGGGGTGTAGAACAGTCCTCTTAGCAAACTGGAAGGTTACTCTCTGAGGCTGCTAACCTAAGCAGCAATTGGTTCAAATCAACAAATCACTGAGGTGCTCACCTGTCAACCCCATTGAAGCTGTTACGGCCATTTACCGCTCAAGAGAAAAGGCAAGAAGCTGCACCAGGATTGTACCATTAGGTCTTATTAGAGCTTATTAGCTCTAATAAGTTAATCAGGGGGACAGTTCAACATTAATAAAACTAATGTTTTATTATATTTACATATACTTAGTTCCCTCAAAGAGATACATTTGATAGGTTTATCATTACCCAGCTGTGAAGTCTGTTTGTGCTTCTGCTGCTCAGTTGTCCTGGGAGTCTGCTCTGGAAGCAACTTCTTTGAAGATCTGTTGCCTGGAGTACTTCTGTGTTGGATTGGCACAGGTTGCTGTAGCCCTGTTGGTCAAGTCACTCTTTAAAGAGCCTAAATTCTACTGAGACTACGACAAAAACACCACACTGCAACATCCTCACTTGGATCATGCTTTCATTACAAGCAAACCACTCAGTCCCTGCCTAATGCCTTGTTCAAATCAAGAATGTCAAACATAAAAGTGCAAAGAAAATTACATTACTGGAAGGTACAATTAATCAGTACTATCATCATAGTTAAGTTTGATTTTTTTACTTTTTTTTGTGATTCAGTCTTTTTTTTTCTTTTTGCACTTTAATAAATCCACCAAAGTGACCTCTGTCTCTCTCTCTCTCTCTCTCTCTCTCTCTCTCTCTCTCTCTCTCTCTCTCTCTCTCTCTCTCACACACACACACACACACACACACACACACACACACACACACACACACACACACACACACACACACACATAAAACTCTCTCCTTGTTTCTGCAATTTTTGTATGACATATTCGTAATTTGTGCATGCAGCATATTACATTATACCCTATATGCAGTCACTTATATTCATGGAACAATCTATAAAATCTCCTCCTTGAATGATATTTCCAATCCCTCAACCTGTGTGACAGGGTGATTCACAGACTCAATAACAGCCCTGAAATAGAACATCATTGGTACAGCACATCTTATACATATATACATCCTGCTGCTGCAAGGTAATTGAATCTGCTGAATGAATGTCATTTTTATACTCTTACTTAAAACAATTTATGTGGCAATATCAGGGACACAAACAGGTAACAGACAACAAAGAAATACCATGAAATTGAAAGGTGGCAATATCAGGATAATTTAATATGTTTAATATGGCATGCAATAGTCTGTTATCACAATGATAATGGTTGCAACAAATTCCTTAGAGAGCCTGAAAACACAATCTTTGCTTTGATTTTTGAAAATTAAAAAAATATATTTTATGTCTAATAACCAGCAGAGGCACAACTCAATTAAACAACAAATATGTCTGTTCAGATATGATTTTACATCACACTTGATTTATGTAGTTTATGGTCTAAATGTCTGGATTCAAGTCTTCTTCAGTACATACAATAAATGACATTCATTTTGTCATTGATATAAGGGATTGAAGTTTCAAGTTTTTATTGTGATTCCAGCACATGAGTGCACATGAATACATGCACGCAGGCCCTGGCTAAAGTCAACAAGAATAACAAACATCAAGAGCGATATATACAAAAACAGAAAACATACATATTTACACAAACATAGGCTCCAGCCCCCCTGTGACCCTAAACTGGATTAGCAGAAGAAAATGCATGGATGTTGGGTGAATAGGGTCTTTTAAGATCCAGGAGGACTTTTTCGTCCTGCATTTATAGTGCTCCATAAATGAACATTGGTAATTTACTTAGTCCTATGTACAGCTTTTACCACCCTCAGTACAGTCTTCTTTTACACCACAGAGCAGCTGCCATGACACAGTACACTATGTAGAACTCAATAAATTTAAGATTGAATTCTTGAGCTGTTTACTCCAAATGTCTTATTGGTCCTATTTTTTCATTGTTGTGTTGCACCTCTGTTGTATGATCACCACTCATTATGGGTGATCATATCTCCCATAGATCACTTCCAGATCCAGCAAAGTAGGGTTGCTTTTTCCACCGCCATTTAAGAATGGTCGCTCCATAGCTTCTTGTAAGGAATCCATCTTTGCTTCAGTGACTCCGCTGGAGGAAGCACTATCAACTGTGGGGGGGGGGTTACTGCTTTTTTACTTGCTTGTTTTAAAGTGCTTTGTGGCTTTATGCCTGTGAAAAGTGCTCTATAAATGAACTTTACTAATTTACTTGACCAGTGTTGTGGCAAGATAAGATTCCAAGTGAGATGTACACCAAGCTACTTAAATATGGAGACCACTTCGACAGCTCCCTTGTCGTTAGGGGCGTAGGAGAGTTTCTGTTTTACCTGAAATCCACGATCATCTCCTTTGTTTCCTTGGCAGGGCTTCAGAGATTGTAGGTTAAGAAGTCCAGGCCTAAATTGCAGTGCTGAGTGCTGAGAGTTTTTGCACCGGATTCTGTGGAATGATTGTATTGAAGGTGGAAGTAAAGTCCAGGAATAGCCACTATATGAACAATTCTATACTCTACAAGTGTGTGTGTGTACTGAGAAGGCATCATCTGTGGAGCAGTTTTATTGGTAGACGTACTAGGGTAAGTCCACAGTGACATCAATAGAGTCCTTTATGTGGGCCATAACCAGCCTTAGAAAGCACTTCATAACTATCAGGATGAGGGCTACAGGCCAATAGTCATTCAGTCCTGTCATTGAACAGGACAGTATATCACAAACCACTGGGGTGACTACATCACACAAGATTCAAGATACTTTATTTGTCACATGAATAGTTATATGAGTAGAACACACAGTGAAATGTATCCTGACACGCTCCTGGACTGTGCAAAAAGAGAGAACATTATATACATTAAGTGGATATATACAGTGGATATTAAGTGGATAAACATGGATGAGTGAGTTTGATGTGGAATTAGAGTAGATACTGCCAGGCATCCTTGTCTGACCTCACAAATTCACTTCTGGAAGAATGGTCAAACATTCCCATAAACACACTCCTAAACTCTGTACAAAGCCTTGCCAGAAGAGTTGAAGCTTCTTCTTTTTTTTAGCAGCAAAGGGTGCGCCAACAGTATATTAAACTCCATGGATTAAAAATGGGATGCCACTAAAGTCCATATGCTTGTGAAGGCAGGCAAGGAATGCTTTTGGCAATATAGTGCACATTCTTATAGGAAGATGTTGATAAGTGCAGCCAAGAGCAAAGTTTAATCCCTAGAAAGCAATATAAATATGCTCCTTTTGCACCAATTCCAAATTTAAAAGTATCTTTCTAAAGACAAAAAGCAAAACATTCTCCAAAATATATAACACTGTTTGTCCAAACTGAAATGAAACCTTGAAATATTACTACAGCATAAAACATTTTTTGATAGTATGGATATAGTGCGGATGTAGCATGGTCTATTACACTATAAGCTGACAGATGAAGGAGTTTATCGTTAAAGTAAGAGTTAGCTGGAGACAGTCAGCTGAGAAGAGTAGGGAATAACCTTGGTGAACTACAGCAGTTCATAAAATGTGACTTTCTCTAAACCAGAAAGTGAGACATTCATTTACTCTTTGGTAAATGGCCTGCATTTACTCTTTTACAGTGGTGTTTCACCAGTCACACCAGCTGAAATAGAGACGCTTTTATAAAAAGAGTGCACATTCAGTTCTTATTTTCCTGAAACCTGGAGAAGTTGAAGGTGTTACGACCTTTTGGACAACTGTGACATATACCCAGGAAACAACAAACCATGAAGCAGATGTAGAGGATGTACTGGGAAAAAATTTATATTAGCGACAAATACAACAATACACCTTGAGAGGTCCCGCAGAGTCCAAATCTCAGCAGGCAAGAGTTGTTTTATTGGAACGCAATGAACCAACAAAGGCCCCACAGCATATTTGCCTTAGGCTGAGTTATAATGCTATATGTATTAATTTCAAACCATTTGGCACAGGACATTTAGTTTAGGACAAACAATACATCAGTGAACATAAACCAACAGGGTGCTGAAATGTCATTTCTCTGCAGCTATAACAGAACAGTATTAGCAGTTCAGTTCAATTTAGTTTTATTTGTATAGTGCCAATTTGCAACAAGAGTCACCGTATATTGTAGGGTAAAGGACCTACAATATTAATATGTGTACTGTAAATGAATGTCACTAAGGACAGAGTCTTAGCAAGAGGCCATTACATTGCCTGGAGGCTTCAGGAAATCAAGGAGCAACAATCCAAGATACAGGAAGCTCATCAGTGAGGACTAATGGTGGTGTTTTTTCCTTGATATTTCTGCTACACATGTTAAACACTGCTCACACTGCTCAGTAAGAACTTGATATAACACACACATAAACAAATATTCAAATGGAGGCTTCCTACACTGTAAAAGCACAAGCATTCCTGTAATTGTGCAGTAGCTCAGTGTAGTGTGTCTAATGACACCCCTCTACCAAATCTTGCTGAAAATGTTGCAGAGGGCAATTCAGGGGAGATTGTGTTTAGGTTTACTGTTCAGAATCTTACCTTCACAATGTCTGTGTATCAGAGGATTAGATGGTCATTTTTTCATCAATATCGCCTAAAGACAATAACACAGTGGCAAACTGAATTTCTTTTTATGAATGCTATTTAGAGGGTGGGGGGTTGAACATAAACAGATTCAATTCAAATCAGTTCAGTTTTATTTATATAGCACAAAATCACAACAACAGTCAGCTCAAGGTCCTTTGTATTGTACATTAAAGATACTTGCAATAATAGAGTGAAATCCTGAACAATCATATTGTCGTATTAGTTCATCTCCATATTATTGTGTGAAGTTGCACTGGGTTGGGAGTGGTTGTGTGTGTGTGTGTCCCATTTCTGGTGAGCCATTGGCTGTAATGGGGTTGGACTAATTAGAGGCAGGTGTAATTGATTGCAGTGAAACGCTAGTCTACTTATAGCCCACACTACAAACATTGCTATGTTATTTTGTCTCTCTGTACAGGTATGTAATGTGATGAAACCTGATATGTTTGGGATGGCTGGGTTCTGCGCTGTAAGTTGTATAGTGAAGGTGTTATTTCGTCTCTCTGTGCAGGCCAGGGCCTATTATATGCCACAGCCTAAAGGCAGCTGAGTTGCAGAGGCTGGAGTGACCACTGGCTATCTAGTGACAGGGTGGTGGGTCTCAGAGGACAACCGCTAACCCTGTTGAAGTCAACATGTGGAGTGCATCTGGCGTTGTGGCATAGCTGGCTCTGGCCTTGGACTGTGTGTTTTTACTTAATCCACAAATGGGACACTGGACTGTTTTAGCCTTTACCTTTTGATTATTGTGTTAATAAATTACCTTTTAGAATTTTATTGATTGTCATCTTTTTGCCCACAGCTGAGACGGTTGGTCAGACCTAGAATCTTTTTGTGTGTGTGTTACAAAATAACCCCCTTTGAGCAAACATTTGGCTACAATTGGAAGGAAAAAAACTCCTTTTTAACAGGAAGAAACCTCCAGCAGAACCCAGCTCAGGGAAGGGCAGCCATCTGTCATCTGGTTGATGTTTATAAGAAGACGACAAGATAAAACACATACTGTGTAGATTAATAATAACTAATGCTTAAATGCAGAGTGGTGTGTGTGTATATACAAATAGTGAGTGAAAAAGGTGAGTGAACACGAATCAGACCCCAGCAACCTAAGCCTTGGCCTAAGCCTGAGGCATAACTAAGGGAGGATCCAGGTTTACCTGATCTAGCCTTAACTATAGCTTTGTCAAAAAGGAAAGTTTTAAGCCTAATCTTGGTAGTAGAGAGGGTGTTTGTCTCCCACATCCAAACTGGGAGTTGTTTCCTGTCAACTTTTAAATATCCTAGGAACTGGGAACCAGCAGTTAAGTGCTATATTGATATGGTACTATGAGGTCTTTCAGATAAGATGGAGCCTGATTATTCAAGACCTTGTATGTGAGAAGAAGGGTTTTAAATTCTATTCTAGATTTAACAGGGAGCCAATTAAAGGATGCCAATATCAGACAAATATGCTCTCTTTCTAGTCCCTGTCAGTACCCTCACTTATCAACTTTAGGACAGCCTGATGATCATAAATTACCCTAGTTGAGGCTAGAATTATTAAATCCATCAACTCATTTTTCAGCATCACTCTGAGTAGGATGTTTCTCATTTTAGAGTTTAATGCAAGAAAGCAGTCCTACATATTTGTTGACATATCCTGGTCAAACAACTCAAAGATTCCTCTCAGCGGAGGCCAAAGTAATGCTGTCTGGAGTAAGTATCTGGTTAGACACCGGTTTCTAAGACTTTTAAACCAACCTCAGTTTGATCTAAATTTAGAAGTAGGACAGAGATCATCCAGGTCTTTACCTTTAAGATAGCCCTGCTTATAGGTGTGTGTGTCATTGACAGATTGAGCTGGGTATCATATAATACCCATATGATATTTTGAATGATACTGCCTCAGGGAAGCACATATAATGTAAAAAGAATTGGTCCTAGCACAATCCTCTGCAGATGATCAGTTAACTGTTTTACATCTACTCGTTCAAGAATTTTTGCGATACAGTGAAGGTTTGATACTGGCCTATAATGAGCTAAGTGATGGCTTTTTAAGTAATAGTTTAATTACTGCCCACTTAATGAACTGTGGTACGTAGCCCATTAATAGAGATATACTGACCATATTTAAGATTGAAGCATTAATTAATGGTAGGACTTGTTAAAGCAGTCTTGAAGGAATGGCATCTAATACACACAAAGCAACTCAGTCTGATTTAAGTCTGGACTAGGCCACTCCCAAACCTTCATTTGTTTGTTTATTTGTTTGTGTGTTTGTGGGTGGGGTTCAAATCATTGTCCTGCTACATAACTCGAATGTGCTTGAGCTTCAAGGCACACAAACCCTTCAAATTTTTGTCTCGTCAGAGTATTTTCCCAAAAGTCTTGAGGGTCATTAAAAGCCATGATTACTTTTTTTTTTTGCCAAATGTGAGATGAGCCTTTGTGTTCTTTTTAATCATCTGTGATTTTCACCTTGGAACTCTTCCTTGGATGCCATTTTTGCCCCATCTATTTCTTATTATGATCCCAAAAGCCTTTAAAAAAAAAGGATTTGCAATCCTGTTCAGACTGATTATGTCAGTAAATTTGTTTCTCATCTGTTCTTGCATTTTGGCATTATATTATCATACTATATGTCATAATATTTGTACTATGTATTATTATTATCTATTTTAGCAGTGCTCAAAAGTTACAAATTTATCAGATATATATTTGGACCACTTGTTATTTAGGCTGAAGGAATCATTAACAAAAAACAGATGTTATTTTTCTCTGGAGTGCAGCTTGCACACCAAAACACTACTTAAAATCAAATGGGTACCAAAACAACTAAAGAGTCAGAGAGAAAGAGAGGCAGAAAGGAACAGAGTGTGGGCTGTAAAGTGATTACACATTTAGTAAGAACTAATTATATGGTAATGGCAGCGAAACAATAGTCCCAACAGGACATTTGGACATCACTGACTGCTTGTCATAAAACTCTTAATTAACAAAGCAGCATCTTCTGAAATCCATTGTCTAAATTAATCAAGTTTAATAATAAAAAGAGAAAGGGAAGTGTAGGAGACCAGATCTGAGGCTGCCAGAGTAGTTATCAAGGCAGGTCCAATCCATCAG
The DNA here is from genome assembly GCF_036321145.2 of Pelmatolapia mariae. NCBI lineage: Eukaryota > Metazoa > Chordata > Actinopteri > Cichliformes > Cichlidae > Pelmatolapia > Pelmatolapia mariae. The sequence goes on along the minus strand of NC_086244.1, from coordinate 39,964,808 downwards.
CACAAGTAGGGCTAATTATTTGCAGTCCAATCAGTCATTGCCTCTCAATGTAGAGAATCATGACGTCAGTGGGATTGAATTTTGTTTTTAACACAGTAGAAATCAAAGCTGTCACCATATCTTTTGGTAATCTGACACCCAGTCAATATCAAATCTGTGCTTGCATTTTCTCACTTTACATGAGACACTAAACGACATAACATAAATTGAAGATGTTGATAGAAAAAAAAAAGAAAAACAGACAGATGCCAAATTGAGGGGTGAAGAATACACTTGTAAAGCCATTTTATAGTTTATGAACCAGTTTGTGTTCAGGAACACACACAAAGACTATTTCACTGTATCATTACACAGTCAATGTTTCTGGGATGAATTACCACTTTAGCATTGTTGGATTTCGCTCACCTATCTAGCAAAGAAGCAGGACAGAAATAAGTAAATAAAAATTTAAAGCTTTTGAAAACAGAAGATGAGACACAAACTGTTCTGGGAAGTGAAGATTCAGAGTCTGCAAACATTAATGCTGCTAACATTATATATGGAGCTTGAACAATGCAGAGTGACATTAGTGACATCTGGCATTCAAGCAATGCTCAGCTGTTTTATGATATTTGTAATACATATCTCAGAAATATGATGACTCACAAAAGCACTGAGTGGAATTGAAGTGATGAACAGCTATCCTGATATTGGAATTGATGCTGAGGCAATTTTGCTTGAGTTTGCCAACAGAGAGACACACAATGAAGTTCAAATTGGCAGGAAAAACATTTCACATTTTTCTTATTTGGCTTTTTGATTGTCTGTTGCAGCAGCTTGGTTAGTTCTTGCTGCTGTGTGTATTTGTTACAGACATTTTTAATGACATTGTAGTGTAAGGATGCAACATATATATGAGAGAGAGAACTACAACACTGAATATCACCTAGGAAGGAGGATGCGCTTGGGGATGGTAGGAAGGAAGAACTCTCTGCGGATGACACTGGTTCAACTAGTATTTCCAGTTTTTCAGATACCTTGGCTGTGGGTTTCTGCCAATACTGACTACCAATCTTATACCAGTGTTAAATTAATAATCTGTATTCCTTACTTTAAGGAAGTTACTGGAACTCATTCTTTCATGTATAAGGAAACATCAAACTCCACTTGAACACATTCCCTCACTTTGTAAAATAAAATATAACCAACGTTTACGTTGAAGAATATAAATGTTCTGATTTTTAGGGTTTTTATAAGTTGAAATAATAATTATTGTTGGATTATATTTACATGTTTAGCTGACAGGCTAATCATAGTGGGTTTGCAGATGCAAAGTTAGGGAAGATTTTAGAGAAAAAAACAGCTTCCTCTGTCTTCTTCATGCTTTTTGTTCAGTAGACATATGTGTGTGTGTGATTCTGAAATCAAGACATTAAAAAACACCCTTCAACAGGGTCGGGTGTTGCCAGTTCCCGTCTCTTGTCAACGTGCTCTCATGAAATCTTCCACTAGTTTCTCTGTTTTACTCAGCCTTGCATCATCGCGTAAGGTTTAACTTCTGTATTCCCTCCTGCCGTGTCATTCTTAGTCCACCTTCTCACCTCAAATCAGTTAGCCTATAGGGGAGCCATACCAGATCAGAATTATAAAAAAACGAAATCAACCAATCAGCCACCAACAAAATGTGTAATAGAAATTGTTATGTCTTCATATCAAAAAAAGGAAATGTATTGTGTTGAAGAGATATAACGAAACTTAAATTCAACCAAAAAAGCAAGTGAATAGATATGTCGCTGTGCCCACAGAGATGCTACCTCTGCAAATGCTATGATCAACAACTACAGGTGAAGCTTCTATTTCAATAATGCCATTAATACTCAATAAATTAAAGACAGACATTATTGTCCATAAAGGCTCTAGCTTTTGCCATTTAGCAACAGCAACACTGGCTGCTGTTTGATCTCATGTGTTTGATTAAGCCTCATTCTGTCTCTGGGAATTCAGTATTGATTTGACCTCTGCACCTCACCTAATTTGGAGTTGTTCGGGGAAATGTCCTTTTCCTCCTGAGATGACCTGCCATTCACGGGCATTTAAAAAGATATATAAATTCAAACAGTTTACTTGCAGTACATTATTCGTACTGACATTATCACCAAATTTTATATACTTTATGAGTATGCTTCAGATGGCCTTTATTTAACCCCTATATTCAAAACTTGGGCATGCTCAGTAACTTTAATCCAAAGTTATGATGAAAGATAGTGTTGGGCCAGTGAATAGTGAGGGTTTCCAGATTTGGCTTCATTCCTGGGATTTACTGGAAACTGTTCAACCCTAACCAGATTATCAGGCAAGCATGACCCTGACAAGGAGCACAGGCAAGGAAACGTGTTTTTCCTTTCAACTTGTAGATTTTATTAAGTAGCACTCTTAATTATGTTCAGGTGGCTGGCATGCAGGCATTTCTGTTCATATTAATGGCCTTTTTTTCATAAAAATTAAGCCATCAGAAAAAAAACATAAATAAAGTTACTGCTCAGTACTTTTCGCTTATTTTTTCATACTTTGAATCATTGTTTATACCCTTGCTGTTGTCTTTCTAATTTGTTGTCTAACTCTATTTTCCTCTCTGACACCAACATCATAATCAGGGGGTCTGACCATAGGCTCTTAACAAGCAGAAACCTCTGGGACTGAGGAATGAAGCCAGTGTAGCTGCAAGTGCATCCCCTCTAATAGCCATGAGTTTGGCTCTGAAATGTATTCATTTTCAGCAGACTGTCATGTTAAAATAACCAACTTTAAAATCAATTCTGAGTCCAACATTTCATAATAAAATCATTAGCAACAAGATCATTTTATTCATTTAAAAATTAACCTTGGCATCATAGTCGTCATGGTTTTGAAAGTTTGACATTTTTATTATTAAAAACAAAATTTTGTTGTTTTGGGTCCTTTGCTAATAGTCCGGGATTCCTTCTTTATGTAGCCATTAGTCTGCCTTAATAAAAGGCTGTTTTTTCTTTCTGAAGTTTGACTCAGTATTCTGCATTTATAATCCTTTCCTGCAAAGACATGACTTGGTAAGTAGCAAGAAATAATGTTCCACAGTTGAGCTTTTGGCAATCGGATTGATCAAAAGAGACATATCCAACATAAAGATATAGATACTACAATGATCTGAAGATACCTCAGTGTGGCAAAGCAATAAAGTGGTGAGCCAAGCTCCTGCTCAGATACAGTAAGCTTACATGAAAAATGGGTATTTCGGCTCAACTCGAAAATGGATAAAAGTATTAAGATTTTGATGGATTCTGCAGGCAAAACAAGCTTTGAATTACAGGGGGTGAAAACAGATCTAACACACAAAGCTTTTTTCAGTGTCTGCACTGAAAAAATACATCTAATGGACAGAGCTCACAGGGTGCTGGGGAAAAACCCAATCAAATGAGCCACTGTGACCATTCATTGTAAAAACATACAGAGTAATTCTAGCATCCCATAAATTAAAACCAAAGAACAAACCTGTCTCAGTATTAAAGTAATTTATTTTCACAATTTCAGTGTCCCACACGTGACTTAAAAAGAAGAGAAAGCAAGCTATAGACTTCGGGTTCTCCAAGGTCAAAACAACAAACAAAAAAGTGTCTCTGACTGAAAGTAAAAACAATTCTCAACTAACAAAACAAGAGTGCAATGCCTGAACTCCCTGGCTGGCCAGAAAACAGAAAAAAAACTAGTTTAAAAAACAAAATAACTTAACCCAGTTCACCAAAACAAAGAGATCTAACCACAGAAGTGCTGGGTACACAGGATTACAGTTCACAGCAGCAGAATCACCACCTCACAGATGCCCCACCCACGGCAGTGAATGAGTATGGCTTTTTTTATGCAGGCTTTTAGTCCACTAATGAGGAGGAAGTGACTTAAGCTGTGCATTAAGGTGTGACAGCAGGCCTGCAAACAAACAAGAGAAGAAAAGAAAAAACTCCCTCCTAGTAAATAGAGCCCTGGAGGTCAGTGGATGTAATAAAAATCAACATTACAAAAATCGTTTGATAGCTTAATGTGCATATAATGTGCATTATACAAAAGCTGGCCTATGACTGGCATCATGGCCTGGGATCTACGAAGCAATTTGCATGATTTTTTTTCCTTATCCTTTTATTCATAACAGTAAAATAAAATTTCATAGTCAAATGGGTTTTATTAGCCATGCTGTATTGTGATGATGCTGCACTGAATGTGAGGAGACATGGTGACAAAAATAATGAAGTAACAAATAACAATTAAAGTGGATAATCAATTCAATTCAATTTTATTTATATAGCGCCAAATCACAACAACAATCACCTCAAGGTGCTTTATACTGTAAGGTAGATCCTACAATAATACATAGAGAGAAAAGCCCAACAATCATGTGACCCCCTATGAGCAAGCACTTTGGTGGCAGTGGGAAGGAAAAACTCCCTTCAACTGGAAGAAACCTCTGGCACAACCAGGCTCAGGGAGGGGCGGCCTGGATTTGAGAAATAGGTGTTTAAATTCAAAGTTTTTTAGAACATGTTTAGCGCCATTTTGTGCCAGTACAGACCATCATATATATATATATATATATGTCCACTTTTCCTCTTTGTCTCTTGTTGGTTGTTGATTAGTACTTTATGATTGAGGAATGTGTAGAGAAGAGCCTGTTTGAGTCAGGTGGGTACTAGACTGACAAGCTAGAGTCAGAGACTCAGATTTTTCTTCATCAGACAGAGACTGAACGTGGACACTATATCCCCAAACTCATTTCTACAGCCAGGGGCAAAACAAAAAGTGATGTGTTTGAAAGCTTTTGGGTTTTACTTTTAGTCTATAGTCTTAAAACTACTTTTCTAAGAAGATAGATCTTCTGCCAAAAATGTGGAATTGAGAAGCCTCCAGGCTGAAAGGGAAGAAATAAGTTATCAGTCAGTCAGTCATAAACTGGTCAGATCCTCCAAAAGGCCTGCTGAAAAAATGATTTATTTGGCTTTAATGAAAGGAGAAATAGCTACTGTCTTTTTTTCCACTCTTCATAGGACAGCCAAGCTCTTATCCTTAATAAAAACGTACATGCATTCTACACAAAGAGCTATATTAATTCTTTGCTGAAATAGACATGGGCTGAAAGGGTTAGTGGATTGCTTTCCATTCGCACTGACAGATGATTGCCACCAGCTTGGATATTAACATGCAACAAATGGAAGGTGAGGACACTCATGAATAAGAGAAAAAAACCACAGGATTCAGTTTGTAAGACTTTGGATACAGCAATAATGCCTCGTGTGGCAGGTAAATTGTCAAACTTAAACTGGATAAAAAAAGATAATTTGTGGTACATGTTTAGATTTTTCTTAAAAGCTTCACTTGAGATTTTTGTAAAAGAAAATGAGCTGAGGCATATGAAAGCAACGTAGTAGATGTGGTCCACCATTCAAACACATCCTTGCCAGGTTAAATGGCGTGTTTAAATTGCGTGTTGGTGTAAGAACTGAATTACACCAACACGGAGTCGAATTCATATGCTCTGATTTTCTATTCTAACGGCTTTCTCAAAGCAACTTGGACTACAAGCTACATTTAACGATAAAGTTCACTGAAATTACTGTACTGTTCAGTGGTTTACCCTATATTTTCTAAACACTTGATCAGCTTTGCATTCATGGCCAACTTGGTATGACCATTAAACAAAATACACGTTTAACCTTGCGTAATAGAGTGGTGTCTATTAGAAGAAAACGCTACACCTGAGGTCTGTACTCTAAAGCAAGTTAAACATACCCAGGATATGTTTTCTTTATCTGGGTTTACTTAGCCGTACATTAGCAATTTGATTAAACAATGAATGTGAAGGTAATTTCCAACCCAATAAGTCAACCGGGGGTATTCCCAATCTAGCTAAAAGCACATTCATGTGACCTGGTGTTTGCAGCCTGAAACCTGTTAAAAACATGGACGTATCTGCTAGCAGGATTGAAACATACTTCACGAACAAAGAACAAACTTTTATATTAGAAGAATGAAATGAAAGTAATATTTTCTTATATGTTCTCATAACAACGTCAGGCTTTCATTTCAGCTGCAGAGCTTGGGGAATTTAACTAACCTGGGAGCAAATAAAAACAGAAGTGGTAAGCTGATTTAGCTTAGGAGTACAGGGCTTTAATGCTATCAGTCTGGGTTTTTGGTTAAATAATTCTAAAAGACAAATTATAAGTGGTGCTGAAATTGCTCACAGCCAACAGGGAATAAGTACAGCCGCACTGATGAGCTGCACTGGTGTACAGTTAAAGGTCATCACTTGATGAAGGGGGTTAAGAGGATGTATTGTCAGGCCCAGGTGGCAGCTCATAAAACAGGTTATGTATACAGAGTATGTGTCAAGCTGATATGTTGCTAACAGAACAACATTAGCTTACACAGAATTCTCATTTAGACAGTCAATACTATGCAGTTTACTATACAGTTTATTCTGATTTCACATCCATTCATACATTGTCCCACCGAGAGGTAAAGCTCTCTCTGGGCTACTTACGTATGTCATATGTAGCAGCTTATCATGGAAGAAACACACCCATTTACACTTTTTCTTTCTCAGGAGCAGGCCCTTGATGATGAGACAGCGTCTTATCTGCTATATATACATAACAATTTTAATTAGTTTTGAGTTTGCCCATCTTAGGTTGTCAAAGTGTGGATACTTGGCTGCAATTTGAAGTTGTTATGGTTGTGTTCTGCAACTGCTTCAAGGGCTCAATTCCTTCTACCGGCATGGTAATTTTGGAGGAGGAGTCAGTGTCATCACCATGTCTACACAGAGTTTTTGGTGACATTTGAACCTTTCTTTTAAAAAAAAATCACATTACTTAGTAAATAGTCAAACAACTGTGCTGTGCATCTTTCAGTTTAAAGCAGACATTATGAATGATTTATTCAAGGGAACTGTGGGAACTACATAGTGGGAACCATAAACTCAGTAAAAAATAAAGAGATAAATAATAATAACAAATTAAACTTGATTTGGAGAATCTTGAACTTGAAATCTAGTTCAATGTCATTATTTACTTAAATGTAAAACAAATACTTCTCAAGTTTTCAGAACAAGCCCTTTTTCTTTGATTAAGAAAAACATTACAGTTTGATGGCTTCTCTTGTGGCTCTGCTGGTGAAGTGTTGCAGGGTTGTGGGGTTAATAACATGTTGGAGTTGTTGGGAGACAGGTGGGGCTTGTTCATTTGCTATTGTGGAGCACGCCACACACAGAAGTCAGCCAGCAGGCCTGTTCAGGGGATTCTCTAAGACTACGTAGGGAACTAAAGCAAGCGTTCAGCATGTCAAATGCCGCTTTTATCCTGGCCTTGGTTATGACAGGGGCTACAGTGAATCCATTTTGAGACCCAACGGGGTAATTAAAAATCCCTGTCATGCATACCCCCGTGTCTCTGCAGCACTTCACTGAACAGGTCTGAAAATATAAAGGAACATAGCCATGATCAGCATAATATTTTGTAAAAGGAACTTACCAAAATATGCAATGAAGTTGCTATGCTTTGCTCTAATTTGTTGTAAAGTAGAAAACACACGTAACACCCCTTTCAATAGTTAGGATAGAGATTATAATATTTATATGGGTACTGAACCACCTGCTAAGGTTCAACTGTTAGAGCAAAGTGGTTGACTAATGAAACACGCTCAGAGAACTTGGTTTGATGAACTCTATTCACTTGTAATTTTTTTGTCAATTTCAACATGAATAATCATTTACAGAAAAAGACAACAACATTACATGAAAGGAAAAATGGGCCCGAATCATGGAAAATAAGTAGAATTTGTAAAGTTCAAAGCTTGCCCAAAAAATTTCAGTTTCTTCTCAGATCAGTTATCTCAAAGAATCCTGGAGGGTTGGCTACACCCAAAAAACCTGACCCAGAAGAATCACAGCAATAACAAAAGGACTTGGACTTGGATGCTAAAATTCTAAATGGCTGTTTTGGTCTCCAATCAGCTCGCTGGCTACTACCTAATTCAGTGGAGTGCTTTGTTTTAAACTAAATTAAAAACCATTTTCGGCTAGTATGTTTAATTATTTTATTTCAAAATATATAATTTTTAAGACCATTGTTGGTTTTAATCTAGTTTAAACCAAAGGACTCGACTGGATTTAGCTTGTAGCCAGCGAGCTGATTGGAGACCAAAAAAGCCATTCAGAATTTTCTCAGATAAGAAATCTTCACAGAAAGCCAAGGACTCTATCTTTTGTCTTCCAGTCAACAACTGTGTGGTAGAAAATTAAAGGTTATATAAGGTGTACCTTGTTTTGAATCCTATATCTGAACTCTCAGCGCTGGCAATAGTATAGCTGTATTAACAGATTAACAGATACCCTTGTAAACAGACAAGTTAGCACATAGCAAGATGCAGCATTTATTGGAATGAAAGGTGCAAAGAGATCACTGGAAAACATTTTCAAGCTTTATTCTGTAATTATGTGAATGTTCTGCACAAATTTGTAATTTTAGGCCCATTAGTATCCTCCTGTGAAAGGACTCAAATAATTTTGGCTGGCATCAGTGAATCCAGAGTCTGCGTGACTGTAAGAAAAAACACTAATGTGTTGTTTAACAACATTTTATCTATCAGTATTTAAGGTTTGACTTTCGTCATCCACTGGAGCACAAACTGGGTATCTTCACCATCATCTACAACGCAGAGCGAACACTATCCCCACAGATATAGCGGCCAGGAAAGCAGAAGAACATCACATCAAGACATCCTTAATAAATGTGGTTATCCCAGCTGGACATTGGTCAAAGCTGGGAAGCCACCTTAAAAAATGTTCCAGACGATCCAGGAGACAAGGACAACTGCTACCTACACGAAAATCTTTAGTGATCCCTCGTCAGGTGTACGGGAGCTGAGCTGCATTTTCTTTAAACACCGTGTCTCTGTGGGTTTCAAACCCCAAAACACACCGCAACAAAAATTGTTCCACCCCAAGGATCCGGTCCCACAGCACAAATAGAGTAATGTAGTGTACCCTGTGAGTTGCCAGGAGGATTGCCATGATTTATACATCGGGGAAACCAAACACCCCTGGCGAAGATGATGGCATAACACAGAAGAGTCATGACAATTTGCATATTATTGATCATGAAACTGACCTCATGGCCGTTGTTAGTGGTGCTAGTTTCAGTCCTTATGCAAATGTACTGTTTATAAGACTGGGGGAACCTGCAGTCAGCTAAGACTGAAGAAGTCACTTGAGTGACGAAACGTTTCTCTCACTGAAAACGTGACTTCCAGATGAACAGAAACAACTTTTGAGGGTTGTTAGTTCTTCTCCGACAACTATTAAAAGATGGTCATGTAAACAGTAGACTGGACTGGTCAGGAAACATTCATGCTCTGTAGAAAAAGGGCCAAAGTCAGCTCAATCTGCTACACAGAGAGGGATAGGAAACGACTTAATAGACTGGTGAAGAGATCCAGCTCTGTCCTGGAGTCCTGTCCTATCCAGGAGTCTAGGGTTACACAAGGACTCACATAAAATAACATGTGATTTTCATTGCAAGTGGGTCACACTTAATAAATGTTCTAGTACTGTCTGGACTCTAATCCCATTCACATTTCTTCCCATCTAATCTTAAACTGTATGTCTCAGTAATTAGGAAAAATTGAAAGAAAAACACAGCATACGGAATAAGAAGTGAACTAATCCCTACAGTTAATGGATGCCTAGAGTCTTTAGGTCCTTTGTGAGTGAAAAAAAAACAGTGTTTCCATTGAACTAGCAAAGCACTAATTTTTGGCTCTCAGCCCAGATAAATTCCCACAACTCAAATGAGGTATAACTTTTCTTTTTTCCTAGGAAATGTAACATTCATTGTTGGAGCCAGTTCTGATTTCCTGAATCCGAATCTATTCTGCAACATTTAATTAATCTGAAGTCATTTTAGCAGGAACAGTAGCTGTTATAATCATGTTCATCCAGCAAAGACCATCAGTCACAATGAAAGAGAAAGTCGAAATGTCAGTCTCTGCATACATTCTCACTCTCACACACTCACGCTGTTCTCGCTATCTGGCCATCATCCATAGTGTGTCAGTCATGGAGACAACTTAATTATTTTTATCAGCAAATCCTACTGCTTCAATAATTTTAAAGGACTCAGCTTTTTTTGGTGGTGGAAGTTGGGGGCTTGTAATACAAAGATTGTGGCATCAGAAAAATGTTGCTTAAATTTAAATGAAACTTATAGCTTAATTTCAACTTTGTTAAAAAGAATGAGACAAAGGCAGAGATATAACACATCCAAATTTGCAAGGAGTTTTATGTGAAATAGTCTGGAAATACTGCTCATCTCAAAAGCTAGTATTTAATCGGCTTAACCGAAAAACCAACGCCTGATAAAGCTCCCCATTCAGAGGGAGTGACAATAATGTAAGCCATCACCTGCATTATGTGCAAAAACATGCATCCATAAAACAAAGGCTTTTGTTAAATGTTCAAAAAACTGGAATGCATGACTGTGACACAGTCGTTACAGTTTTTGGTTTTGTTTTTCACAACTAAGCCACAGTCTGAGGCACACAGAGGTGCCCAGATTCTAAAGAGGCCAATAGTCAGGTGCAGCTCTCAGGCGCTGCTGCTGCCTGGTTAACTACTTAGTCACTTCTCTATGCAGGTCCTCTAAGATGGTATTCATCTTCAAAAGTAAAGACACACAGCTTTCCAAAAGGTCTTCATATGAGTGACCTTGATTATTTATTACGTATAATTTGGATATTGTGTTTATTCATTGTTATTGTGTGATTATGTTCAGCTGTTACAACATCCACTGCCTCTTTACAGAGGTTACTCTTGAAAACGACATTTTTAATCTCAATGCCATTTATACAAGGATAAATAAATTATCATAATAGTATAATGTGGTTATATTAGCAACATGTTTATGTGCTAATTTTATTACAACAATTATGCCATACGGTTATTAATTAAAAGCATATTAACAGACTAAGTAAAGCTACTTATACTACTATGTACGTTAAAATTTGAAATATATTTTTTAAAAGAAGATAGTATTATTGTAGGAAAATCAGGTCAAAACTGTCAAATTAAGGTAATGCAAGATAATAAATACTTATTTATCACATATTTGGAAAATTATTTTCAGCTGAATTAAAAATAGCACTAGCAGGGCAATGCAGTGGTACAGTGGTTATCACTTTTGCAGCAAGAAGTTCAAACCCCATCTGCGGTCTCTCTGCATAGGGCTTGCATATTGTCTCCATGCCTATCTGAGCCCTCTTTGGATACCCTTCTTTTTTCTTTGCAGTCCAAACCATTTGTTAGTTTATTCCATTATCTAATATGAATAACAGTTTATTCAGCGCTGAGATCCAAAATTGGCCGTTGGTATCAAGATTTGCCGATGCTGCAACTGTCAGCCACCCAGTAAAAGTGGCCAGTGCCGACCCTGGAACAGTCAGCTGATCAGCAAGCCAATCTGCCACAGCCTTACACCACTGCTCCAGAGCAATCTGCTGCTATTGTCAGGCGGCAAGCTTGTAATTTTGGTGGGTCAGCCTCTCTGTAAACATTTTGTTTGTACACAGGATACAAGGTTTGATGACCGTTTTTGTCATGTAAATCTGCAAGTGTCAGTCGGAGCCAGTTAAAGTTTACCTTCTTGTGCGTTAAAGTGTAAAATAATGTATTTGAAGTTTCTTCTGAAATATTTTGTTTCAGTCAGTGTGATTTAAGCACAGATGATGCGGCCAGTTTTACTTCCAGTTCCTGAAGATGCCAAGACTTTCAATGGGAGTGTCCACAATGGACAGAATGGGTAGTGCCTGAAAGAATGAGGTTGCAGATACTAAGCAGGGAAAAAGAGTTTCCGTAAAAAGGTGGCTGGGCTCTCTCTTAGAGATAGGATGAGGAGCTATGCCATTTAAGAGGATCTTGGAATAGAACTTCTGTTCCTCCACATCACAAGGAGCCAGTTGAGGTGATCCAGGCATCTGAATAAGATGCTTCCTAAGCAAGGTACGTTCTGCTGGGAGGAGGCCCCAAGGCACTTTTTGGAGAGATGTCTTGGCTGACTTAGAAACAACTCTGTGTCCCTCCAGATGAGCTGGAAGAGAGCCAGAGGGAGGGAAGTCTGGGCTTCTCTGCTTAGACAGCGTCACCTGCTACCTAAACAAGGATGAGTGATCGAAAATTAGATGTTTGGTTGTCATATTGTTATTTTAACATTCCTACTATAATCTACACTTTATGGCTGTGTGTGGTATAAAGTGGTATAAACCAACATCTGAAAACAAACTATTCTAAGTATCTCCTCGGGTCTGATTGTGTATGTTTACCGTGTACCAGAGGTAGCAAGACAGACATCTTTACTTAAGATGAGATACGTAAAAGTTAAAAAAAAACATTCTGTTCATTTACTCTGTAAGTCAAGAAAGTTTTCTATACTGAGAAAAATGTCCCTGAAATGTATTCAAAATAAGAAAGCTTTGAAGGACATTTCTACCAGCTATTATTGTGCCAAGCTAACTTGACCTCATGCTATATTAGTATATTGCACACTGCTAGTATTAGTTATTAATTAAATTATTGCTCACAGCTATCAGCTGATTTTAGTTGTCTACAGGCTGTGGTCAGCTAACCTGTGCTGCTGTTGTTACTGTAATGAACTATTCCCTACCTCTTTAGACCAGCTACTCCCACCTGTCATCTTCTCCCACCTGCTGCATCACCTTCTCCTCTGCTCACCTGCATCTACTCTCGTAATCAACCCCCTGAGTGTATTTCCCCTCAGCTCATTATATACTTACCAGATGCCACTGCTTGCTTGGTCTCTGCTTCTTTGGTCTTGAATTTACTCTGCCTTTTGCCTCAGCCTGTTCCTTGTCTACATAGTTTTCATGAACTTGAAAGCTCACTTCTACTTTTTCTAGCCAACCTCTTGAGTTATGCTGTAGAGTCCTCTGAGCAGAACCCTGGATTTTTGAAAAAATAGACAATAGAGAATACACTGATGATTTGTTATTATGGAGCTAACTGTCTTAAAAATCACCCTGACTACTACCTGAAAAGTCCTACATTTCTCTTCTCCTGTGTTGTTCTTGTGAGTTTGTATTCTCCACGCATACGGCTTTAAATTATTGTGTCACCTCTGCCAAGGAGGTTACACGATTGGTTTGTTTTGTTAGAAAGTGTCATGAAACGGATGTGTGGCAGGCAGAGTGTGGATCCGGAATGCGGGACTGAGCAAACAGAAGATAACTTAAAATGACAGCTTTTATTGCACTGGCAAAACTGCAGAGAAAACAAAAGCAAACTGTAACTGAGCTGGATTGTAACAAACTGATTAAACAGCCTGTCCTCCCTTCACCATGAGCAAGGATGCCATAAGGACCAGTGGTAGATGCAGACAGTATACATACAGAAGGAGATTAGGGTAGACTGGACGCAGCTGAACAGCATGTAACTGACAAGACAGGGGAAGCAAAACTGAATACTACGCACTGGAGACAAGGGACTATCAAAATTAAACAGGAAGTAACACACACATATACACGCATACGTGCGCGCACACACAAACACACACACAAACACAGAGACCCACACTAACAGATGTAACCTTGACACAGGGCCTGAAGATATGAAGACACAGCAA